>NC_136417.1:39934627-40462127 GCF_052625555.1 Lactuca saligna | reverse complement strand
ACCAACTTTTAGTCTTTTATTGTATGATTTAACAAAATCTTCGGATAATTTTGACATTTAGTAAATAAATTAGTTTAATAAAAAAAATTAGTTTCATAGCTCTTTTATTTTACAAAAGAATTCTATTGAAATAAAGCTAAAGTAATATTTTAATTTTGGGTTTTAACGTGATAATAAGTATTAAGTAATGCGATCAAATGACTTATATCATATTCTAAAAATTACAAAAACTAAACACACTTGTTAATTGGAATATACGTACGATTTCGTATTTATATATATATATATATATATATATATATATATATATATATATATATATATATATAATGAATTGGATGGTACGGTATTTCCATGGTATTCAAAATTTTGTACCATTACAGTACCAAGATTGCTTAATTGGTACGGTACTACCGACCAAGGATGTTAGCTACCAAACATATTGGCTACCAACTTTCTTGGTTCGGTTGGTAACATGTTGGTTGGTTTTCCGTAGTACAATTTTGCCAACCTTAGAGTAGGATCATCTACTCAGGTGACTATTTCACCTCTATTGAGCAACTCGACGAGTTGTTGCCTTAACTTGTGGAGTAGAGGCCGATTGACCAAGTGGGTATTATAAATGACTCGAAGAGTCATAGAGTTGGCTCGTCGTGTTGGTGCCATGAGATGAAACCCTAAATCCCCGGGGTTGGGGCCAATTTTTAGAGCACTTATGACCTCATTTGCGCCTCACCAGCTACCGAAATTCCATGTGTGAAACCCTAAGCGTATGTAGTGAGCTAAGGGAGTTCTAAGGCTAATCTTTGAGTATTCTAGAGTATTTTTTAGGAGAAGAAGGATATTTTCCAACAAGGAACAATGGGAAACTATTGGATCTAGTGTTGTATTGTCCAGAGCTTCTTCGGAAGGTAAAAACCCTACACCTTTCTTATCTTAATGGTTAGATCTCATTATTATTGAAGTTTAGGGTTGTTACTACCTTTTTATTGGGACATTGAGTGCATTGAGTCTATCATGATATCTAGACTTCAGATCTGGACCTTGTAAGGTCCATAGAGTCCAAAGGTCCCAGCTTTATCCAACCATATAAGAGTTATTGATCTTAAACATCTTTATTAGAGTTGTATTGGAATTTTTGAGCAAAATATGCCATGCATAAACATAAAGATCAAAGCTTTACGTGACATCCAAGTCTTGGGAGCCTAGATCTAGAGGGTTGAGTGGTAAATCTACATTAAAACGACTGAATGAGAATTCAAACTAAAGGGAATCTTCAAGTCAACGAGCTAACTCGATGAATCGGCTAGGGTTTTCCCCGATGACTCTGGACACAGGTAACTCGGCGAGTTGATGGGACAATTCGACGAGTTGAGTAGGGATTTAATGATGTTCTGAAGAAACAAGGGTGGACTCGACGAGTCACTTAAACGCACTCGGCGAGTCAGGTCAACATGAACAGTTGACTCGAGTGTTGACTTCTGTTGACTTTAGGGTTTGATCAAGGCACGAAGAATGGAAACAACAGAGGGGTAAAATGGTTTTTTACCCATTCCAAGAGTTTGAGAGGGATGATAACCTAGTTTATTTCGAGTCATGATTTAAGTATTGATTAGAGATTATTTTCTAATGTGTTAGGCGGAGGCTAGTACGAGATTCGTGTACGAGATTATTACTTGCTAGCCTACAAGGTGAGACTTCTCACTATACTTTACCTAGAGTGGTAATATTTGTGTGGCCAGAGGGTCTTATGTGTTATATTGAGTATTGTGATATCCTGCATTATCTCTTTGTGATTTATGTTGTGTATTATTATGAGTTATAGCTCGGCTGGCTAATGAGTTGTGTGTAGGACTTTGGGGAACTCACTAAGCATCATGCTTATCGTGTTATGTGTTATGTGTTTCAGGTACCTCTCAGGATCACGAGAAGGCACCGGCTTGATAGTACACACTTAAGAGAGATTATTTTTATAATTTTTGGATTGTAATTTTTACTTGTGGATTTGTTGGCATTTGAGATACTTGTGGTTTTTGAGAAACTGTACATGAGTTTTATTGTGGTTTAAAATGAAAATTTTACGGTGTTACAAGTTGGTATCAAAGCTTTACTTTGAGGGATTCGAATGCACCTCTAGGTGTGTTTGGAATCTAACATAGGATTTGAGAAAAAATTTCAAAAGAAATATTTTTTCTAAAATGAGAAAGAGTTTAAGAGAAAACGAGGTTGAGTAGTGTATACTATTAGTTGGAGCCCGAACGGTGATATACCAAAATACCCTTTCTTTTGTGTTATGAGATACTTACGTGATATTGGTTATGCATGCTAGAGGATAGGCTAGGTATTTCATATTTTAGGACTAGAGGTTCCTGATTTGTGATGCCCTATCCTAGGAACTGCTGCTAATCTATGAGAGATGTCTAGATTAGCAGGAATCACTTAGAGAGAGTTCTGAGTCGAGAGATAATATAGGAGAGATATCTAGATGATTTTACGAGGGTCTACCAAGAAAGTAGTGTGTTATTTGTGAGAAATAGAGTACTTGTGATTCGGGATCCTATGAGGAGGACTTGGGGTGACTATAGGTTGGTTTGGAAGGTAGTATTGGTCCCATACTACTGAAAGCACCAGATCTGTAAGCAACCCAAGTAAGAATCTTTAGGATGCTAAGGAGAATGTAGGGGCAGGTGATCGAGTGTGTGTATACTCGAGCAAGTCTCTGATGATTTTGTATTGTGTTTCAGAGACATCATGGTGGGTACATGCTATAACCCAGGTAGCAGTGGGACTAGCGATGATGAGACTTGCAGGATGATTCATGATGAGGTAGCCGCAGCCATACGAGAGGAGATTCCGGAGATGTTTAGGTCTATCAAGACCACCATGATTGAGATATTTGATGAGCGTTATGTTGCTATTACCGAGGCTGTTGCTGCTACTGCCACCGCAGCTGTCGCAGCTGCCAGGTCATAGGGAGGTGATTCATTATTGTTTCGGGAGTTCAACAACACAAAGCCACCAAACTTTAATGGGACTCGGGATCTGATTGATGCGATGAGATAGATCTATAATATCAAGGGGTGTTTTTACACATTTTCATGTCTTGATCATTTGAGGGTTCGGTTTGCGCTGAACCAGCTTCGCGCGGGGGAGAAGGACTCGTGGAAGTTTGTAACTACCAATTTTACTCTTGTAGATCATGCTGCAATGACATGGGAGATGTTCACCCAGTTATTATGAGATGAGTATGTTCCCCCTGTGGAAAGGGAACGTTTGGCCCAGGAGTTTCTATCTCTCAAGCAGAAGACAGAGTTACTGACTGAGGCTACACGGATGTTCCATGAGAGGGCGTTATTCTGCCATGAGCATGTGTCTACTGATCAAGCACGTGTGAGTCGTTATCTGAGCATACTGAGGAGGGGATATATGGGATTTTGTGGCGAACTAATCATACCAAACATTGGCTGAGCTTCAGACCAATGTCAGGCATAGTGAGATTGACCTAGAGTTACAGATGAGAGAGGAGGAGGAGTCCCAGGGGAGGGATAGGAGACCAACATAGTCGCAGTCAGCCACGAAGCGAGCTAAGCCCACTGATACGAGGACCGGGGGCCAGAAGGTCCGCACTTGTGGTAATTGCAACAAGAGTCAATAGGGATCGTGTTAAGAGGGGATTTGCTACAAATGTGGCAAAGAGGGGCATATGGCAAAGGATTGTCCCAAGGGGTTTGCATTATGTTTTCATTGCAACCAGACCGTCCATCGGAATTCCAAGTGCCCCAGCTTCTTCAGGGATCAGCACAGGGATATGCATCTGCTGCTATACGAGCTACTAAGAGTCGGCCAGCGAAGGTTGAGACACCAAGGGTTCGTGGGAGAGCCTTTCAACTGACAGCAGAGGAGGTCCGCGTTGCACCTAACATCGTGCCCGGTACGTATACTTTATTATATTCTTTTGAGATATGTTGTGACTATACGAGACCCTAGTGGGGGATTGCTTACAATGTATGTCAAGGGTATCAGATCTAGATCGGCTTTGTGTTCTGCTGCCAGAGTGAGACATAATATAAAGCAGGGATGTATGGGGTTTTTGGCGTTTGTGATGGATACGTAGGTTGCCATATGTCACACTCCAAAACCAAGAACGGTGGAAACGTTTAGGGGTGGAGGACGTCATGTACAGTATCACAACAATGCAAAGTAGTAAACAAGCAACAACATCATCAATTGCATTAAAAGTAAATATTTAATACATGTGTGCTCTTTAAATGTAATAAGATACCAAAATATGAAATCAAAGTAAAAGACGAGTCTTGTTTGTGCTCCGTCTTCTCAAAACCTGGCCATCGTACCTGTCTACTGGTGACCTGAGAATACAAGTTATTTTGAAAGCAAGTATCAGCATAAAGCTAGTGAATTCATAAGTATTTAAGTGTCATTTCCTTGTTTTGGAAAACTATTATGAATGTTATGCAAATCTTTGAATAAAACATTTGATATAAGTATGAAACCCTAAAAAATCCCATATTTCCTATTAGTTATAAGAGTAGTCTTCTACCAATACCCAAATGTTTTGAAAGTAGTGTTCTACTAAAACCTGTATGTTTTGATAATAGTCTTCTACCAAGACATGTATGCTTGCTGTAATAAACATGGTTTTCCCCTTTATGACTACTATTAACAATATATATTCTACCTCCTCGTTTATGTGAATGTAACACAAAATAAAAGAAATTCGGAAATATAACCATAAAAGTATTATCCTTTTGCATTAGGATAAACACGACATCGCGACTGCCGAAATGAATAACCTTGAACATTCGTAGATTGTTCATTTTCCTCTGTAGCTAGCAACAGGTTTAAGGAATGGTTAGTCTCGTAAAGGTACTCCAAATATAAGTATTAACCGTAGGCATCCGTAGATGTTCATTACCTCTGTTGCTGATAGGTGGGTTCCGGAATGGTTAGTCCTGTCTAGTTATCCTTTTGTACTAGGATAGGCAGAACAATTTACAAATAATGTAGTAGTAACTCATCATAGTGAATCTAGGTACAAGTGTCCATGTAAGTGTATACAAATAAATGTATATATGTAAATGTATTAATGTAAGTGTATCGATGTAGACGTATTCATGTAACATGTAATGTATAGTATAGACTCATGAATGAACTGACTCTGGTGTAATTCCTTGTAATAGGAATAATGTTTTGTATCTCCTAACTATCCCTATAATAGTTAACTGGAAGGTAATTGATTGTCCAAGAAGGTTTATACACCCTTGCTACACAAGAGTGTGGGAAACCGAATGAAGGATGAAGGCTATCATACCAATACATATAAAAGAGCATAAGTGTATAGATATAGTTTTGTTCAAGAAGATAAAAAATGGTTTTTTAAGACATTTAAGAGTTTTGAACAATAATTAACAATGACTTGATGTCATTTTAATTAACATTTCAAAAGTAATACATTTGATAACAAAGTATTTTTAAGATAGAAAACCATTTCATACATCACATTTTGAAGCATGTGAATCAGTTGGATGAAAACACAGTTATAAATCGCATGTGATTGATTCTATAGCATGTTGTTTTCTACTTGTATTCCCCACCCCCCATTAAAGCATTTAAAATCATTTAAAACATTGATTAAGGGGTATGAACTCACTTGTAGATGGTGGTTTGATTGAACTGAACGGTGTAGGATTGCTAAGTGTCAAGTGAAAACTTGTACACACCCAAAGATCCTAGTTAACATATAATCACACATATATGCACCCAATTAGTCTAAACATACTAATTGAAAATTTTAAGACATCCTAGAACATGATAAACACTTTATATAAGTGTTATAAGCCCTAAGGATTGCATCTAAGTTGTTGTAGGACAAGGCTAGTGGGTTTAGGGTTCCAAAGGACCCAATTCTTGAGTTTACTCTCCAATACCATAACAACAAGGAGTTTATGGTCGTAAACCCTTGAGTTTACGTCCGTAAGCTCCTAAGCCTTAGTTTATTTGGTGTTTTGAAGTATTACATGTCCTTTAGAAGTATTGCTACTTGATGGTTTAGTCCTTGGAAGATATTAAGGCACCTTTCAACTCCTTTGA
The DNA here is from genome assembly GCF_052625555.1 of Lactuca saligna. Classification (NCBI taxonomy): domain Eukaryota; kingdom Viridiplantae; phylum Streptophyta; class Magnoliopsida; order Asterales; family Asteraceae; genus Lactuca; species Lactuca saligna. Next base: position 40,456,019 of record NC_136417.1, on the reverse strand, counting down.
GGAGTTCACGGCTCTGGGACCAATCCCCTTAGAGATTACGGCCGTAATATCTCATGGGTATGGTATTTTTGGTGATTTCAAGTCCCTAACTTAACTAGGAATGCATCTAGGCTAGTGTCCAAGGCTTATGGATAGTTTAAAGCACCCTTTGGCCTTTTGTTTCGAGTTCACGGTCCAAGAACTTCTTGGGCCGTGAACACCTTACTCTTGGTGTTCTTGGGGTGTTTTCTAGTCCTACATACTGTAACATACACATTCTAAAATTGTGTGTTGTTATTATTAAAAATGAATAAAATTGAGTGTTGAGTTCTAACAAATGGTTTTTACTAGAAATGAAGTAAAACTATGTTTAGAATCAATCAGAAAATATTGGAAGTCTTATGAGATTCCAATTAAAAGTCAAATAGTGAAATTTAGCGAAAATATAAAATTTTAAATAAGTAGAATTTTATTATTTGATGTTGTAGAGAATCTCGTTAGAAACTTGTAGGCAAAAATCTCGTCGAAATCCGAGTTATAACAAAGAAGTTATGACCAACCGAAGATCCGCGACAAAACCGGCACGGCGCCGAATGACGTAAAAAGTGAGTTTTTGATAAAATATTTTTTACCCTTAGTAATCTAAATGAAAGTCTTAGTATTCGTTAAACCGAGAAATTCGATAAAAAGAACGCCAAAATCTGACTTCGTATGAGGAAGTTATGATTTTTCGAAATTTCAACTTAGGAGTAGACAGCTAAAACCTCAAATTTTAGATCGAGCGATATATGACCGATACATCCTAAATGAGAATCGAAGGTCTCATCATTTGTAGTACAACGGTAAAAAGTCTGACAAAAACGGATGTCGGATGAAGAAGTTATGAATTTTTAACGGATATTTTAGTCCCGGTATGTTAAAAAAATAATAATATTAAAAATAAAGTCAAAATTAGCCGACAAAGTCTAAATGAAAGTTGTAGAGCGTAATTTTAGCTACCCGTGCATATAAAGAACGTCAAAAACGGAGCTCGTATGCAAAAGTTATGGATTTTAGAATTTCAGGGCTCAAAATCTGAGATTTTCGCATGACCAGTAACTACCACAAAGCAGCCACGTCACCGGAGTCGTGGCCTCGCCTTGCAGTACCACTTGCCCCTATGCGTGTCCGAAACCTGTGAAGCCACTGGAGACCTTCGTTGCTGCCACGTCCCTCGCGTGAAGTAGCTGCGTCACCGGAGTCGTGGCGCGTCCGAGGAGCGACGCGTGCCGCACACCTGTCCGAGTCTCGCAGCTGAAGCGTGTCACCCTACGAGCCTCGCACCTAGCCACCGAACCTCGCTCCGGCTGCTGCGTGGTATTCACTACTGCTGCCACCTGCCTCTCCGGATCCGAACCTTGCCGCTATAAATAGGAGGGTGCGAACCCTCCCAGCTAAAATTTGAATTTTGCCATTTTTCACCCCTAAATCCGTATTTCCACTATTTTGATTTTTCCCAAAGCCCCGATATCAATTTTAGCACCCGAAACAACCCCCGAGACCCCCGAGTAGCCCGAAAATTTTATCTTTTCGGTTTTGAAGCCCTACCTTTGTAGAGCCCGGTTTTCAACATAGAAAGTCATATTTAAAGCCGAAATGCTGTCGAAATTACTATTTTAACCCCCGGTTAACTTAAGGTGAGTTCAATATATAGGAAAAATTGTATGTTATGTGTTATATGTGCTATGTGCTTCTCAGTGTTATTATTCTGAGTTATTCTCCCGTGTTATTTTATTCACTATGTTTATAGCAAATATAATACCTTTGACCATGTGATCAGTGAAAGGAATTAGATTCACATTGGTACTGGTACGTAGCCTCTGGCCATGTAGAACATGTCTTCGTAAGAGAATGACTTCTATTCTATGGCATTGGTAGAAAGTTAGATAGGAATGGTATGTAGCCTCGGACCATGTAGAGCATGACTCCGTAAGGGAATTGAACTCTATTCTATGGTATTAGCAAATGGTTAAACATGGCGTGAAAACTTGAAATCTACCGAAATGGTTAAACAGGGCGTGAAAACATGAAACCTACCGAAATGCTAAACAGGGCGTGAAAACCTGAAATCTATCATATTGATAATCAGAAATTATATGTCTTCTGTGCCATTTGGGCCAAAGCTTTATTGATGCATATCAAGTATTGAAATCGTTATGTCTCATTGAAAAGTATATCTTTGAATAAAGTCTTTGATTGATATGAACGCTTGTCACATGATTTCACATATGTCTTGTTGTTCCTCTTTACTTTTGCCACATTGAAGTATATATAAGGCATAAGATTATATTGTATCTATTTGTTGAATTCACTAAGCGTTATCGCTTATTCCTCTCAATATTTAACAATTGCAGGTGATGAGTATCCAATATAGTTTTATACTGCAGAAAGATTTAGAATAGTTATTACCATTTCTCTGTATTTTAATATTCATGTATGTATATGAATAGTAGATTCCTGGGAAGACATGAAATGTAATAAAACTTAGTCGGTTTGTATCCAATCCTTTGTAATCATTTTATCAATATAAAATATTGTTTTATAAATATGCATATAGCATGTTTTGAGGAAGTAACTTAAGAATAATGTTGTGAAGTATGAAAGTTTGGGTCTTTCAGAAATACGAAAGTTGGGGACTTTCAATCATGGTATCAAAGCAATGGTTTAAGTGAACTAAATATCACGGATTGGTATTTAGACTTAAACTGTTGGAAGCTCAATATATGAGCTGATTCATAATAAGTATATGGATACAAACCATATGAAATATTTAAGTGGGGGATTGGGTAGTGATAAACCCTAGTATTCTAAGATATTAAGTTACTTCAGAATTTTAAGAAAATTAGTTTAAGTAAACTAGAAATTTTAAGAATTTCTAAACTTAAACAAGAATTATTAAGTAAAGATGATACGATATATTTTAGGTTGAATACCTAATGGAGGCAAGCACTAGAATATTAAAGAGGAGATATGTCTTATATTCTATTATGTGCTAAATGATAAATGAATATAGAGAAGAGATATGCCTTATATTCTATTATGTAAGAAAGCTTAAGGTCTGTTGCCGACCATGGTTTAGAAAATTTTAAGAATTTTCATAATAGAATTTTTCAGAGTGATAAAGAGACTTATGATAGTTGACATCGATAAGTTTATAAATAAACGATCGCGAGATATCGTAAAATAATAAATATGAATTGTTATCATAATAAGTGTATAAATACCAATAGAGTGGTAATATACATTTAAAGTATGTTTGATATATAATAACTGTTGGAATAGTGTTTAAGGCTGCAACTATATTAAGCAAGTATTTGACCCGATTGAGCATGGTCCTTTTGGGTTGCCTTCACCATACCAACTTGATAGGATGATTTACAATGAGAGTTGAAATATTATAAGGAATAATATTATTATTTGATTAATATAAGTCATAAATTAATTAGGAATTAATTTGGTGGCTTAAAGAGATTAATTAAATAGAAGGACTTAAACTGTCAAATGTGTGATAGTTATACTTTAGGTTGTAATCCCTTATGGATAATATGGTGGACGATTTTAGGGATTAGGATAATCCTAAAATCCGTCCAAAGGGTTATCATAAAGGGATTAGGATTGCTTTGGGCTTAAGTTATCCAATTAGGGTTTAAGGGTGAAACCCTAGGAGCCTTACAAGTATAAATAGACCCTTGGGTCATGGAAATCGGCACCTCTTGTTCCTAGTGAAACCCTGGCAGATTTCTAAGTCTCTTCTCTCTCTCTCTCTCTCAAATCATCCTCTTGCTAGTTGGTGTTTGTAAGCCTTTAGAGGAGTGACAATTATGATTCTCTAAAGCTCCAAGAACAAAAAGATCAAACAAGTGATTCAAGGTAAACTTATAACTATGATTTATCTTAATTATTATGCTAGAATAACCATTATAAGTCTTGGATTCATGCATGTTCAATTAGAGAAACCTAGATCCAAGCATTAGGGTTTTGTATGTGCACATAGGAATGTTCATATGGCTAAAACCCGTCAGTGGCATCAGAGCCTAGATTGGTTTCTATTGAATTGATGCATTGGTTACTTGTTTGATTCTTGCAAAATTCGATTTTTGTGTTCCTGCCTAATGAACTCGGCGAGTTCCATAGTGGACTCGGCGAGTCCATTGTGGTACTCGGCGAGTTCGAGCGTCAGAAATAGCTAATTTCGGGATTTCTTGTTGTTTATCCTTTTGAAACTTACCTTAATCATATTAGGTCAATATAAATCCGATTTTTTGATATATTTGAGTATATCCTTGACCTATTTGAAGATATTTATCAATTAATTAAATATTAGTTTCCTTATGTGATAATTGACTAATTATTTTAATTAAATTGGTAAATTGTTTTGCAAGAGATAATTAAATAAATCAAATATGGATAATTATGTGATTAAATGTTAATTGAGATTATTTGTTATTTGATCCTTTATGTTTTGAAAAGTTTAAAACCTACCCTCAAGTTTTGAAATTTATGTTTTGTGATTAAAAGTTTAATTTGGACAATTTAAATTTTAAACCCTAGAATTTTACAAGTTTAAAATTCAACCCTATACTAATATAATATTACAAGATTAATATATATATATATATATATATATATATATATATATAAAATTAAAATGTTAGTCTTACCGTTAGTAGGCCTCATTCACGAAGCCGGTCTATAAGGTGGGTATAAGGTTGCTGCCTATAAAATGGCGCTTAATGGGTGTACACTTACGCCCACCGCTTGCTTGATCGGTGAAGGGTCGTTAGCCGAACGGGTAGGATAAGGCAACCTCATCTCCTCATTAAAAGTATAATATGAAATACAAAGTAACTACATGTTTTTCAAAATTCTCAATCCTAGTTACTTTCGGAAAAGTGAATTGATGCAATCCCATGAAATTACACTTTGCACCCTTGCTAAGAAGTTAGTGGAGCGTGTGTGGTTTACCGGCACACTAATTGGTTCTAAGCAAAGGTGGCAAAGGGTGATTCATTGTTTATCATTGTTCGATGGAGCGTGTGTGGTTTACCGGCACATCGAACAGGTGATCGTAACAATGAAGGCACCATGTGAATTTGCATGGTAATTCACACCCACTTTGTGATCCTCGGTATCCCAGTCACAAACGAGAGGGGCATATCGAGATTTAAACATGCCATTGAAAAGTTCAATGAATCTCATCTAAATCTAGGAATTCTCATTACACTAAGAGTCAAAGTTATGTTTTTGTGGTGGAGAATTAGTGAATCGTCATTCACTTACCTTCAAATTGTTTACATGTTAGATTACGGCATCCCTTTTCTAATATGTAAATATTGTTGTTGGATCCTAGCCCTAATTTTTCTTGGGTGATAATTAGGAATCCAAATTCTAATCTATCTTTTTCCTTTCTATTTGTAGATGTCAAACGCAAAAAACGTTGCTGCAAGCTCATTCACATTGATGAGCCTTTGCCAAAAGGTAACTTTTGATGGAACGAACTTTAGCGAATGGATAAGATACATTCGCACGATTGCTCGCTACGAGGAAAAGGAGTATGTCCTCGATGAGAAGCTCGAGAAGATCAATCCTGAAATCGCTACTCCGGCTGAAATGGCTACTTTTGAAACTCATGAGCGTGATGCAACGTAGGTACATTGCATCATGATAGCCACCATGAATGCCGAATTCCAAAAGTCCTACGAGGACATGTATCCGTACAAAATGCACCAAGACTTGTTGGAGAGATACCATCAAAACGCGAGACATGAGCGTTACGAGATTTTCACTAACATGATTTCCGCCCAAATGGGTCATGGAGAATCTCTTACCGTGAACCTACAAAAGATGCAAAGGTATGTCGATCGAATTCGCAAGTTAAATGTTGACTTTGGGGAAGACTTGGCGATCGACATGGTGCTTCACCCTTTGCCGCCGTGTTACAATCAATTTAGGATGACCTTCCACATGAATAAGGAAGAGGTCACCCTAAGCAAGCTCCAAGGTCTCCTTAGGGTTGCTGAGAGCAATCTCAAGGACAAGTCCGTTGCACCTACTCCCAATCCACCCGCTGCTCCTGTTGTGGCCATTGGCCAAGGAAGAGGCAAGAAGAGGAAGGCTCTGTCTAAGAGCTACCACAAGGGAAAGTCGCGAGATGGTTCCTCCTCTAGTGGGACAAAAGTTGATCCCACCAAGCCTACTTCTAACCCAAAGGAGGCAGAGTGCCACCATTGCCACAAAATAGGGCATTGGAAGAGAAGCTGCCCAGAGTACCTGCAAGCCATCAAGGAAGGAAAGATCAAGCCATCTTTCGCAGGTATATACACAATTAAATCTAATGATTCATCTCATGCTATTTCTTGGGTCCTCGATACCGGTTGTGGTTACCGCATTTGTTCTGAATTGCAGGGACTACGAAGAAATAGGGATGTGGAGCATGGAAGAATAAATCTAATCATGGGGAACAGAAGATCGCCGCCTATGACCAAGATTGGAGTGTATTCTCTAGTGCTTAGGAATGGTTTGTCTTTAGATTTGAACAATTGTTGCTATTCGCCAGAAATAGAAAGAAACATCATTTCATTTCATGGTTTGTTTAGAAAAGGATTTAGATTTTCTTTTAATAATGAGAATGGTTCTATTTGTGCTTATCTAAATGGTGTCTTATACTTTGAAGCAATACCATGTAATGGAATTTATGAAACTGTTATGATTGTAGATAACTTAGGAAATGATGTTTTATGCATGGATTCTTCCAATAGTATGGATAAAGCATCCTTGTGGTATTGTCGTCTTGGACATGTCAACAACAAGCGTATAGCCCAACTCCAAAAGGATGGAGTCTTGGAGTCATTCGACCTTAGGGAAGATGACACGTGTGAATCTTGTTTACTTGGAAAGATGACTAAGTCACCCTTCACTAGTACACGTGAAAGGGGTGAGGGTTTATTGGACCTAATACATACCGATGTATGTGGACCGTTTAGATCAACCACAAAGGATGGAAACCGCTTCTATGTGACTTTTACCGATGATTATAGTAGATATGGGTATATCTATTTAATCAAGAAAAAGTCAGAAACATTTGAAAAGTTCAAAGAGTTCAAGAATGAAGTGGAGAATCAATTGGGCAGGAAATCAAGATGCTTCGATCCGATCGAGGAGGAGAGTACCTAAGTCTTGAATTCCACGACTATCTAAAAGAGTGTGGAATAGTTTCACAATTGGCACCACCTAGGACACCACAATTGAATGGTGTGGCAGAAAGGCGTAATCGAACCTTGTTGGACATGGTCTGCTCTATGATGAGTCGTGCTTTGCTATCTATCTCATTCTGGGGGTATGCCTTAGAGACTGCCGCCCATATCCTTAACCGAGTCCCTACTAAGAAGGTTACCAAAACACCTCATGAGATGTGGATAGGGAAAGCTCCCTCGTTAGCACATATCAAGGTTTGGGGTTGCGAGGCTTTCTTAAGACGAGACACTCACGACAAACTCGAACCTCGTAGTGAGCGATGTATTTTCATCGGATACCCGCAGAAATCCTTTGGATATCTCTTCTATAGACCAAAGGACAATGTTGTCTTTGTTGCAAGGAGAGGAGTTTTCCAAGAGCGAGAACTCATAAGCCAAGGAGACAGTAGGATGCAAATCGAGCTTGAAGAGATTCAAGAGTCGATAAATGAAGGAACCTCTACCGCTGGCCCTCAACCCGAGGAGGAACCTCCGGTTGAACCAATTGACGAGTCCTTACCTCTTAGACGTTCCGAAAGAGTTAGAGTTCAACTCCATTTATATGGTTTTCATATTACTACCGAAGGGGACACGTATATTAGTGACAGTACACTAATAAATCTAGATGAACCTAATAGCTATAAGGAAGCCATGGCAGATGGAGTCTGCGAAGTTGAAAGAGGCAATGGACAGCGAGATCTAGTCCATGAATGACAACCAAGTTTGGAATTTGGTTGATTATGTGCCCGGTCGTAAGACCGTAGGGTGCAAATGGATCTTCAAGAAGAAGATCGGCGTGGATGGAAATGTACACACATATAAGGCACGATTGGTTGCGAAGGGTTTTACTCAAACTCCCGGAGTTGACTATGATGAAACCTTCTCGCCAGTTGCAAAGATAAAATGTATTAGAGTGATGCTAGCAATTTCCGCATTTCATGATTATGAAATTTGGCAAATGGATGTCAAAACCGCTTTCCTTAATGGGAAGTTGGTTGAGGATGTTTACATGGCTCGGCCAGAGGGTTTTGTCGATTTGAAGCATCCAAATAGAGTGTGTAAACTTGAGAAGTCCATTTATGGACTTAAGCAAGCGTCTCGTAGATGGAATCTTTGCTTCAATGAGAAAGTTAAAGAGTTTAGATTTGTACGAAGTGAAGATGAATCATGTGTATATGTCAAAGCCAGTGGGAGTATAGTTAGATTTCACGTTTTGTATGTCGATGACATATTGCTCATTGGAAACGACGTCCCGACACTGCAGGAGATTAAGTCCTGGCTCGGGAAGTGCTTCGCTATGAAGGACCTCGGAGAGGCTTCCTATATTCTGGGAATAAGTATAGTGAGAGAACGAAGTAAGAGACTAATAGGTCTTAGTCAGAACACTTACTTAGATAAGGTACTAAAACGTTTTAGTATGGAAAAATCGAAGAAGGGAGAATTACCGATACAATATAATGCCAAGTTGAGTAAGACTCAAAGTCCGATTACCAAAGCCGAAATAGCATAAATGAGCCGAGTACCATACGCTTCCGCAATTTGCTTAATCATGTATGCCATGACTTGTAATCGCCCTGATGTAGTCTTTGCTTTGAGCATGGTTAGTAGATATCAAGGGAATCCTGGCAGAGCCCATTGGATTATGGTGAAAAATATCCTTAAGTACCTTCGAAGGACCAAGGAATGGTTTTTAGTCCTCGGAGGGAGTGATGACTTGAAGTTGCGAGGGTATAGTGACGCCAACTTTCAGACCGATAGGGACAACTACCGTTCGCAGTCGGGCTGGTCTTTACTCTGAATGGAGGAGCAGTAACTTGGAAAAGTTCCAAACAAGAAACCGTAGCTGATTCAACGTGCGAATCAGAGTACATTGTAGCGAGCGAAGCGTCGAAAGAGGCAAGATGGTTAAAGAACTTCATTGGTGATCTTGGGGTTGTACCTACCATAAAGGAACCCATGGAGATTTTCTGTAATAATGAAGGAGCGGTTGCCTTGACCAAGGAACCAAGAGATCATGGTAGATCTCGACATATCGACAGAAAATATCATTTTATAAGACACCGTGTAGAAGAAGGACAACTCGTGGTGAAGAGGATATCATCAGAAGATAACCCAGCAGATCCGCTTACGAAGGGACTGAGCAGGGTTAAGCACTTGCAGCATGCTATGAGCATTGGGCTGAAGGATGATATTAGTATAGATTAGATAGTTTTAGAAACGTATAATAGATAAATGTAATTAACATTTGATGATTAAATAAAAGAGTATTATTTATAAGTAAAGTTACTATCCTATGTTAATCATTTAACTATTGTTTCACTTTGCATGTTTTGACTTCCAGAATAATTGAGTTTATTAAGAATAATCGAATTATTCAAATGTCCACAATCGTTCATATGTTGGAAGTAGGTATGAATGAAGATTGTCATGAATTGGTGTGTAGATTGTCTAAACGGTATTAGACATAACAAAAGTTTTCTGCAACGTTCATGAGTGCTTATGAACTTGTTTTGAGCATTGGAACAAACCCGCGCTTGCTGGAATCACCTTATGGAATGTGATAAAAGGGTGATCTTTTTCGTAATTCATATGCAATGGTAGAAAACCCAGATTTATCTAAGATGTCAAACATATAAGTCATGCCACACAAAAATTCGTAATTCATATGCAATGGTAAAAAACCCAGATTTATCTTTTTCTTCTAAAACTCATTTTAACATCAACAAAACATAGTTCTACACATATTTGAACCGAAAAGAGTATAGCTAATGGAGATGAGTTTTAGTTAGTGCTAGTGAGTATGCAACAAAGGAGGGCGTTACGAAATCGTGGATGATAAACCCGAATAGATGATACTAACAATAAACAGAAAAATGCAAAAATGAAAAACTTTCACTTTTGAAGCAAACCAAACTTTGTTTGTTCTGATATAAATCTTGACATACACTAAAAGATGTAAAACAAAGTAAATACACATCTAAAAATTACAAACACATACAAAATTTTATTTCACTTACATTTCTATAACCTACATAGATCTACAAAATAAATACAATCACAAATCTCACAAAATCTATACAGATATGCCTTAAATCTGATGAAAGTTGAAGCGGGATGTGGTAACTACAGCAACACATATATGTGAAAGTTTAAACCGCGAGCGAGGATCAGTGTTGGATGTTGTGTTTTTCATATCAACGTTACTGATAACATCATAAGCAGCAGAAGAAGGAGAGAGGAGCGTTGATGTATTGAAGGAGGTAGAAGAGGCGGTCGGAGGTGGTGATGACTGATGAAGGTTCATGGAGTTGTTTCTGCCAGCAGTTGTTTTCGTATCATTGTTTTAGAGTCATAACAATCATCTCTGATTGGTTCAATTTTGTTCACTTGGATCACCAGCTATTTAATATAAACCATCAGATTAAAATCCAACGGCCAAAAATCTATCTCCTTGTATTTTAAGACTTTTGTCTTAAAATTTGTGGTCCCTGTCAAGATGTATGTATTATATATATATATATATATATATATATATATATATATATATATATATATATATATATTAAGCTGATCATTGAGGACGAACGTAGCTCAGGATCGTGTAAAACGTCTGTGCAATGGTTAAAAGAAGAAGAACAAGAGCAGCTACGGCAGATATAAACGACCATGGCGTTTTAAAATACGTATATCGGAAACTTGCCAATTGTACGTGCCACCCACTATGGTAATGCCGATTCACATCATCAAATAATCTCGCCATGTAACACTCATCAATATCAAAAGAAATATCCTTCCCCATATTGTTAAAAAAAGTCGCAACTTCAGCATCTGTCCCCAAATAATTCTCGATAATATTCCAATCGCATAAGTACCCCACATCTCTAGACGTGTTTATTAAACAGTCAAGCAACGTAACGTATGTAGTAAAGTGTTTAGAGCATCCACTATGACACTGTTCAAATGCCACCGTGTTTAACAAAAACGCACTCATGAAATCATCAATCGATATCGATGGCATGTGGATTACGCCATGTTTGAAGTTAACAATAAGGAAACTGTCCGCCTCCCATGGTTTTAATTTGATCCCTGCACGTCGAAGCTTTGAGATGCTGTGGATTACATGCGGTGGCGGACGGTTGTCAGGTTTTGTCCGGCGTTTGACTTCTGGTGGAAGGAAAGTTGACCGAAGAAGATCGAGCAAGTGTTTGGCGTTGATGTTTGAATACTTCTCGAGAACGTTTTCGGGTCTTTGTGTAGCTAAATTGAAAAAGCTCAAAGCTAAAGTATTTAGCGTCGTGCTTTCTTCTGACGTCTTTGTCAGGTCGAATAAACATTCAAGAACACAAAACGGGATCTGATTCTCGAGCCGAATAAGATCCCGTAAGAAAAACGAAACGATCCACGACATGGTTATAAGTGGATCTTGTTCATCAAACTTTACAATTCCTCCAAACTTTCTAAACAGTTCGATGATAAAGCAACCATCGAGCACCATCATCTCGATGAACTCATCGGCGTTATAATTAATGGTCTCGGAGTAACACTCCCGGATTTTGACTTCAAGCTTTTGAACGGCTTTCAAGAAGTCTTCCAAGACTATCCCTTGGGTTTGAGTTCGGTCTAGTAAGTGGCGGAGGAAGCGCCACTTATGCTCCTCGATCATCTGGAGGTGGGGTTTTCCATGGTGGAAGGGTCCGATGGAGATGATGTGGGGATGGTATGATTTACCATTGATGTCGATTAGGGTTTGTGGGACTTTGAAGATGGAGCAGGTGTTCCGGCCGGCGGCAACGCTCAGTAGTTTTGGTGTGTCGGAAAGTTTGTGTTTCATCGCCGTGAGTCGATCTCTGTTGATTTCCCAGATTGTGACGGCATGTTGTTCTGCACATGGTGGAGAATCGATGTTCATTTTCGCATTTTTGAAGCAAAGTTCATATGATTTATATATGAAGGTATGATAAGTCAAATAAGGAATTGAATGAAAGGTAGAGGGAAGCAGCACGCTACATGATCTGGTTTGGTGGCGTAGAAACAATTATTTTAGCCTAACTTATTTTTCAATGGCTAGTCTCATTTCTGTATATATATTTTTTTATTGTCGATAGCCATCGTTGTCCACGTCACAATACTAAGAAAATTCATAAATGATCTAGAGTAGGTATATAATTGAGTTACATTTAAATTTAAATGAATTTATATATTTTATCTATTTTAATATTAATAAAACAAAAGGATAAACATATCTTCGTATATTTATTTCTATAGGTTGACAATTATACCCTTAGAGAGAAATCCTAATCTTTGTTTAAAAATTACATGTCAAGCTTCCAAATTTATATATTAACAATTATGTCAAACTCATTTTGATGAATCCATATATATATATATATATATATATATATATATATATATATATATATATATATATATATATATATATATATATATATATATATATGCTACCTACTCAAAAAGTAAGTGACGCCACATCAACGTCACATCACCTTCACTACAAACACACTATCTCTTGGAAATGATCACTAATCTACATCATTTTTTCTTTTTCTTTTTTTATTTTTTTTTTCTATTAGAATAATTTAAAAAATAATTATTAAACAAAAATAAAAACGTAAATATTAATTAAAAACATTTTACATTAATTTAAAAAACATAAATTTAAAATCTATCGTTACTTAAAAAACATAATAAATTAAAATCTAAATTACAATATATATATATATATATATATATATATATATATATATATATATATATATATATATATATATATATAATATTACTCGTCGTCCTCCCCGTCATCGTCATAGCCACCGAGTTGCTAGAATTGTCTTTGCCATATATGCTCAGTCAAATCATAACGTAAATTGTGATGTGTTTCACTATTTTGTATTTCTAAAAGTCGTGTAAAGTATGTAGGGCTGTCGACTTGTATTATTGCAGGTGGGTTAAGAATATCTTCCGGATTATACATACAAATAGCTCTACCCTCTTTTTCAATTATCATGTTATGTAAAATAACACAAGCAGTTAACACCTTCGTCAATATCGCCCTATCCCATGACCGTGTTAGATGTTTGATAATGTGTCATTTTTGTTTGAGGACCCCAAACGTCTGTTCCACATCCTTCCTTGCCGATTCTTGTGCTAACTTGAACAATTTCCGTTTTTCATCGGTTAGAGATGAAAACGACTTGACAAACGTAGCGTACTCTGGATATATCCCATCACCAAGGTAATACCTGTAATTATATTGGTGTTCATTCACAACAAACGGCATGTTTGGTGCTTTACCGGGCAAAATATCATTAAATATCGGAGAGGCTCCAAGCACATTCAGATCGTTGTTTGACCCCGTCATACCAAAGAATGTATGCCAAATCCATAGGTCATGTGATGTAACGACCTCTAGTATAATACTCGGGACCCCCAGTGGCGGACCTTAGTGGTACCCCAGGGGTCCTGGGCCACTGCTCTGATGCCGGCACGTAGTGTAACAAAAAAAAATTAATGTTTTTTTAATGTTTTTTCTATTGGGTGCACCGGCTTAAAACACGAGTGACACTACTAATATATATTTATTTGGAAAAAAAATAGTGTCACCCCTATGAAAATATTCTGCGTCCGCCACTGGGGACGTCATGATCGCATCGTGTGAATTGACCTCGTCATGCATTGGGATAATTTGCCAACTGCCAATGTGTACAATCAATGTTGCCAAACATTACTAGTAAGCCATGTTTAGCTTCATGTGCGGCATACAATTGTTCGATATCATTTCTAGTTGGATGTCGCAAATATATGTCACCATAAAGCTCTATGACATACTCATAAAAAAGATAAGCACATTCTCGTCCAGTCCTCTCAAACATTTTCAAATACTCATCTGAAGCATCTACTGGTATGTCGTATGCCAATTGTCTAAGGGTTGCTGTGCATTTTTGTAAGGTACTAAAACCACGTTTACCTCTTGCATCCCCTCGTGATTGGAAAAACTCATAATTGTTTTCCAAATTAGTCTTCAAATTTTGATAGGTCATACAAACTATCAGGGGCAAAGTAATCACATACCAAAAGCTCGTGTGCCGCCATACGATCCCGAACTATCGAAATTATATGCCTCCTCTCAGTATTTGAACTTTCTCTTCTTTGTTGCACCCTATTACGTGCTACAGACAACAACGTGTGCAACACCAAGTCATCTTCATCAGAGCTATAATCATCGGATGAAGAAGAAGCAATCGAACCCGCAAAATTATTCATATCTATGTTTGAAAGTGTGTTTGACAGAGGGAATAGAAATATGTTTTTGATGTGAATGAAAATGTGTTTGTTTATATGTTATGTATGTATTTATATATGTGTATTAAGTTTTGTTTGAATTTTTTTTTACCTTGGTAACGGTCAGAAGAAAAGAAAGAAAAATGAACGGTGAAAAAATGGTCCACTAATCGCATCAGTCGTCTTCGTCCGTAGCCAGCCTCACGCCACAAGACACCTACTCCCCATTGGGGCGGTGTTCACGCGTGGGTAGAGGTGCCACGTAGGCACCACGTGTAGCCAAACCCAATCCATACCACAAAGCCTAAAGATTCAACTCATTCAAGACCTACAAAGCCCATTCATGATCGGTTACATATACTTGATTGATAGAATACTAGAAATAATCGGTTACATATACTTACTTGATCATCGTGATAATTTAAGCCAAAACCAAATTCAAAAAGCCAAAATCAAGCTGAATTTAGTCACAAGTTTTACCGAAAACTATTATTCACTATATGGGAATTTTAGTGTCAAGGAATTTTTAACAATAATGGTGTTTAAAAAAAATCTATTTTAATAAATGAAAGATTTTTTGCCACATGTCATAATCTCATTCAATTTGCCAAATATCTTTTTTTTGTTACAATAAATGTAGTAATAAATGAATATCAATTTCATTAATGGACTTACTTTCTAATTTCAAAATTTTCAAATTAAAGCTCATTAATATCTTTTTTTTATTTATTTAAATTATTTGTTTAAATTTAAAATATAAAAAAAACATTTTAATTTTAATAATTCATTATTTTTCTTATTTTCTTATAAATTTAAAGTTTTCAAATATTTAGACTTTTATATCTAACTTTTTTTTTAAATTAACTCATGTAATACATGGGTCTCACAACTAGTATTTACTAAATATATATATTTTTAAAATATTTACCAAATAAGGTGAATTTAAAATTTATAGAAATAAGATGCCCTAAATCCCGACCTCACGCATACATCCTGATTTCTCAGACGTCTCCATCTCCGGCTAAACACCATCTTCTCCCGCCACACCATTCACCAGCGCTTCCTCCACACACCGTTGACCACTAACATTTGGTGCTTCCTCCATGACCACTCATTTCCAACATTTTTTTATCTTCTATCATCTCCATCTAGATTTTAAGGTTCCATATTTTCTGATTTCATCTTTTTTAATTCTTATTTCAAGTTTTTGTAGATTTCAAGATTCCATCTTTCTGATTTCATCTCTTTCATCTTTCTTGTTTCCTGATTTCATCTTTCTGGTCTCAAGCTATGTATAGAAATAACAATATTTGCTTTAGATCTTACATAATTTGGAATGCAATAGTAGTAGGCGATTGCCAAAACATACATGCTTTTGGTTTCATCGTTTTCTTAGTGAAATCCCAATATGGAGAAAGCAATGAAGAAGTGCGTGTTATTCAGGTTGTAGATACACTCCCATGTGATTTACTTATTGTTAAAATATATTTTTACTAATGATAATTTACATTCAATTGATGGTAAAATTGGTACCGATAGGACATAATGCTTATTCTTGGTACCGGTAAAAGTGTTACTATGACTAGTTTGTGATTTTACTAATGTGTTTGGAGGCGAGGTTGGTTTGATCCAAATTAGTTTACATTCATTAGTACTTTTTTGGGAAATAAACTTATTAAGATAACTAACTTTTCGTTTTGTTCACACCTTGGTAACTATCTTTTTTTTTTGTACACATCTAGATAACGAACTTTTTGGAAGTGTTCACATATAACCATTATGATTGACTGTAGCAGGTTACATCCGGTCAAAATGATCATATGTGAACACTTTCAAAAAGTTTGTTACCTAGATGTGTACAAGAAAAATATAGTTACCCAAATGTGAATAAACCGAAAAGGTAAGTGTAAACTACACTAATGGTCCCTATGGTTTGGGTAATTTATGCATTTGGTCCATAACTTATTTTTTAATTCGGATGATACTTACTGTTTATTTTTGTTATGCATTTGGTCATTATCTTACCTCAAAAGACTATTGTGCCATTTTTAATTTATTTTTATTTAATCTTCTTATTTATGTATTTATTTTTTATATATTTAAAAAAATTAATAAACCCCACATATCTATATCTCCTCACCTTATACCTAAAACCACATTTGAGAAATTTAAGCTAGGTCCCACCGGTCACCATCTCATCTCGCATCCTCCTCAACTTCTATTTTCTTTCCATATTTAGTGACATCGGCATCTTCACCATCCCTTCTTTTTTTGGTCTTTCAACTCCGGCGAACCAACACCACAACCCTTATATTGGGTTGTAGTGGTGGAAAATTCAATGAAGAGACAATGGGTTGTGGGTGTATCATCTGATAAGAAAATTAAATAAGAAATTTAATTACAAAATAAATTAAAAATGGCACAATAATCTTTTAAGGTAAGATAGTGAGCAAACGCACAACAAAAATAAACAGTAAGTATCATCCGTGTTAAAAAAATATGTTAGGGACCAAACACACAAATTACTCAAACCACATGGACCATTCGTGCAATTTACTCTTACCTTTTCGGTTTATTCACCTCTGGGTAACTATCTTTTTGTACACATCTAAATAACAAACTTTTTGAACGTGTTTACATATGATCATTTTGACCGGTTATGACCGGATGTAACCTGCTACAGCTGGTCATAATGGTCATATGTGAACAGTTCCAAAAAGTTCATTACATAGATGTGTAAAAAAAAGTACACAGATGTGAACAATGTGAAAAGTTAATTACCTTAATAAGTCTATTTCCCTTCTTTTTCTAGCATCAGCTTATAAGTTTTTCGTTATTGCTTAGGTGTTAAACCAGTGAAGTGATGGTTTGTTTAAAATTTTGAATCTTTTACATATTACATTGATTGGTTATTTATTATTATTATTATTATTTTTTTGTTAATTTCCAGATTGGATGATAGATGCTTAATTTCTTATGTTTGGCACTTTGTAATGGTTAATTAGTAGTAAAGTTAAAAAAGCAAATGAAACAGGGTATCCTGACTAACAAACGGTTCCAAAATCCAAAGAACCCATGTGATCGGTTCTTGTTCCGGTTCAATCATTTGAAGAACCGTCGGTTCCAGTTACAATCAAATTTGCTAGGTCTTGTTTTGGTTCCATCATTTGAAGAACCATTGGTTTTGGTTCTAGTCAATTTGTGATAATAAAATGAATATAATAAAAGGTAAAATGATGTTTGTAATTTCTCATTTAATAAAAACGCAAAACTAAAAGCAAAAAAAAAAGGATGAAAGAGTATATTAAAAAAGGATAAAAGGGAAAAAAAAAAAAAAAGAGTTGAAAACTTGAGAAAAAATATTATTTTTTTGAAGCTATACTTGTTTGATAAATATTTTTGAAACTATACCTATTTGTTAAATAAGATTATGAAAAACACCTAAGGCACGGGAAATCCGGTTATAGTTTAACTAAGCTTCTTGCACGATTGAAAAAAAAACATTCATATCTTTTATTTAACCCTTTTGTTCTTTTTTACCGAGTTTTACTTTTGTTTTGAAGCTTGCATTATCTAAGGAGGATGAAGCAACGACTGCAAGTAGTTTAATTTGGAAAAAAAAAAAAATCTCGGGGATCTTTGACATCCGGTGCAATATCTCTTTATTTAAATGAGGGTCATAATTGTCATTAGTATAAATTTTCAATGGATTGATTAAATTACGGAAAAGTACGAAAACAAATAAGAAAATAGAAAAAGACTATGATATATGTTTAACACATTGTCTTTAAAACAAATTCGTCTACTATGAGTGTTTGTTTCCCAGGATATACTTCAAGACAACCTTCATTACAGTAGCAGAAAATTAAACCGGTAGAAAGGGAGAAGAGGAGAGGATTGAGTTTCATAAAATGGTTGTGGAGATGTTGTATTTATATAACAACAACATAACTAACAATTAAATTGCCATCAAAACACAACTCGTAACTGACATTACATTTGATATTCTTCTTAATTACGAATTGTAACCGAAAATTAAACATTGATTTTCAATTCAACTCCTCAACTTTGATGATTAATTTGATATTCACCATTATTTTCCAACAGTTTAAAACCTCCATGTACCCTCTAAAACTGGGTATTTCTATATTTTCAATTTGATTCTCCTCAAGCTAAGTATCACTTAAGCTAAGTATCACTTATCATTAATTTCATTATATGTAAAAAAACATATATTTTTCCAAACATCCAACCAAACACCTTCTTTTTCTTGTCATTGTCACTATGTTTCATTGAATAAATTATGGTGGGGCAGGCAAAACATGTATTGGAACCACATCGAAAACTACTTGTTCGATAATTGGAACCGTCTAAATCGATCATGATTCTGGTTCCTAAAGTTTTGGAAACATCTTAAACAGCTTTGATTTCAGTTCTCATTTTTTTTTGAAACCGCTACCCGTTCTCATTGTTTTTTTAACAACGTAATTTTATTAAGAGAACCTAACTAACAAGAATCTAACCAAAGTAAAAACAAAAACCTCACATAATACCAAACCGAGGGTTATGAAGCCAACCAACTTAGTTGATACGTTTCTTAGACCTAGCATTACACCACATAAACAACTGAGTGACAAAATTGTTAAAATATCTGCCACCCTGGGCTTAGAATAAGCAAACAACCTAACATTCCTGAAGCTTCAAATGTGCCACCAAGAAACATAAAACGTACCCTTTAAAAAGGCCTTCAGAACTCCATTATGATGAAGAGAATTTAACCAAACCAGCCAATCTTTATAAGAATGAATAGGATGAAAATCAAGACCTCACCACCTTAAGTTCTAATACCAAAACTCCAAAAGCCAAAGTACACATACCAAAAAAAAAAAAAATTCTTGAATCTTTTCTAGAGACACTCTCCATGCCAAAACGTTAACTTTGATAGGAACAATTTAGCCCATCTCGTCCGAGAAGTAGAAACAGGTAACAAATTTTCTTCTATAAAAAACGAACAGACGCAATAGAAAAATCTTTCAACCCTGATAAGGACCATACCCACCGGATCAAAGACAACAAGTTGAACTTAACAAATCAACCAGCCGTTCACACTAAGTACTTTCGGCCATCGCCTAGGAAACCTACAAAAGACACCATCAAAGAAGAATGTTATAGTTTTGAATGGACCCGTTTTTAACATTCATACTAGGGAAAAGATGAGGACACTTATGCCGGTCAATCTAGGTAACTTTCTTTTTTTTAATAAAATTAGGTTTTAATTATACTAACTTAAGTACATATATGAGTTACCAATTGTAAGTACATATATGAGTTACCAATTGTAGTATTGGATTTTAAAGTTTAGACTATGTATTAAGTAAAAATATAATGTAATGCTTAGTTAAATGTCAAACAAGTTTTAAATAATGATACCTTTCACTAATAATATGAAATGTCGATATCGATATTATATGTATAGGATATAATTAGTGTTAGATCGGTAGCCAAATAGAATGTTGGTTACTAGGTAGTGGCGGAACCAGAAATTTTGATATAGGGTACAAACATTATCAATATATTATATGTAGTTATTTAATATTGGGCATTAAAAAACATGTTAAAATCTCTTTAGTTGCAGATACAATAACATGAAACATGTTTATAAATAATATTTTTTATATATATAAAACAATTTTTTGGGGGTACTGTAGTACCTCTAACGCCTCATCTAGCTCCGCGTAGTACCTCCAACGCCTGATCTAGCTCCGTCACTGTTACTAGGTGAAAGTGAAACTATGTAACTCAAAATCTCTCTCTCTCTCTCTCTCTCTCTCTCTATATATATATATATATATATATATATATATATATATATATATATATATATATATATATATATATATATATATATATATATATATATATATATTATAGGATGAGATCTATATAGAAATTGACGTTAGTTTAAGTGATATTAACTGAACCTGTTGAACTAATTGCTCCAAATCACAACTCCTCAAAAATAAGATATAATTGTTTGTCTATGTGTAGCTTCATAAGTCATATATAAACTTGAAGTTCGGTGCCTTGTTAGGAACTCTGTTTCCAAATTTTAAAAAGTCGTTGTAACTGGTTTATGTTCCGGTTTCCATATTTTAAGAACTGTTGATTCCAGTTCCGTTTTCATTCAAATAGGTGGGTGTCCACCTATGAGCACCCCTATAAGAAACATTAATATATTAGAATTTAAAATGTGTAAAATGGTATTACAAACAACATTTTGTTATTAGAGTAATATTATTGTGTGTATATTTGTGTGTATATGCTTTATTTATTTATAATAAATGTTAGGTCTTTTTCTAACCTTCATTGTAACTTGGTTTAGGGGCGGATTTACATGGTGTCCCGGGGTAACACAGATAATAATGCCTCAAATTTTATCATCAAGTGCAAAAATTACTGTAAATTCGTCAAACTCCGAAAATACATCACAAATCTATTGTAAATTTGTCAAATTAAGTCATATTAAGTGTAAATTTAATGTAAATATGGTAGTGTAACCTTTTTTTAGTGACGGATTTTGTGATGGAAATTACCGTCGAAAATGAGTTTTTTAGTAATGGAACTCTTAAAAAATTGTACAACCCCTCATAATTTTTTCTGCTCCGCATTGACCGGTTGATATCTGTTTGTTGATTCTTTATGGTTGTTGTTCATTATTCTATTAAGATATGGGTAGTTGGGAACCATGTCTTATTTTAATTTAAAATTCACAATGACGATATGATTTCTAATGCTAAAAGGTGTTGTGTATTTTTTGACAATAGTAAAATGGTGCGACCTAGGCGCCACATCATGTTTTATATTTTTTACAAATTTTACCTACCAACTAGGATGTGGTAAATGGTTTAACTATGATTTTTTTTGAAATTTTAATTTTATAATAAAAACCATACTAAAATTAAAAATTACATTCTAAAAATCCTAAAAGAATAACATGAAATTAAAAATTGTTGATCATATTCTATTTGAGCTTATATTTCTCACTTTCTTAAATTGGTGATCATATTCTGTATAGGTTGTGATGTTATATACAATTATCTATCATATTTTAAAGAGTAAATTACTGAAATCGTCTCTATAGTTTGTTTAAAATCGCACGTTTAGTCTCTAACTTATTTTTGCACCCGGATCGTCCATGTGGTTTGATTTTGTTGCATTTTTCGTCCCTTACATACATAAACTTAGGAATCAAACGTGCAATTTTGACCAAACAATAGAGACGAAAAACATAACAAAATCAAACCACATAGACGATCTGAGTACAAATAAAAAAGTTAAGAAACCAAACGTACAATTTTAACCAAACCATAGGAACGATTTCAGTAATTTACTCTATTTTAAAAGCTTTTGCTATATTATAATTTATATTATGTTTAATAACATTTAATTTTTATTTATATTATTATCATCTACAATTAAATGAAATAGCATTATGAGTGCCCTTAAATTTAAACCAAATATCTAGGCAAGATAAAGAAATTATAAAGGAATATCCATATTATCAACAAAAGTCCATCGATGAAAGAAAAGTAAGAAAACTGTGAAAATGTACCAATGGTATAATACTGCCGGTAAAAATAGCTATGCGGGGTGGTGTTCACCGCCGGTAAAAGCTGCCAACTCAGCTTACCGGCGGTAATAAGGTTGCCAACACCATTTAGCCTAAGTTCCCCGATAAGAAAGAAGTCGATGGTAAGGTAGATGTTCTTGATTTGTTGCATATGTGAGAGCTTGGTTATGTCGACGTCGACTTGTTGGGCTATATCTCTTAAATTTGGGCTAATACTAAACCATTGATATATTAAAGAAATAAAATATAATTTTGGATTGCTAATTTTAGATTCCATACGACAAGAATATAGAAATTGTCAAGTCATATATATGTGCACATTGGGCTAATGTCTTTTAAATTTGGGCTAACAATTTAATATATACAGATTATCCTCAAGACATTCATTTCTATTTTCTAACAATTACTCGATCCAAAATTTTACTAATATTACAAACAAATGTTTTATAAAATACTTAAAGATGATAAACAGTATAAATTCTAGGTGAGTTATTGAAGACTGAAAAGATTCCTCAAATATTTCCATTTCGTGGGCTATATATGGTATAAACCATCATAACTCCCTTCATTTTTTGTAATTTCTTCTTCAATATCACTTGGTTCATTTTCAAGTGTTATTTTATCTTGTTCTCTTGTAATGCTATCATAATAAACTTTTAAACGAATGAGTAGCCTCAAAGATTTTGGTGAAAATTGTGTTATGTGTTCATTCAAAATCTTTCCCGTTAGACAAAAAAAACAAGATTCCAAAGCTACAAAACTATATTTCGGAGGTGTTTGGCTTAGCTTTTCACAGCCTAAAAGTCCTTTTTGAAAAAGAAAAAAAGCTACAAGATTCCGGTTTGCTCATGTTGCGCTTTGTAACTGGGGTATAACTCTTTAAATGTGATTTTTTGCTTATAAATCATTTTATATGTATATCTAAGATGTCCTTCTAACTTATCTAAAACACCTTATATATTATTTAAACCAATTTACTATACTAACCTTATCATAACCCACACTTTTATGTGTACATATATCTAACATGTCATTTTTAGTCATTTTATATGAATAAATAGAATTTATCAAACACTAAAAAACAATTTATCAATGTATTATGTTTTGGTACCGAATAAATTAATCAAAAAGTTTTTTAAACTATATGTTAACAACGGATAAACTAATTATCACTTCCTTACTAATAAATGAAGGTTTTTTTGTCACTTGTCATATTCTCTTTCATTTTGACACATGTCATTTTTCTAAGATTTTTAAAATTATTATTTTTCACTTGTCATTTTTTGAGGATTTCACATTTCTTAAAATAAAATTTTAATAAATTCTAATGGGTTATATATATGTAAAGTTATCATTGTATTAATTTGATAATATATTCTCATAAATGCTCCAAACAATTTGATTTCTTTCATAAATGCTTCAAAAGATTACATTTTGTATAGAAAATCATTATTTTATAAAATATTTAATGTTTACATATTTTAATATTAAAATTTTACTTTTAATAAACCCGTATAATATACGGTCTCACACCTAGTTTACAAATAAGCATAAGTTATAATATGTCCAAGATTATAGGTTTCCAAATTGTTATCTATGAGCTTAGCAAATTTAACCAACATTCTAGTTATTCTTGGTAAAAGCAATGGCATAGTATAGTAGGATATTAAACTCCCAATAAATATGTTGTAAAATTAACTAAAATTTATAAAATGTCTTGAAAGTGACGTTCAAGTAGTTCCAAACAAGATTGGAAATATCATGATCTGTTTCTTGACTATAAAATTCCATTATAATGTCTTTTTGTTGAAGTAACACTTTAACCATATTGTAAGTAGAATTCCGTTTAATTGATATATGTATTTGCAATTTCCCTTTTTAATGCTTTTTTCTTCACAAAAATAATAATATTGTTGTCGTCGCCTAATTGAGGTATTATAAACATAGTTCATCATAGCTCTAAATCTACCCAGATATTTTCAGAAAGATCTTTTACCAACAAATTGATTACGTTACAAAAACAAATCGTATGAAAAAAATTCCCCTTCAGAACTGGTTTGAAGTCGTGATTTTTAATTTGTGATATCACCGCAAACAAAATACTTATAACTTTATCGTTTAAATTATATTCATTAATGTATTGCATAATCATCATATCATCATGCTATATTATAAAAGAAATATTTTTCTTTTCACTATATTTATTTGAAACTTTCATGACTTTTCAATTTTATTTCTAATAATAATTATAAATTGATTAATAAGATTAAATAAATATCAAACATAAAGTGTAATCATATATAAACTAAATTTCAATATTAAAATAATATATTTACTTCTACTTATTAAGTGATGTTTTTAACTTTTAACATATTATACTTAATTCATTAGTTTTAATATATTGTTGGACGTAAACTATTATCGTTTTAAAGATACAATTTTGGAACAATTTGTATAAAATACGTAAATTATTAATTTGAATATAATACTACAAGGTCAACTTAAATATAAATCTAAGTTTAGCTTAAACAATCCAAACAATATTTTGTAAATAGTTAAAAGTGATTAATTATAATATTTTTCTAATAATAATTATAAGTTGGTTAATAAGGTTAAATAAATATCAAACATAAAGTGTAATTATAAATATACTAGATTTTAATTTTAAAATAATATATTTATATCTACTTATAAAGTTATGTCTTTAACTTTTAACATATTATACTTAATTTATTAGATTTAATATGTTGTTGTATCTAAATAATTATCAGTTTAAAGCTAAACTTTTTAACAGTTTTGACAAAATACTTAAATTGTTACTTTAAATATAACATTACAATGTCAACTTAAATATAAATTTTAATTCCATTTAAAAAACCAAAGAATATTTTGTAAATAATTAAAAATGATAAATTGTAGTAATAAATGCAAAAACTAAATTATAATCTTAATTTAGCTAAAATATTTCTTAAAAATATTTTTATAATCGTTAAAAGTTTTTAAATAAGTAACTTAAAATAACTTATAATAACAATAGTTAAAAATAACTATATATAAATGATTATATTTTTACCTTTAATATCAAAAAACAGTGTTTGATGTTTTAAAAAATTATAATGATAGAAATTAAAACATTAAGTAAATAAATTTAAAAAAAATAATAATAATAACAATAAAAACAACTATAAGTAACATTAAACCATATAGTATATTTAATTTTATTCATGAGTAACTCACGGGTGGAAGTGATTCAAATGGTTGAGATTATACAGTTATAATAGATGTATATATTATCATATAATTCAAAATAATCAATATATTATTTCAATTTAGTAGACAAATTATTATATCAAATTTAACAACAACGTTATTGTTATATTTATAAAAAAAAAACATATATTTGTAACGATATCAACTATATATGTGTTTCTGCGCAATCCGCAAGCATTCACCTAGTAATATATAAAGTTTTCACCACCACCGTGTAAATGTTTAAATAACTGAAAATCAATTATACGTTTCATCATTTGCCAAGTGGGGGGATCCAATGAGAAATAAGGTAAATCTACAAAAAGATGAAAAGTTCACATTATGTGGGGGCGTTCCACACTTCGCTCGTCAAAGTGACTGTGCAACTTTTCCATCAAATTTTTGAAGAGAAAATGAGGCAGCGGTCCTCTAATATATTTTGACTTTACTCTTTCAATCATTAATTTTTTTTCTTGCATTTTAAGGAAACAAAATGTGTGGAGACCTCTTCTGTTAGTCCCTTTCACTTATTTTAAAAAGTTACAAACGCCACGTAACAAAATTAAGCCAACTCTGTTATTATGACACGGTGGAAACGACGCTATTTTGGACATGTCGCAATATAAACCAGTACACAATTGACGTTGACCATACGACGTCGTTTAGAGTATCACCCTAAGGGAGCAAGTTTCGGTTGTTCATTACCCGAAGTGGTTATAAAAAGGATGTTGGTGCTCTATAACGATCACAACCAATAACTTTATTGCCCTAAATTCGCAAAGCAAACCGTACCCTAACTAAGCCAAAAATGTGTTATGTGACGTCGTCGCACAACAGTTGATCCTTCAAAGACCGGCGTCACTTTCCAACCAACGGCGCTATTGCAGGTGAACCACGGGACATCCAGATAACTCTTCTACAACTTCAGTTTGAGGTGCCACTCATGAGGGAGGAAGTGAATCCAAACCAGCAGGAGCTCAGGGAAAGTTTGTGCCGGAGATGGATGCCATGAATCTGGAGGTCGATAATGTAAGGGAAGGTGTGTTAGAGATGTCCCATTTGACGGATGACCTGATGAGCCATTTTTATTCCCTCCAGTCAGCGTATGTCATGGCATCGACTGATATTGCTAAGATGAAGAAGATGCTTACTGTTACAAGTGTATTTGGAGTGGTCGTTGTTGCGGGAGTGGTGACAGCTTACAAGTGGTTCTGATGAAGGGTCGTTCCTTTTCTTTGTTTGGGTTTTCATTTTTGGGTGTTAACTGTTAAGTGTTAGTGTTTTGGTGGAAGCCAGTAGTATAGTTTTGGCTTTCTGCTTTTGGTATGGTAGATAGTTTTTTGTTTGTGGATGACAAATATGGAAGCCACTCTTTTGGTTGTCAATGATGTTAAGTAAAAAACCCAAATGAATGCAAATGACTATTATGGCATTATACATATTGTGTCTTATTTTAGTATATGTCAATGCATGTCGTAGAACCCATAGCTTTAACTTGTTCTATATACATATTTGGGACCACATGCTTTACAGGAAAAAGCTTTGTTTTGTATGCTCACATGCTATAAAGGTATAAGGGAAAAAGGTTTGTTTTGGACATAAGGCCCCACAACTTGCATATACAATTTCCTGAATAAAGTAACCACATACATAGATAGAAAGTTACCAACTTTGACAACTTTGGTAGGGCCAAATATCAAAAAAAAAAAAAATTGCATGGGCAAAAACTGTGACATGCACTTATTCTAGATTGGTAAATGAATGGGTAATTATGGGAAGTATTTAAACCAACGTATAAAATTAAAAATTAAAATGCAATACAAATTACATAAACATTTAAAAACCAATTCAGAGTACATAAACATCTAAACACCAATTCAAAGTACAAAAACACTTTTTTGTACAACATATTACATTAAAAGCAAAGGAAATTATGTAATTACACCTCCACAATAAACTACACCCACACTACTCCAAATCCACTGGCTTTGAAGCACTGATACCTTCACCTTCAATTTTCTTTCCATACTTTAATTTAAGGATTCTTTTATATTGTTTCCTCAACCTTGGTTGTTCCACTTTTCCCAAAACGACCCAACTCCAAGATATAGCACTTTACTTTCACTAAATGGACATAATCTCATGCATGGGTGATTCTAAACTCTAAAGGTGCCAACTTTATGGACTTTGAACCTCATAAACGCCAAGAGTGGCAACTCATAGCTCCTGGAGTGGTGTCAAACCACTAGATCTCATTCATGGGCCCAAAAAGGGTCCAAAACTCATATAAACTAAATCTAAGCTTCTAATGAACAAGATCATAGCGTTTTACCTCAAACAAGCTGGAAATGGAGTAGAGAATCAGGATCCACAAGCTCTTCCTTGATCAACAACCTTGCGCCAAACTCCTTTTTCTTGATAATGAACCAAAACACACCAAGAAGCACACAATGAGCTCAAAAACACAAATGAAACATTTAGGGTTTCGAAATGAGGTTATAAGGTCAGTAGAGGCTGAGAAATGAGGATAACATGAGCCATAAGTGTGATTATATAGTGTCCAACCCCATAAATTAGAGTTTCACTAATTTGCACGTACGCCTCGCATATGTGTCCGGAGTCCCGATCCCACCTCGTATTAGTACGCTAAGTGTACCATGTGGTACACCTCGCGTACTACACAAGAACCAAAAATGCAACTTTTAAAATAACAAAGGGCATTAATGAAACATGCCAAGATTCAAGTGTTACAGCAACATATTCCCACCCATCTCCATGTTTACTGACTCTTGTGTTTGTCTCACACTTTCTGGTTTCCTACCATTAGTCGTAAGAGGCCTTTCAACTTGAGGACAAGTGGTATTGCTACGTCCTTTTTGTTTACATACACCACAACATACAAATTTCCCAGCCTTTGATACTGTGTATCTGCCAAGCCTATCTGAACCATCTCCTTTTCTCTTCATAGTATGTCTGTCAGACATTCTTCTTTTAATTTGGGGCAAAGGGGGGACTTTGTCTGTAGATGGACACATATTCATGTCATTCATCCCATGTATAGGCTCTTTGTAAGTATTATCGTATAATGCTGCAAAGTACATTATGTCCACATGTGACTGATAATGTGTAGTATTTAAGAATGATAATGTTGCAACTGAGTGCACACAATCGTAGCCATTCAATTGCAACAACATGCATGTACATTCCCTCTTCTAGACATCAACAACATAAGACTGATCCAGGTTTCTCGTTTCAAACTTCATAACCCCACAAGAAATAACTTGTAAATACCTAAATTTAGCAACAACAATTAACTATAATTCAAGTTGTGAAATATTTCATTTAATAGTAATTTAGTGACATACCTTTGCTTCATTTTTAACAAATTCAACATCACCCTGATATCAGGACATATATTTAAACGATCCCATCCTTGATCCATAACTTGCATTTTTACCATCCTTTCCATGACATAAATACGAATATCCTCTAACATACTGATAACAAGTTTCTTCCTAGCATCCATTATAACACTATTGAAGCTTTCAGAGTATCCATTCTTCAGTAGTTGCTTTACTGGCCCTCCATAAAATATTTTCAAATTTTGCTCCAGAAAATTTCTTTCTAAAGTTAGCATATATATATATATATATATATATATATATATATATATATATATATATATATATATATATATATATATATATATATATATATATATATACCTTGCACACTGTCTATGTTCTGCTTCTGGAAAATACCTTTTTCAATGCCTCAATCAATCCCTAAATAAGTGTCAATGATATAAGAATTTAGAATGACGTACCATATATTGTCCTTATATTGTAACAAATTAACAAAAAATACCATACCTTATGTGGATCAAATATTAGTACAACCCCAAATCCTCTATCTTGTAGGTTCAAGTCTTTTGTAAGATTATCAATAAACCACTTCTAATTGTCTTTGTTCTCTACACATAAAACAGGCCAAGAAATTGGGAATACGCTATTGTTAGCATCTCTACCACAGCACAAAGTAACTCACCCTGGCAATAACTTTTCAGAAAACAACCATCAAGGTTAATTATCCTTCTACACCTACCCCTCTAACCCTATTTCACTCCCTAAAAACAAATGTATATCCTACTGAAGTAGATTTTTCTAGGTTTGGAATTGGTACGATACCAATTCATTTTTCTCTAAACCGTGTACCGTACCAACTATAATTGGTATAAAAAAATTGCTACCGGTACCGTACCAAGTATACTTGGTACCAATTTATTTGGCTACCAATAAGTTTGGTTGGTACAAATCGGTAATGGTATATACCAACTTCTTTTAATATTATGTTTTAACGTGGTAATAATTATTGACTAATACGACCAAATGACTAATATAATGTTATTAAAACTGTAAACACTACAATTAACAATTGAAATATATATATATATATATATATATATATATATATATATATATATATATATATATATCAAATGGATTGGTTGGTACAGTATTACCATGGTATTCTAATTTTTGTACCATTACCGTACCAATATTGATCAATTGGTACGATACTACCAACTAAACATGTTGGCTACAAAGTTTCTTGGTTCGGTTGGTAACATGTTGGTTGGTTTTCCATGATACAATTTTGTGAGTCCTAGTTTTTTCAATCAGGTATTGAATCAACATATATTTTTATAGTTGAATTTGGGTTTGATCTTTTAATCTCCTCACCATATGACCATAACTTGGCATAGTTGTTTGCAAGTGTACCTTCAACTAGAGTAAAAGCAAATTTCTTGGCTCTCCTACAATTTCAAATTAAGCTTCCTTCGTGAGAGAGGTTTGGAGAAGAATCAAAACACATTGATCGTGGGCCTGCCAAGCTGCAAGAGTCGAATGAGGTTGAGGCTTTCCGCCTTTGATGATTTTAGCGTCAGGGAGGATAAAAGTGTCATCAATGTGACCCCAATGGCGTAGCTAAGTAAAGTGAATGTGGGTCCTAGGACCCACCTATTTTTTTAAGATACTATAAGGTATAAACGAAAAAAATTAGGACCTACCTTGTGTCTTTTAAAGGACCTACCTTAGAAACTTTGCCAAAAAGAAAAATAATATATATATATATATATATATATATATATATATATATATATATATATATATATATAAAGATCAGTTTATATTTCAATCCATTTAAAATAGTTCAATGTCTCAATCTACTTAAACTTTAATCATTAGGTAATAGCCTGATCTATTTAAAATTAAACAATAACAAAAATGCTTGAAATTTGAAATGTCGCTTGGCCTAAGGCGTGATCGAAATCTTTGAAGCATCATACAGTGTCGCCCTGTTGATTGCTCCCATCGGCCCCCAGTTCCTCCCTACGTCGTCTGCCATCTAAGCATAGCCACCGACCCACAGTCGCCCCTCCGCTAGGCGCCAGACCGCCACTGTTATTCTTTGTTCTATCATTTTTTTTTTGGTTTAACCTACACAAGGAACCACGTAATTTTCGGTTTTAGATTCATTATTGTGTGACCAAACAGATTTTGGAATGATAGAAATGTGAGGAGTTGGTTCTTCAACAGTAGATAGTTGGAGGAGGAGTGACGGATGTTGATTAGATGCATAACAATATTAATAGAGAGAACGAAGTTAGAAGTGTTGGATGATGAGGCCACGAGGCTGTTGGCGAGGGAAAGAAAGAGAAGGCAAGAGGTGAGAGAAGAAAAATAAATGATTGGAAAGGGGGAGGATCTTGTCAGACGAATGATACCATGAGAGAATAACGCTCAATATAAAATGTGGGAATGATTAGCTTAGGTATATTAGATTGATGCTTAATAGAATGGTGTATAGAAAAAAAAATTCACATGAAACAAACATCATAAGAAAGCCAACCAAATTACTAGAAATTGGTTCTATCCACTATCACTCACGACAAAATTTACCAGGTGTTATTAATCTCTTGAATCTATGCTCGTTAGACCAAAAAGCTCAATGTTGGTTGGATTATCAGTCAAGGAAAATAATAATTTACATAAATTGTATGTAGTTAAAGATGACAAATACTTTAAAAGAATAGCGATGGAATCTTTGTGAGCAAGAATCTAATTAATGACTTGTTTTAGGTGAAGTGGGGTTTCATCAATCTCCGAACAGAAAGATTCTTACGCTAAACACAACTGACAAGACATGTCGTCAAATACCCAAATTTTGCAAAATCAAAAATAAAATAGAGAAAAATTTTAAGCATCTTCTCTCGTGAATAGAGGTGCACATTGCAGAAAGAAACGGGGTATCCTATTTGGGCCCAAAAGCAGCCCGAAACCCGAAAGAAACTTTTATTTGTGCATAACATAATTTTTATTTTTATATATATTTCAACTAATCTCATTTGTTTTTAAAAGAGAAATTTTAAAGTATCTATTTACAAAATTCTTTATACAGGGTTTCTGTTACAATAGTTAATTTGATATTAAATATTAAATACAATATGTCAATAATTGATTCAACTCAATCTCCACAACATTTTGTCTCCCCTTTTCGGCCATTGGATGATACCAACCTCATTCCAATTTTAAACAACGTTTTGCCTTTTTAGGGGACCCATGTTGCACCAAATTTTAGGTGGAGATATCTTTTCTATATATAAAGAACTTTTAGATGAAAATATTTATATTCTAATTTTTGTTAGATAGTAAATTAATGTCAATATGAATGGTCGATTTCAAAAGTAATATAAGTGTACAATTATAATAGGTTAAGGGTATATACAACAAAACTTGGTGTTAGATAATATTTATAATCAAATGATTTCTAGTTCAACGGTATCAAATATTATTTTATTTTATGAGGTTGAGAGATCAAGTAATCTTATAGACATAAGTAGAATTAGGTGTGTTAAATTAAATGTATATTAGATTTGCCGATTAAAAGAATAATTGTAAAGTACCGTTTCATTCGGGTAACAATGTTCCGGAAAAAACTTTTAACTTTTTTAAGATACAAAATAGATAAAAGTTTTCTGAAATAACTTCGGGATTATGATTTTTTTAAACTCGTACTATCAAAATTACGTTGGAATTAATTATCTTTACCATGTTGTAGTCATAGTCATCTTTAATAAATGAAAGTTTTTTTTGTCATATGTCATCTTTTTCTTTATTTTGATATTTGTCATGAGAATTTTAGAAATTTTATTTTCCACTTGTCATTTTTTAGAGATTTCTATTTTCTTAAAATAAAATTGCATAAAATTATAATGGGTTCTATAAGGAAATAAAATAATCTTATTAATTTGGTAATAAATTCTCATAAATACTTCAAACGATTTAGTTTCTTTTGCAAATTTTTAGAAGATTAAATTATGCTATGTAAAGTATTACATTATTAAATATTTCATATTTATATATTGATATTAAAATTTTATTTTTAATAAACACGTATAATATACGGGTCTTACATCTAGTAGATATGCAATTACCAAAATTCCATAGTTTTTGTATCGAAGAAGCTCAATAAGGGACAACCTTTTGATATTATTGTTTCGGATTTGTATTTATAGGTTTTCCTCTAGTTTTAGTTACTCCAAACTTCAAAGTTAACTAGGTTGTTTGATTAAAAAAACTTGATGTAAATGTTGTTTGTTTTCTTTATTGGTTTTCTTGAAATTTAATTATTTTAAAAAAATTAAAAAAAGTTAAAAAAGACCTCATACTCATTAGGAAAGTTTTTTTTAGTTTAAACTTCTTTTTCTTGGAAACTGTAACACCCCTCTCTGGCACGTATCACAATATTGTCCGTTTTGGGCCCCCGATGCGAAAACTTCCAACGGAACCATCCATCACTGGATTGCTCTCGTCCGAGCAATTTAACTGCAGAGTTCTTATTGGATATGCTGCCCTCATGGTTTTAAAACGCGTTGTGACAAGGACGGTATCCACACCCCTTATAAGGAATCCTTAGTTCTCCTTTCCAGCTGATGTAGGATCGGGTGCAACTTACCATGATTCCTTATAAGGCGTGTTGATATCTTTCCTGTCACAACGCGTTTTAAAGTCGTGAGGGCAGTAGATCCCATAAGAACTCTGCAGTTAAGCGTGCTCAGACGAGAACAATTCATGGATAGGTAACCCTCTGGGAAGTTTTCGCACTGAGAGCCCAAATGGATAATATCGCGATACGTGCCAGAGGGGGGGTATTACAAATGGTATCAGAGCTAGGGCATGAGTCGATGTGTTCGACGGGGACATCGAACCCTACAATGGGGGTGAAGGTGGGTTGCACATGATCCTATATCGGCTGGGAATGAGAACTAAGCATTCCTTATAAGGGGTGTGTATACCTTCTTTGACACAATGCGTTTTAAAGCCGTGAGGGCAACATATCTCATAATAACTCTGCAGTTAAGCGTGCTTGGGCGAGAACAATCCAGGGATGGGTGACCCCCTGGAAAGTTTTCGTGCCGGGAGCTTAAAGCGGACAGTATGGGGATACATGTCAGGGGGATGTTACAAAAACTCTAATTAAAA
Organism: Lactuca saligna; assembly: GCF_052625555.1. Taxonomy (NCBI): domain Eukaryota; kingdom Viridiplantae; phylum Streptophyta; class Magnoliopsida; order Asterales; family Asteraceae; genus Lactuca; species Lactuca saligna. Next base: position 40,422,045 of record NC_136417.1, on the reverse strand, counting down.
AAACTTAAAAACGTGTTGCCCAACATACCCTAAAATCTAAATATAAAAAATTGCAAATAATTTATCTTATTTGTTTAGTATATAACTAAATTTCATTTTTTTTAAATGCAGTAGTTTCAAATTTTTTCTTAACATAACATAATATTTTGAAAAGAAAAATCCTATTAGAACATTAAAATATATTTTGAATTTATATAAAATTACTATAATTAAATTGACTTGTTTATATTAACCCGAAGAAAAAAGAGAGTATGATAACAAATCAACATAATTATGCTATTAGTTTTGCATTCTCATAGTATAACATATATATATATATATATATATATATATATATATATATATATATATATATATATATATATATATATATATATATATATATATGTGTGTGTGTGTGTGTGTGTGTGCGTGCGTGCGTGCGCGCGCGCACGCGCGAGCATGCATGGTTTCACACTAGCTAAGAAAATACAAAAATTCATTACCGTTTATGCAATCACTAGAAGTTCTTGCGTGGTGATCTCTTGCAACATGCTTTGTAGTTATTTTAATATTTGTAGGATTATAATTAGAATACTTGTATTTTCTTAATTTCTTATCTCTTTATCTTAAGGTTATTAGAGTGAGGGTTCGACACATGTTACTATTTCACTGAGACTGCTTATGGGTTGTGTATAGTCAAGCATCAACTAACCAGAGTCTAGTCCGCTTCGATATATGTATATATGTTGGAATCACACATATCTCTACGATCAACCATTTGTATAATCCTTAACCTTAATAGGTTGTTACCAAATGCAGAAGAATACATTTGCTTGCATCCCATAAACATGATACATATTGTCTTGGTACATGCCAATAACAATGTTGAAGATGCATATCATACTTTTTCAATGAAGTAACCACGCATTGCCCATTTCCTACCATGTAAAAGGCCTACATGCATGAACAAAAATATCAATAATCATTAATTTCTATTGTTCCATTTGCGACATACATTTCATTTATAGGTTATAGAATATCTCATTAGAATTATTCCCAACCTATAACTAAATTATATGAGTTGAACAAGAAAACATAATTGACTCTAATTATTTTACGAATGTCAACATTGTACAATAGATTCTACAAGCTCTTGAGCCAATTCCTCAACTAAGAACCCGAAAATGGCCTGCTCTATATCCATCCCTATATCTCTAGACTTATCTTCATTGTATCTCTTCCACCCTTCACTTCCAAAGTCTGTCTCAACCATCATATCTATTGTGTTTAATTCGACCACCTTCCATGAATGCAACCTCTTGCATACTCTTTCTATGACTACTTCATGTTCTTCGTTTTTGTTCTCTTCTGAAATTAGGTCAAATACGAGCTTTTTCATATACCATGGGATTTTCCCAACCCCTAAATGATTAGATATCTCCTTAACAAACTCTTCATGAGTTATTTCTTGATCATATATATAATTTTCACCACCATCATCATCATCTTCATCTTCATAATGTTGTTCTAACATGTGTTTTTCAAGTTCAATTGGATCCAACCCTGCAAGTCTCTCGAATCGTTGAAGCTTTTGTAAGAGTTGTTGTTTTGCTCCTATAAATTTAACACAATAAAAAGTTTTAGTAAAACTACAAAGAAAGCAACGTTTTAAGAAAAGCTGCTTGATAAATGACAAAGTACATAAAATATTCCTTTTTATTTTTTTTAAATACACCCCATCGGTACCCACTGCTTGATATAAATTTCGTGGGTCCCACAAAAAATTTGCATTTTCCCTAAGTACAAACAATTAATTGGACTTGATTACGATTTTAATTATTTTATTTTCTTCTACATAAACACACTGACCGACACAAATCCATCAACCATAAGAGGTTAAAAACGTCAATTAACTTTGATAGATGTACTCTATTATTTTTCTAGTACAAATTTTAATACACAATGTGAAAGCCACTATTTTCACACCAAGTCGACGAACGATCTACTGATGCACTTATTTTTAGAGTTAAAATCGACATTAAAACCAATTAGAATATTTAAAAAGATGCAAACAACGGAATTTGTAAATATTTTTACTTTAATCTTTAATATTAAGTATTAATTTTGTAATATTTATTATTTATTAATTCTATAATTATATACTTAAATTTTATCATATTTAACTTTTAGGGAAATTGAGTAATGTAACCATTATAAAAAAATGTTTAAAAAAAAAATAGTTTTTCAAAATTAATCACTTTCTCCATAATGTCCTTATTCTTAAATACTATTCATATTCTGAAGTTTTTTTTTTTTTTTTCTTTTTTATAATTTTCAAAGATTTTTTTTTTTTTTTTTTTTTTTTTTTTTTTTTTGGAATTCTAATGCTACATCATCCAACAGTTTTTCAATAAAATGTCAAATTTTATACACTAATATGTATATAGTTCATATAACTATTTTTGTTAAATTAATCAAAAAAATATTTTTTTTTCTTGAAATTTCATAACTGTTCTTTAGATTTCAAACTTGTTTTTAGAATTTTTAGAATTCCGGAGTTTTCCTATTTTTTTTTTTTTTCGAAATCCGAAATTTTAGTCATGAATCCTGAATGTTGGTCAGGAATCCGGAATGCCATTTTAGAATCGGTCAAGTGTTTTTTCTTGGTTTGAAATGAACATTCCGGACAAAATGATGATTTTTATTTTAAAAAATTGATTATTATCTTCAAATACACATTAAAAAGTGATTAGGTTTCTTAATTTTCCTTATTTTTATCATAATATATTAATTTTATTAAATCTTTTTTCACTTGACATTCCTTTATAAATAAATGACGACGATTTTAAAAATGGCATATAGAAGAGGAAGCTCTATATTGTTTTTAAATAAACGATGATAAATTAGTTAACTTAAAAAACCCTTTACAAATTATAGAGAAGTTTATTGTCATAAACTTTTTTCAAATAAACTTAGATAATAGAGTTCTATAGAACTTACTTTGTACATTGGCATAGCTACATTCAATATCGTAACAATCCTCTTCTGTTACACCACCATCATGTTCTTCTTCATCATCATCGAATAAAGTGTCAAGTACAGAAACCGGGCTACACTGTTCTTTCTCATTGTCTTCCGTTTCCCCATGAATTTCTTGTGGGTGCTCGACTTCATAGCTTTTATTGTCCTATATAATCACCAAATGTTAATAATGGAATATAATTTGATCAAATTCATTCATCTATATGTATCTTTACTTCCACTCCCTTATAAATTATAACATTATTTACATGCACAAATTCTAGATATAAAGTTTCTAGGCATCTAGTTGTCATTCTTTAATACATTTTGTCTATATTATCTTAAATGAAACCTTTTGTATATTTCATACACTTTCTTGATGATTTCAAACATTTGTCGATTACTTGTCGATATTATCTTAAATGAAACCTTTCTTAATGATTTGCAACAACTTTATCTATATTATCTTTAATGCAAACTTCTGTAAAGTTCATTGATTTATCTTTGACGTTTTACATTGAACTCTTCTTTAAAGTTATAAATTCTTTTATCATGATTTGGGAATTTTACAATCGTGGGTCTTGAAAAATTGACGTTTGACTTTTGTTCTAGCTTGTTCTATGGATACCCACCCACCCATACTTGTATTGTACATGTGTGGCTATAGGATTGTTTGGTACCGAATTTAATACAAACAAAAAGACAAATTTGTATTTTGTCTTTTTTTTCGAATTTAATTATTATATATTTGCTATAAAAATAAACAAACAATGTATCATTATTATCATTTGTAAGGTTCTTTCCACTTCAATATACTATCAAAGTTTTAAATAATAATAAGGCTGCAAAAACATTTTGTAAAGGATATAAATGATAAAACAGCCACACTAAATTCTTTGTCTTAATGTCACACAAAGGATGTTTTAGTCATTTAAGATTTTAAATGCAATTCGGCCATTAGAGTCAGAATTCACCCAATATAGACCATAATCCTCAACTGAGTTACGAGTTAACTCAGTACAACCACCGCATATTTTGACCTTAAATCGGATTTGCATAAACTAATTTGTATGGTGAATAATTATAAAGAAATTATGATGATAATAATAATAATAATAGAGAATAAAGACAAAACCTGTTGGAAGTGGCGGCTCGGAGATGCCACCGGTGATGAGGAATCCGGTTTCCGGCGAGTTGGGGACGGAGTTCTTTGAAGTGAAAAACGAAATGGGCTAGAAGGATTAGAGCACAAACATTCGATTTCTTCTGAGTTGTGAATTGATCTTGAACTACATGAAGTCTCCAACTCCGACGTCTTTTCCGACGATGTCCAGCTGCTAAGCCTGCTGTTATTACACGAGTTAGATAACCGTTTCTCATCACCACCGCCGTCAACCTCCACGCCTCCATTAACAATCTTTTTCCGGCTTCTTCTTGTTGGTGGTGAAGATGGTGTTGCGTTAACCGGTCCAATTTCGCGGCTTTTTGTTCGAGTGCTCCGGTCCTTCAAACGCCGGAGAAAAGACCCGAGTAAACCGAACCTGATGTGTTTCGAACCGGGTTTAGGTTTCTGGACCCTCGTGGCGGCATCAAGTAGCATGGCGGCGGTCCTGGCCGGGATATGGAGGAAGACAGCGGCATTATTACACGGGCTCTTCATCTCCTTCGACGTAAAATCAAGAAATGGTGATTTCCTAAAGTCCGGCGAGTCCTGAAACGAGACAAGACAGACATGGTTGATGCAGAAATTTTTTGCAGTGGTGGAAGACGACGTGGATTCGACAATTGGGTTTCGTTGTCTGATGCGAAGTGCTGTTTTTGCGGCGTCGGTGGTGGTTGATTTGAGCTGAGAACGGCGGTCGGCGATGAAGCTTTTGAGCTGAAATGGTTCTTGATCTTGTTCGAGTAACTCGTGTAAATGCTTACGACCCATGATTACAGAAACTTTTGACGACGATTATGATTGGGAAAGATGAACACCAGACAAAAAAAGATTGGATATTGATGGAGATTTTGAGTTTGTTGATGGGTGATCGGAAATTGTGAAATGTAAAGTACAAAACACAGAGAGGAAGTAATGAGGAGGTTTCTACTTTTAAATATGGGAAGAGTAATTACGACATCCCCGCCGCGAAGAGGTGGGTGAAAAGATTCGACCAATGCTTTTATTAATTTGTATAAAAATAATTTTATTGCATTTAAATATAATATAATTGAAAAGAAAAAAAAAATGAAAGGTGATTAAATTGATAAAACGTATTGTGTTATTATAGGTGAATGATATAAAAAAATATTTTTTTATACAGAAATTCGATTTTGATACTGTGTTTTTTTATGTTAATTTTGATACTATGTTTTTTAATTTGTTATAATTCTGACCACTTGACCGGTTAATCAGGTTACATGCTGACCTGGCATGATGTCAATTTTGATGACGTGACAAGCTGGCATGATATGCTGACGTGTCAAAATTGATTTTTTTCTACAAAAAACACTAAGTTTTCACTTTTTTTTTTTTTTCGATTTTAACACTAAGTTTTAATTTTTTTATTTCAGTTTTAACACTATGTTTTTTTTGTTCCAATGGAACATCATTTATCAAATTTTGTTCAATTTTGTCTATTTTCCATTTGAAACCATATAAATATATTTTTTTATTACATTTTAAACCGTATAAACATTTTTTTTCGTTTAAAAACCACATTTTTATTTAAATACAAGTTTTTTTTTCTTACATTCAAAGCATTAATTATGTCATGAGAATCAAACTAACAATAAGTTTCTAATAAGATGTAAAAATTTGATAAGTTGCAAACTTGATATCCGAGTTTTAATCGACTATACGCCTCCAAACCTCCAAATACATTTTAAAGTTACATATTTAATATAAAATACAATTTTTATATAACTAATACATATTTATACATAAAAATATGGTTTGAGTGTAAAAAAAAATGCTTTTATACAAAACTATGGTTTTTAAATAAAAAAGAAAACATATTTATACGGTTTAAATGTATTAAAAAAATAGTTATACGGTTTCAAATATAAAATTATCAACAATAAACAAAATTGGAAAAAATGATGTTCGATTTGGAACAAAAAAACATAGTGTCAAAGTTGAAAAAAAAAATTAACATTAGTGTCAAAATCGAAAAAAAATGAAAACTTAGTGTTTTTTGTGAGAAAAAAAATTCAATTTTGACATGTCAGCATGCCACGTTATCAAAACTGACACGTCATCATGTCACGTCAGCATGCAATCTGGTTAACCAGTCAAGTTGTTAGAATTGCAACAAATTGGAAAATACAGTGTTAAAATTGACCAAAAAAAAACACGGTGTCAAAATCGAATTTATGTATAAAAAAAGTGTTTTTTGTGTGTTATTATTTTGCTTTGTAGGTTGAACTTTTTTTCATACATGAGCTCTTTGTTTAGTTGATTAGACGTGATGTGTGAAGAAGAAGTTCTTACATTGTGATAAAATATGATTACTTATTTCTTTGCCAATTATATGGGTTTTTTTTTTTTTTGTAGTTTCTCCAAAATCATTAATTAGTTTATTATAATAAAACAAAAATAATAATTAAAAATCTAATGCTTTTTCAATTTATTTGATTGAAATTTGTCTATAAATCAAAAGACAATTCTCGATATGTCCTAATTTAGAAATTATTTAATTAAAAAATATATAGGTGGTTGATTAGGGTGTCCAAGATAGGCGCTTATCAATTTTAAAATTATAATTGTGGCAACGGATGAGTAAATATCAGGAAAAAATAAAAATAAAACCGCGTATCATAATTTGGTCCATAAAACTCGTAAGAGTTATGTTTGATTGCAGTAATATACTTGAATCAAAAGAACACTTCTTTTAATTTTATTCGAAAAAAAGGGGACAAAGAGAGATCCAATGTTTCCCCATTAGTTTATTTTTTAACCATGTGTTTCGTAATTGTACCCGATAATTAGGCTGAGCCTCTTTCTTGCCTTCAATTAACAAAACACATAATAATATTAAACAATGTCTTAGAGGTCTGATTAGATTCAAGAGCTCAAGTCATATTTAAGTTTTAGTGAATTAATCGTTCATTATACTATATACTAATTAAATCTCGTCTGAACTTATGAACAGTATATATTGAGCCGGTTTGAGTTTTAAAATGTAAATATTAATTGTAAATTTCTTATCTGCTATAATGAAAATATATATGTTATAGACTATGTCATAGCGTCATTGTTTTTATTCTTCACGAAGTTTCCTTCTTTAATTTGTTTTTGGTTTACATGCAATTCTTCACTTCTACATCATTCATTTCTTTTAATAACCGATAAGACATGCTAAACATGCCTCTACTTGCTTAACAGACATAATAGGCATTGGAAAGTAAATAAACATTATATATAAGATGCAAGCTTACTTCTAGATAAGACATTATTTACACTAATCTCATATTTTGTTAAAATACAAAAATAGAAAGATTGACTGAATGAAAGCTAAAATTTTGAGAGAGATTCAATTGGTTTTTGAATGATAAAAAAACTACACATGTTTGAATATGATTATTTAATTTGCCATCAAATTCAATTTTAATTATTTCCAATACATAAAATGTATTCGGTTTCGCTAAATAACCAAATCCTTTTTGAAAATTAATTTACGACACATGCGATGTTACATCTATCAGCCTACCACTTTACATAGGAGACACATCTTATACATAATTTAATTAATTTTATCAACACTAATGCGATGTAACTTCTACCGCCCTACAAATTCAAAAAATAAATGTGTTTTTGGTAAACCAAATCCTTAGATTAAACCCCACGAATAGAGTTATAAATAAACGAAATAATATAAATGTGGTAGTTGGAAAACTAATTTGATTATATTATGTTATTAATGCTTATAGACAAGCTATGTAGATCAATCATCTTCTAACACTCAATTCGAGTTCAAAAGTACACCCAAAATGTTCTATTTTTATCTCAAAAATCAAAGACATGATGTAGTTTTGAAACATTAAGGAACAAGTTTATATCACTAAATGTACGCATCAATATATCAGGATACATAACATGAAGTAAACTATATATATAACATTTAGTCACTATCTTCTACACATGATTTTTTTTAAACTTGTTTTTTAACTATGACGTCATCTCTAAGCATTTGTACGTTAAAATAATACGTGTAAAATATAAATTACACATATCTATAAACTAAAAGCTTTGGCTATACGGTATAGGACAAGTAGTATCCAGAAACACTACGTTTTAGGTGCGGTTTATGATGAAAAATTTAGATACAGTTATCCCTTCTTCTCTCTATCTCTCTTTCTCTACATTGGCTAGCACCATTTATTTATTTATTTTTTGAATTGCAATAGTAAAAGAAAGAAAAAAAATTACTTTTTCTTATAGTTGCAACCAATGGTCATAACATTTAATTTTTTTTAACCAATTTACAAACCCTTTAAATATTCATTCTATTCTATAATCAAAATCACACATTCTTCTACATTTTCATCTCTATTTCTTAAACAAACATGAATACAAACAACTCAACCTTAAAATCCGGTAGAAGAAAATATTGTGTTTTTAGTTCAACCACACCAACTAGAAACATTTTCACTTTCGATCCATCGATCTTGGTTTATCGTCCCCAAATTGATGTCTTCATTCAATCTTCTCTACAATTTCAATATCAAAATGTTCAACAATATTAACACCATGCAAGTGTCAAATGTTAACCACAACATGTTCATCAACTTTGTTGTTTTTCTCAATCAACTTTCACCAAATCACCAAACCTCACCCTACCACCATCAAAGTCAATGTCAAACCCCACCCTACCACCTTGAAACTCAAAGCCTATATGACTCAGATGATGAAATCGTACAAGAAACTCAACCCTCCCCCACTATGCAAAGGAAAAGAACCGATGGAAAATAAAACAAAGGTCAAGCCTAAACGGTGGACTCTGGTAGACGAGTTAGAGTTGACAAAGCTTGGATCAACATTTTAGAGGATTTACAACAAGGAAATGCACAATCGATCGAGCATTTCTAGGTAAACATTACTGAAATATTTCATAAAGAATTGGATTTTGGTGAAGATTACCATAATAAACACCAACTAAATTCAAAGTGACGAGAAATCGCAAGGTGTGTTTCGAAGATGAATGAGTTATACAACAACTTTAAAACCCAAAGACAAAGCGATCAAGGTGATGAATAAATTCTTTAAGAAGTGTATCCTTTGTATCGGGGGGACACCGAAAAAGGCATTCATGTATAACGACCCCTAGCAAGTGTTATCTATTATTCCAAATGGAAAGAATTCGAAGCGACTGTCATACTTAGAGGAGAATCAAGAAAAAGAATAAAAAAATGGGCTCAAGTGGATACACAACTTCTTTCCAAGCTTAATGACGAGCTCGATGTAGAAGAAATTGTCCGATCAATGGGTAAGGACAAAGCAAAAAGAAAGTGGAAGGGTCTTCTTCAAATACATCGAATTTTAGCAACGAAGCAGAATAAATGAGGAAAATGATGGAGATATTTGACCGATGCAATTTAAATTACGTTGAACATGTGACACTCGAAAAAAAAATTGCCAAAATTATAATAGATGCGTTAGGAAAAAAATGAAGATATTTAATTTTTTATGCAAAATATTGATCATCTTTCAGAACAGACCCTCAAGCTTGTTTTGAGGATGGGTAAAAAGATCATCCAAAACTATTTCTTGTAAATTATTTTATGTTCATGTTTTTTTTAATATATTGGTTGTTTTTTATTTTGTAATTTTTAGTTATGTTTTCAAGGTTTTATTATATAATTTTTATTTTTAATTAATAAAATATTTCTATTTTTATTAATTTTTGTGTTTACTAATTATTTTTTAACAAGTTATATTTATATTTTAAATTATAATTTTTAAAATTAAATTAATTTTATCGTGAAAAATAAAAATTAAAAGACATGAAATGTGACCATTTCTAGGGTTCTAAAAAATTAAAATGGAATAAAAAAAAAGGTTGACATAGAAAAAAATGAAAATGAGAAAATAGAATAAATTACATGAATGGTTCTTATGGTTTGATGTAATTTGTATGTTTGGTCCATATCTTGTATTTTTTAATTGGAAGTTCTTTGTTGTTTGTTTTTGTTGAGATTGATCTCTTTCTTATCCAAAAAGATTATTTTGTTTTTGATTTTCTAATTTATTTAAATAAGCACATTATACTTCCACCCCACCTTACCTTATCTATCATACTTTATTTATTTAAATTAAAAAAAAACAAGGGCAAAATAGTCTTCTTAAGTAAATCTGAGACCAAACACGCAATAAAAACAAACTATAGAGACATTCCAAGTTAAAAAAAAAATTAGGAACCAAACATTCGTGTAACTTACTCCGGAAAATATAAACAAAATGTTGTTAACTAGTAATATTTCAACTTTTTGTCCATAAGATTACTTAATTTCCCTTGAGTATTATAATTATCAACTTGATACTTGCGTCCAAAGGTACCATTTCCAAAGTATTGCAGATATTTTCATATAAAAATTTCCAACATGCTTATTGTTATGAATAATAAAAATGTTCGAAAGTCATTATTGAGTTCAAATTAGACCGGTTTCAAAAATAAATCCATAAAAACATTTTCTTTTTCACCGTGAAGATTGCATGGAATGTTTGTTTGGTTGGCCAAATCCTCAAAAGAAGAAAGAGTAGTTGTGAATTTTTATGCAAAAGAGTGGAGCATGTCAACTTTTCCACAATACAAGGAATAAAGAAGAAAAGTTAACCATGTTTTTTGTTCACCTGAAAAAATTGAAAGTCTCTTTTGCATTCTTTTACCTTTTTCCATTAAAAAGGAAGATTTGAAAAGATTTTATCCATTTGTTTCCTTAAAAAACTTATATATGATCTTAATAAAAATTCAGTCATCTTCATAAACCAGCTGATTTACCTAATAAGTTACATTAGTTCTAAACTGTTATATAAAAGTTCGTGTTTTGATTTATCATAAAGTATCTGACTACAGACTACTGCATGCATATTGGATAAACTCCATGGTTTTGTTTTGTTAAATTGTAAGATTGACTTAAAGTATATGCAGTCGTTTGATGAAAAGGGATAAGAGAACTCCGAGACCCATAAATTTGTCGGGATTACTGTACTGTTGAGTGTTGAGAAACGTTCCTATCCAAAAGCACTCATCTGGACTGTGTGATCCGATCCGTACCTTTTTCTGACCCGACCAGTCCACTTCCTTCTTTTCAATCAACTTTAATTTAAAATTGCTTTTTGGTTTCATGTGAATAGTATATATATATACATCGAATCATTTCATTATAACAAATTGGATAAATGGTCCATGAGCTTTAAAAAAAACACTACTTTAGTTTCTAAGATTTTTTTCTGAATAGATGGTCCTTGTGGTTTCATTTATTTCTTGGTCGGTCCATGTAAAGTAACTTTCTTATCCTTTTTAATTCCTTTTAGACAGAATTCAAAAAAGGTCCATGAGGTTTCTCAGAATCGTAAGTTTTGACCCCGACTTTTTTTTGTTATACGAATGGTCCATGTGGTTTTAATTTTCGTATGGTTGGTCTATGATTAAAATAAATAAAACCCCTCCCTTCGCTATCTTCTTCTCCTCCACATCTAATTTTGGGTGAGTCGACCAATAACATTAGAGCCCTTACACAAGGGCCATCACATATGTCATCAAGCTCCTTTTTCACCCCTTCCTCTTCACCTAGCCCCCTCAGTTGTCACGCTTCATGTCGGACATAAAAAGGTTATCGTGTAATTTCAGTTGAGATATAGACTTCGAAGTTGGAGCAGTCATTTTATTACATAAAATCGATATAGTTACAGTATGATTGCATAAAAAAGGCTTATTTAAAATTTGCTTAAAGATATGTTCAGTTTTTGTTGATATTTGTTTCAAAACCCCTTACCCTTTCCTACTCATATCTTTCAGTAACCATTCACCGGTGGAACTACGAGTATATTAGCTTCAGTTTCCTATCAAACAACCTCTAACAATGGTCGCCAATTTGTTAGTTCTGGATGGAGGATGGCGGTGAAGGAATGTTTTGTTACGAAATTCAATGGAGAACATATCGACACTACAGATTTGGTGATTCGTTACTTACTCTTTTTCTTTTTTATCAATTTATTCCTCATTCTCACCGATGGAAAACATATCACCAACATAGCTTTGTTAATCTATTAGTGTCTCACCTAAAGCTTAGATACGTCTGTAACGACCTAGATTTCTATACATCTATTCAATGGGAAATATTAGAGTTTTACATACAATGTTGAATTCTAAACAAATTAAAACCTACTACTTCCCAGGAAATAATCACGAGTGTATAATAAAATCTTTACATACATACATACAATAAATAACAAGGAATTACAAAGAACAACCTACTATCTATTTCTTCCTTGTGCTCATGTCTTCTCTTCTTGTACAATGGCTGCTACAACTTGAACCTGCAAAACATAAACATCTCTACAATATCAGACACAATGTGTCTGGTGAGTTATTCTTCTTTCTTTTCTTATCTTTCTTTCCTTCTCTTTCTCATACTCTATCTTCTAACTCTTTCTCTGATAACATACTATGTTATTCTTCTCATTCATCTATCTCTTTCATCTTATTCTAATATTTTCTCTTTCTTTCATAGCATACATTGTTGACTTTTTTTTTTCTCTCATCTATCTCTTTCTTTGGTATATTCTTTCTTTCTACTCTTTCTCTTAAGCCTCTTAACAAGCTCTTCTCATACCCTTGTTTTGTTTAGCCTCTTAATAAGCTCTTCTCATCCTCTGTATTTGTCTCTTTCTCTATCTCTTCCCTTATCCTCTTAACAAGCTTTTCTCATGATCTATAAATACTCTAATTCTTTCTCTATCATCATCTCTAGTGCCTCAGCACTCTGTACTCATTTGACCCAAAGGTCACAACTCATACAGTAAGGGGATAACATCTCACGTTCATTACTGGGTATATTAACCCATTCATAACCTCTCTCTTATGATCCCTCATGGATTCTTAATCTTTCTTCTTACTCTTGAATCCCTCATATATTCCTTATTATTAATCCATCACGGATTACATCTAAGTTCTTACGTAGAACTATTTTATTTTGTTCCCCACAAGGAACCTTTATCTATCCTTTCTAACCATACTCTCTCTATATTCTCACAAGAATCATCTGTCTATACACCCAGAGGGAATCATCTATCTCTTTCCTCGTAGGGTAATAATCTCATTCCCGTATGAATCATACTCTTTGTTTATGTAGGAACCTCTACTCTATTCCCGAAGGAATCTCTATTTCTTGTCCCCGAATGAACCATACTCTTGTCCCTGAAGGACCTTACTCTTGTCCCCGTTGTAACATCCAGTTTTGAGAAGTTTCTTATTTTGGGAATTATGGACAATAAATGGATCAAGTAGAGGCATTAGGCTTTCAACAGAATATATTTTAGGCCCTATTGGATGTGGGCAAGTTGGGTTAGGTGATCCAAGCTCTTGGTTCGTGTTTAGGAATCAAAGGGGTAAAAAAGGAAAAGTAATGTTTTGGATCGGTGTTTTTTAGGTCAAAGTAAATCAGATAGGATTATGGGGCTCTTCAATACCTTTTCGTGCATATAAAGAACATCGACAGGGTTAAAATAAAGAAGTTATAGTTGTTGGAAGTTGAAGAGGAATTTGGGGGATTTTGGATTACGTTGGGTGTAATTCATTAAATGAATCACAGACCCCATGCAGTACGTTGGGCATACTCGAGTTGAATCAAAACCCTAATTTTTAGGGTTTGGACCATATTTAAACACCTTAAGATCTCAAGGCCGCCCTCATTATCAACCTCCATTGTCCCCAAAGCATTATCTCAAAACCCTAGCCCCATTTGAGAAAGTATTGAGCCTTTTGAGTGATTTGGTGTGTTTTTGGTACATATTGAAGAAGAATGAGCTCATTGGAGAAGTATTGGTTGGTTTGAAGCTTGTAGATCCAGAACTTGTTCATCGTGATCATCCTTTTAGAGGTATAAAGTCACAACCTTGATGATTCATTTCTTATATCAAGTTAACTTAGGGTTTTTGGCATATTATGGCCCATGGTTTGATTCTTGGGAGTAAAAGCTACTCCATAAACTTTGGTTAGCTTTCCTTGATGTTTCTGAGGTCCTTAGTGTATAAAAATTGTATCTCAATGACTTGGGTTCATCTATGCATGAGTTGATGTTCATAATATGAAGTTAGAAGGTTAGAAATTTATTTTTGGCATCTTTGAACCATGCAAAGGCACCAAGTTATCTACTTTATCAGTTAAGATGTTCCATAGGTTAAGATCTATGAGTTGGATGAAAGGTCTTTAAGCATTAAGAGCTTAATAGCAAGACTGGGGCATTTGGCGAGTACGTTGGGCGTACCCTTTTGGTACGCTCGACATAACAGGTTCATCCCATGTTCCCTTTCAGTGATAGTCTAGTACACTGGGCATACACGTGGTGTATGCTTGATGTACTCACCAGAACGCCATTGGACCATTTTGGGGCCTTAGGTCATTACAAGTTTGGGCAATGGTAAGATGGGTCAATTAAGGGAATGGTAAAATGGTCTTTTACATTTACCATTAGTAGTATCCTGAGAGTGAGATTTGGTTATCTTCAAATTGAGTTGAGTCTCCTCACTATACATGTGGTTTGAAGATACTAAATTTGGCCTACTGGATTATGTTGTAGGATGGTAGTGGTCTTTATGACACTTACTGATACACTTGTATGTGCTTGTCATCTTTGTTACTCTTTCTAGTATGATTGTATGATTAGCTGTAAGGGTGAAATAGGCTTGTACCGATTGAGATACCGAAGGTATCGAAAGGGACTCGGCGAGTCAAAATGGACTCAGGGAGTCGGAAGGGAATCAGAGAGTCATAAGGGACTCAGAGGTTAAATGGACCTGTTATATGATTTAGTATGATATGCATGTATGATGTATGGTATGTTGTATTTTAGGGAAGTCACTAAGCTTTACAGTTTCTGTTTAAAATGTTTCCAGGTACTATTGGTTTCAAAAGGAAGGGTTTGGCTTGATCGCTCTACATCCCCTGGAGATTTTTTATGCATTGTTTATTTATGAGGATGTTTCTATTAGTAGTTGAGGTTGCTCATTTTGGTTAGATCTACTGGTACCACACCCTTTGGGCAAGGTTGGCAGAGTGCGGTTGAATCCAAGTGGGGGAGAACTGTTTGGATCATTAGGAATAATTCCATGTTCGAAACAAGGAGGAGTTCCATACCCTAGTCAAGTGGGGAGTTAGTTCTAGTTGCGGTGTGGATTGAGGTTGCACAATAATGGGAATTCAGGAAATTTTTCCCGAATGTGTAGCGCATCAATAGTGGATCTTGGCGGATATGTGATGAGATTCAAGTTGAGGGTTATGTTAGAGCCTATCTGTTTGTTCTTCTCTGATGAGAGCTTTAGGGCTTGAAGCATGACCCGAACACCTGATTAGGGTATAGTAGGATGTGGATTCAACTCATGGTTGATTATGATTTGGAATGGTAGATGGAATGAAAGACCATCGGATGGGCCCATGAATGTTATGGGAGTGTTGTAAGACTACGGGGTAGCCGCAACATACAAAAAGTTGATAAGTTGTCAAGAAAGTGTTGTAAGTCTGCAATGGAGGCATAACCTTCACCAGTATGGGATAGGCCATTAATGGAGTGGTTGTTGGGATGTAGGAGGATCACATCGCATACATGGGTCAAGTCAGACAGCTTTGGTTGGTTAACCACTCCTTGTTTAGCATGAGGATTTTTGGATTTGTGGCAATATTTTGGGCTTGTATAGCCCTCGAGTGGGTGAAAGCCGATATAAATTGGCTTGTTTAAGGTGTGGGATCACATTTAGAGTAGGATGACTATGTGGTCAACGAATAGAATCTGTGTGATAATTAGGCCCAGCTAACAAGTATCAGTAAGACTCTTGGACAGAGTCTCATGGTGTGACCATGCACGAGATTGCCAGTTGTAGTAGACGGTTGGAGATTCTGCACCCCAGTTTAGTTGAAGGTTACCATGGAATTAGAAGTCCTAGGGTAGAATAAACATGTGAATTTTTTTTATCATTGAGATATATGTTGGGCTACGAAGTGGAGTCGTATTGACTAGGTTTCAGAATGAATTTGTATGTTGGGGAGTCAGACAAGGTATCAAATTTATGGATTTTTGGGCAGAGCAGTGATGATTATTCTGCATTGGTTAAAGATTAGTGTGACAAGGATTCGTTCGCCGTCAGGGTATGTGAGTCTTGTTATGTTTGGGTTTCAATTATAGCCTTGGGAGGTCGTCGTAGGTATGATTCGAATTTTGGTCTAAAGTGGGGCTCAGGAAGAATTGGTCGGATCATCTGGATGCCTGGAAAGTAACAAAGAATGATTTCGAGGACGAAATCCAGTTTAAGTGGGGGAGAATTGTAACATCCTGACTTTGAGAAGTTTCTTATTTTGAGAATCATGACAATAAATAGATCGATTAGAGGAATTGAGCTTTCAAAGGAATAGAGTTTAGGCCTTATTGGATGTGGACATATTGGGTTAAGTGATCCAAGCTCTTGGTTTGTGTTTTGGAATCAAAGGGGTAAATGGGAAAAGTGATGATTCAAAATCCTTTCATAAATTAAGGATTTTAGTTCGGTGTGTATTATGTCAAGGGAATTAGATAGGATTGTGGGGATCTTTAATACCTTTTCATTAATATAAAGAACACCGAAAACATAGTTGAAATGAAAAAGTTATAGTTGTTGGAAGTTGAAGAGGAATTTGGGGGATTTTGAATTATGTTAGGCGTACAATAGGTGTACGTTGGGCGTAATTCATTAAATGGATCACGAACCCCATGTAGTATGTTGGGCATACTTTGAGTGTACGTTGGGAGTACTCGTGCTGAATTAAAACCCTAATTTTTAGGGTTTGTGTGACATCTCCAAAATCACGGCTAGAAAAGACCGATATTCATTTATGCTTTTAAATAATTTCAGAGTAAATCCTTTTGATTTGAAAGACTTGCGGAATTTGTTCCCAAAAACAAAGTATGATAAAATAAGATTTACCAAAGCATTTCTTAAAGAAATGTATTTTTCATTATATTACAATACTCCGGATGTCATGTTCCGATAAACAGACCAAAAGCATAAACATTTAAATATAGACCTTACAACAGTTATTTACAACAACATGTCTATAATCCAAAAATAACTTGACAAGTCATCCAACTTATGCTCTGGCGCCACTACCTGTTATACAAAGAAACTGAGTGGGTCAGGTTTGGGAGCCTGGTGAGCATATAGGGTTTTCAACCCACAATAAATAATTATATTTAATTCCACCAACCAACAATAACCCAATTACCCATTCCTGTTATTCTCAGTTTACATCCCTAAGACAACTAACATAAGGGACCTAGTCTAAGAATATTTCATCGGGGCGACAACACATGCTTCAGGGGTTCCTCAGCAATATAAGTCAAATAAGGCAACCATGAGGGGGATGGAGTACAGCGAATGAACACCCAAGTTCATTAACACCTACAGGTGGCGAGCCTGCTAGTGTTCCACAAGACTATCTAGAAAAGTCTGTGGTCGTCATATAAACTCCGCTAGATGACTGAATCAAAACAACAACGAGGCCTCTCATCTGTTTATTACACACCAACTATCTACCCATGTTCTACCCAACATATTAGTATATAAAATATACATTTTATAAATAGTTTAAAAACATATATAGCATGTTTTAATCAATACATATTCCACATAACAGATGAGGCACACACACATAACACGTATTTCATAGAGAATAAATCAGATCTATGAGATAGAAGAGAGTGAATATACATTCACACATATAACAACAAAATATATACACATAGCATGTATTTTATATAAAATACTTCATAATATTGTATTGGAAGAAAATAAATACACACTCACTTGATCAGAAGATGATCGGACAAGACTACGACTTATAGTAGTAGTAATCCTCAGCAGATTTGGAAGATCTTCACAAAAATCGAACTTCTCGTGGGCAGAGCTTCGGCTCGGGAATCACACTTCTCGGGATCTTTGGGGCTTCGGGACTTGCTTCGGGATATTTATTTCATGTAAATCGAGGTAAAACGGGAGAGAGATGAGAGAAAATAGTAACCCTAAACGGTTGGCCCTTCAAATCTATTTATAGGGCAAATTTGGCCCTTGCTACGTCGTGGAACCCTTTTTCCACGTCGTGGGCTTGGTCGTCACTGCATACATCATCGCAAGTTGCACCTGGGGGACTCCCGGAGGTGTCGGAAGACTTGCCACGTCGTGGCACTGCTTGCCACGTCGTGGTCTCTGACACAGCTTTGGGGTTCGCGCCCCGAACTTCAGAAATTCATAACTTTCGCATACGAACTCCGTTTCCGACGTTCTTTATATCGACGTGAAGGTGAGATTATGCTCTACAACTCTCATTTAGACTCCATTGGCTAATTTTGAATTGATTTTTAATATATTATAAGTATATTACTTATATAGTATTTTTTAGTAGGCCGGGACAGGAAAACTCTGTTCAAAATTCATAACTCCTTCATCTAAACTCTGTTTTCGTCTGTCTTTTTATCGTTGGACTACTATCAATGAGATCTTCAATTCTCATTTAGAAATTTTTGGCTAAATATCACTCGATCTCTATTTCGAGTATTTGGGCTGCATACCGCTAAGTCGAAACTTCGAAAAATCATAACTTCCTCATACGAAGTCAGATTTAGGCGTTCTTTTTATGCACGCTCTCGGTTTTAAGAACTCTACAACATTCGCTTAGATCACTAAGGATAAATATCGCACTAACGTAAATTTCACTTTTTACGTCATTCAGCATTGTCGGTTCTGTCGCGAAACTTCGACAGGTCAAAACTTCTTCGTTATAACTCGGATTTCGGCATTCTTTATATATTCGGAAACCTCGTTTCAACCACTACAACATTATCCATAGATATCAGATTTATCTAACATTTCATTTTGACGCTTATTTTTATTCTTAATTAAATTAAGTCACACAATTAAGCACATAACACATAATACTTAAATATTTCATCATTAATACTTCAAAAAGAGTTACAAGGGTTAACCTAGACTATTACATCAATGATAATGACTAGCCTAGAAACGCAGGCGTTACAGTTTGGACTCTACTTAAACACCTTAATACCTCAATGCCTCCCTCATTATCTGCCTCCATTGTCCCCAAAGCATTATCTCGAAACCCTAGCCTCATTTGAGAGAGTATTGAGCATTTTGAGTGATTTGGTATGATTTTGGTGCATATTGAAGAAGAAGTAGCTCAATAAAGAAGTATTGGTTGGTTTGAAGCATGTAGATCCAGACCTTGTTCATCTTGATCATCCATAGGCCGACATTGGTGCCTTCGACTCGAAAAACATAGTGAGGAAACTCACCTCAAGCTATAGAATCTCTCAGATAAAATTTTCAGTCTGCTGGTCCAGAAAATCCATGCGCTAACATCATCAAATAATATCTAATTAATAATTGGATCTCAACCCATAATGAAGAATCTAAGTTACCTGTCCAATATCCAGGGTCAAAATACCATTTTACCCTTTTTCTTACTTGGCCCATAACCAAGGCCCATCCTAAATGCTCAAAAAGTCCAATTTCCTAAATGGCATCCCAAGGTCGAATATGGCCCAACTTTCTAACTAGGCCTAAAAACTATCATGGACCTAATCCCAAGAAATCCCATAGTTTATCCATGGCCCAAAGTAAGAAGTCCAATGACCCAACAAGGCCCAAACCCTAAAAGCCCAAAATATGTCCCAAACATGAGGAAGTCAACCCAAAAGTCAAACAGTTGAGTACGTTGGGCATACTCATACTTACGCTTGGTGTACTCCTTTCGGGGCTAGTATGCTCAGTGTACAACCTGAGTACACCCCACGTACTCGGCAGGCAGCCAACCTAAGTTATTAAGCACTTATTTGATTAAGACAACATGACAATCTCTTAGATATGATTCTAGAAGGTGACTTAACACGTAAAGTTGGAAACTTTACACCCATGCAATACTTAATAGGATCCAACACTAAAAAAGAAGCCTAATAAGAATCTTAACACTTTCATGGACCAATATATCTCATAAAGATTACATTTTTATGGATAATGGAGCTAAGATCTAACATCCATGGCCTTTGGAGTAGATCATAAACTCAACTTTAGTTTAAAAGACCCAAATATGCATAAATAACACCCTAAGTTGGATCTAGCATAAATAATCATCATGATGGGAGCTTTTTACCTCAAATAAGTTGCTAATATGAAGATGACTTTGGATCTACAAGCTCAAGCTACTCCCAATCAACCTCTAAGTTTTCTTCTTCTTCTTCACTAAAAACACAACCAATCTCACATTCAAGCTCAAACCTCATAAAAGACACTTATGATTTTTTTCTTAGGGTATAGGGAGTGGAGGCTAGCCAAACGATACAACAAGGTAACATAAGTTTCTTAAACAGGGCACATGTCCTAAAAATTAGAGTTTACCCCTTCTTAATGTACGCCCAACATACTCCCACGTACACCCAACATACGTGGGTGAATCCTGCGTCCCAACATGGGCTAGTATTCTAAGCGTACTAATAGAGTACGCCCCATACTAGATAAGGACCAAAAAGATAGACATTTTGCAATAAGGGGTTAAAAGGTAAACATACCAAACCTGAATGTTACATATCAAGTCTCAACCTTTATGATTCATTTCCTAAATCAAGTTAGATTAGGTTTTTTTGGCATATTTTAGTCCTATGGGTTGATTCTTGTGAGTAAAAGCTCCTCCAGAAGCTTAGGTTAGCTTTCATTGATGTTTCTAAGGTCCCTAGTGCATAAAAATTATATCTTGAGGACTTTGGTTCATCCATGAATGAGTTGATGTTCCTAATATGAAGTTAGAAGGTTAAGAATTGGTTTTGAGCTTCTTTAAGCCATACAAAGGCACCAAGTTGTTGACTTTATCAGTTAAGATGTTCCTTAGGTTAAGATCTATGAGTTGGTGAAAGGTCATTAAGCATTAAGAACTTAATAGTAATATTTGGGCATCTAACGAGTACATTGGGCGTACACTCGGTGTAATGGGTACATCCCGTTTTCTCTTTCAATGATAGTCTAGTACGTTAGGCGTACGCTTAGTGTACACTTGGCGTACGCTTAGTGTACACTTGGCGTACTCACTAATAGGCCATTGGACCATTTTTGGGCCTCGGTTCACTATGGGCTTGGGCCATGGTTAGATAGGTCAAATAAGGGAAGGTTAAAATGGTCTTTTAACCTTAGCATGTTAGAATAGGATATGGACCATTTATTATAGGTTATTAACCTGATTATTTATTAGGGTAAATTTTGGATATGTTCAGTGTGACGAGTCGTGGTAGTAGCAACTTGAGAGTGTGATTTATTTATCTTCAGATTGAGTTGAGTCTCCTCACTATACTTGTGGGTTGAAGGCACCAATTTTGGCCCACTGGATTATGTTGTAGGATAGTAGTGGTCTTTGTGATACTTACTGATATGCTTGTATGTGGTTGATGTCTTTTTGACTCTTGCTAATATGATTGTATAATTAGCTGTAAGGGGTGAAATAGGCCCGTATCGATTGAAAGATACTGAAGGAGTCAGATAGGAATCAAATAGTAAGAAAGGATTCAACGATTTGGAAGGGACTCATGGAGTCGGAAGGGACTCAGAGAGTCAGAAGGGACTCAGGGGTGAAATAGACCCGTTATATGCTTTAGTATGATATGTATGTATGATGTATGGTATGCGGTATTTTGGGGAACTCACTAAGCTTTGGTCTTATGATTTATGTTTAATATGTTTTCATGTACTACTGGTTTCAGAAGGAAGGGCCCGACTTGATCCCACTGCATCCCTTGAAGATTTATTTTGCATTGTTTAATCATGATTTTGCTATGATGTTTTGAGAATACTTTTACTCTGATAGTCCTTTGGGTTAATGAATGAAGGGTTTTCACTTATTAAAAATGAAACTTTTACTCGGTATTTTTGGGTTGTTACACCCGTAGGAACCATACTCTTATTCTTGAAGGAACCTTACTTTTGTTCCCGTAGGAACCATACTCTTTTCCCCGAAGAAATCTTACTCTTGTTCCTGTAGGAACCATACTCTTGTCACTCTTGTCGCCGAAGGAACCTTACTCATGTCCCCGTAGGAACCATACTCTTGTCCCTAAAGGAAGCTTACTCTTGTTCCCGTAGGAACCATGATCTTGCCCTTGAAGGAACCATATATCCTTTATTTTGGAAGGAATCTTCTAGCTTTTGTCCCCAAAGGAACCTTCTCTCAATTGTTCCTGAAGGAACCATACTCTTGTTCAGGTAGGAACCTTCTATCTCATTATCTAATTAAGAGATCTTCTACTCAATATATTAAGTACATAATCTATATCTATGTCTAGTACCATATAGCATTCTACACATTAATAATGGTAGGTAGACATACTAACATACTCTTATGATTATATTACATATAATCATCTTTTGTCTCTTAGGTATCCGCAAACATAATTCTTATCATCTATTCGTACATAGGATTATATTACATATAATCCTATTCTTTCTTTATCTACTCTTAAGGGTAGTACTCATAGTACCCTTAATCATATTTTTCCTAATTATACATACTTTGGTTATATATACATGCTCAAAAACATGTCTTACATGTATAACCATATTTACTTAATCTTATATAAGGTTATAATTATATAACCCTATATTTCCTTCCTCTTTGTTTTGCTCAAATACCTGAATCTATTATACATAAACATACATACAAATAAATAAATAAATATGTATAATTAACTTCAATATAAAGAGTGAGAGATATAAATGATGGGTTTCGAGTAATACATCATTCCTATGGTGTACATGCAAACCCTAATAGCTTTTGGATCTAGTTTGTCTAATGAACATGAAATTGAATATCCAAAGCTATAAACCCTAAATCTAGCATACAATTAATCATATTAACATAAAATAGGGTTTAGATCTAACCTTTTATTGTTATAAAGCAATAACAATCAATCCTTAGCTTTAGAAAGCTTAGTGCCTCAAGTGTTGCACCTCTAATGGAGTCACAAACACCACTAAGCAACTTGGATGAAGAGGGAAGAGAGGGGGCACAAAAAACAGCTGGAAACCCTAGAGAAACACTTCACCACGTTTTTGGGGCATAGGGATCCTTTATATACATGTAGGCTATTAGGGTTTACATCTAGGAAACCCTAATCCGACTGCTTAAGCCCTAAGCAGCCTATGGACACCTTTAACATATCCCTTGGACTAATTCCTTATGGGCTTACCATAGAATTCGTCCAACCTATATATTATAAGGTGATCCATAGCCCAATTGTAATTATCTTATAATTACAACTCTAGTCCCCTAAGTTTAATTAATCTCTTTTAGTCACAAAATTAATTCTTGACTAATATTAATTAAACAATATGATTTCTCATTTAATATATTATTCTTATAATATATTAATAAATCATAATTAAACCTCTCCTTCCTTAATTCATCCTACATATTGCTATGGTGAAGGCAACCCAAAAGGACCATGCTCATAATCGGGTCAAGCACATACCAAAGTAGTTATGGACTTAGACACTAATCCAACAGTCTCCCACTTGGATAAGTCTAATAACTATTTTGCATAACTTTAGAACCTGATCAACAATCGTAGCTTTCAAAAGCCGTTGTGAACTCTGATCTTATCAGATACACGTGTCCTTTAGATAAGGGATCATATATTCTTCCATTCACAGATATCGTATAGACACAAGACATGAATTTTAATTATTCTCTCTATACTGTTTACCAACATCCGATTTATGACGACTGACAACAAACTACAATCGAACACATCAACTTAGTCCCGGCTTGGCCAAGCTCTTAGGTACTATCACTAAATCATCGAGGGGCCCACAGATATTGCTTTTATCCCACTTTGGGTAAAAGGAATGGATAAACCTCAACTCAAATGTTCGCTTGCATTTACTGATCGAATCACACACAACAATAAGTTTTATAACACCAAGTTACTGGTGTGTTTTCTTATTATCAATGTGCAACCGACCAACAAATAACAACTCACATGTCTCGGTTTCAAGAATATACAATATTATCGACTCATAATCACTCACGATATAATCCATGAAGTGATTTACGTGAGCGTGGGTTTAATCCAATACTCTAATCTTATCAAAGCACTTATGAACTCTGCAACAAACTTGTGTTATGTCTAAACACTTCAGACAATCTACAGACAGCTTCATGACAGTCTTCCTTCATACCTACTTCCAACGTATGACCGACTGTGGAGGTTCGAATAACTCAGTTATTCTGGAAGTCAAAACATGCAAACTGAAACACAACAATAATATATAATCATATATGGCCCCAAACTTGTGAGAGTAAATAAAACACTTCTATTTAACCACCATATTGATTACTCATTATTTTTCATTTAATGTTTCGGATAATCAACTCATTACTTGAATTACAACAACAATCGTCCCATGCTCCAAGAATATATACTTTGTTTCCTACGGTCCATGAAATAGATCAATTGAAAACTTTTCCAATGATGCTCATTTCACATTTCCTAAACCTCATCGTTAGTGTAAGAACACAAGGTTCTTGTCACTACTAGAATATGTTAGATTCGAACATTTTTTGCAATGATCCTTTCGTAAAGTCATAGCATAAAAGTCACTAAGACTTGGCCAATGAAAATACAAGGTTCTCTATCAGAAATTGTTACAAAACAATTCTATAGACGTGACGTCTCTCACTCAAAGTACATTCCTTTGAACATCCTTTTTGCATAAAATTTTCTATTCTAGACATAAAATTCTTAATATCCAAATCCTAATATGGATACATTTCCATATTTTCCATATGACAACTCATTCTAAATAGAATCTTTTATATTCATAATAATCTCAATATGGTCCATCCAATACTATACTTCCAACTACTCACAAGCGACCAATCCTCAGCGAACTTTGGATCATCCTTTGACAGTTGTTTAATTATTTTAGTCAAAACCGATTCTAATCCCTTTTTCCTCTTAATGCACAGAGCATTTGAAAATTTTAGAATAGTCAAATATTATAGCATATGCAATCGATCCTATACCCGAAGTGTATGGGACACGATTCCTAATATCTTACATAAAGACGTGATACTTTACCAGTCTTGTTCTATAATATTTCTAATTGCCATGTTCTCACAGTTTTGATTATGAATAGGGATGCCGAAATCATAACCAAATTTTGAGAATGTAATTATCCTTTCCATATATAGAATTTCCTCATGTTGAACCATTCCAACACAACATTCATATATATTTGACTAAATTTGATTAAAAATCCACAATCTAAGCCTTTAGATTTGAAATGAAGTATAAAATTCTCTCCCTTAATTATAGAAAAACAACTTTTCAACCCCTACAACTCTGTGAAGTGAATCTTTGTTTTCTATAATTAATATTTATAACTTGCAATACTTGACATAATAATCATGCTCCCACTAACACGATGATTATTACCATACAAGCATAACACTTATGCTTCCACTAGCTTTGACATATATCTAGAAAACATCTGAACTTTCAGAAAACAATGCTTATTGAATTCCTTAAGTTCATATTTCTAAATACTTGATGCTTTGATAAGCCTTTATCTAAGCTTCTTAAACTCATACACCTTTGCCTTAGAAAGCTCACATGTGTGTCTAAAGAAATTCAGAACTTATGTTACTAAGTCCTAAATGTTCAGACCAATTGCTAAATCTCATAATTCGAACTATGAAAAGGGATGCCATAATCATAATCGAATTTGAGAATACAATTTTCATAATTGCAATTTTCTTAACATCTCTCTTAGTGAAAGCATTTCCTCAGAATCATTTACATGAAGGAGATAAACCTTATGACATGTGGATTTTAAAGTGTATGTGTTCCTATCCATGTGAATTTGTCATAACAACAATCATAAGATAGTGTTTTTGACAAATCCAACTCATGTGGATTGAACTTGTTCAATCTTAATTTCTTGCCTCATGGCAGCACAAGTGCCCACCATTGCTTCCAAGTAGTTGAGAAACTCATCCTTACATATCAATGTACTTTCCATTGATTAAGGTGCTTACCTTTATGCATACAAATGAGAACTCATAGAACTCACATACATACTTAGCTCAACTGGAATGGCACGGAAACAAGAGTATGTCAGCCATGATAGGTTATAAACCTCAAGTCGTGCGCTAGTGATGATCAACTAGGTTTATTCTTGATTTGTTCTTGAAATCTTTCAAGACCATTAAGGCTCCCACTTACTCCTTGACATATAAGATTCTTTTGTCAAGAAACTTTTCTTGACAAACAAATATTCAATAGTTAGTGTAGCTTCTTATCAAGTTTAACACTTCACTCAATTGGTCCTAGTTGGTCTTTGTCTTATCCGAGACATCATAACTTACCAATTTCAAATGTGCAAGAATAAGAAAAATTTTCCAAATTCCACATTTGATGAGTGTTATAAACCTACTTAAGACTTCTCACTCAAGTCACAATCTTGACTCTAAGACTTGATATTGGAACAAAGTATGATTGACTTCTTGATTTAACCATTTCCACAATTTCCAATTCCTCTTCTTAAACATACAAATGTACTAAGACTTACTTAGAGGATCAATTGAGATATGGTTCTTAATCATTAAGACTTATCATAAAACACAATAAAAGGTACTCTCCCTTTTTCTTAGAAATTTTCAATGGCATGTTTAATCTCGATTATGCCCTTCAAGTTTACGGCCCGGATGCCGAGGATCACAAGCAAGGTGTGAATAACCATACGAATCTACGTGGTGCACTTAATGTTACATCACCTAATCAATGTGTTGGTTAACCACACACGCTCCATTAATCTATGATAATCATCGAGCCACCCTTCGCCACCAATTTCAATTGCAAATTAGTGTGCCGGTTAACCATACACACTCCACTAACATTTGACAAGGGTACGAAGTGTAATTCCATGGATTAGCATACAATTTCACATTTTGCCTAAAATAACTATGATTTGGGAATTTGTAAATGCATGTAGTTACTTTGTATTTCATTATACTTATAATGGAAGGTTTTTGTCCTATCCTACCCGTTCGGCTAACGACCCTCCACTAGTCAAGAGTGTGATGGGTAAGAGTGGATACTCATTCAATCGTCATTTTATAGGTAATTTCCTTAAAAACCCCTTATAGACCAACTTCGTGAATGAGGCCTACTAACAGTAAGACTGACTCTTTACTCATATATATATATATATATATATATATATATATATATATATATATATATATATATATATATAATATTAGACTTTTAATGTTACATATACATAGTATAGGGTGTATTTTACACTTTTAAAATACTAGGTGGTTTTATTAACTTTCTCTTTTTAATTAAACTTTTAATTAACTTAACAAAACCATGTGGGTGTAATTTGAACTTTTCAAAATACTAGAGTTTTAGAATTTAAATATTACACAATTAAACTATTAATCAAAATTTTAAATTCCAAAACTTGAGGGTAAGTTTTGAAACATTTCAAAACATTAGGGTTTAACTATTTAAATTTCAAAAACAAATCTTTTTAGTTCAAATTTAAACTATAAAACTTAAAGGTAGTAATTTGAAACTATTCAAACTTTGTCAAGAACATTCTAGATCAACAATTCAAATAAAGCAATTATCTAATTTTGATCTAGTCCAATTTCTTGCAAGATAATACACCGAATAATTCAAATAATTAAATTTAATCATATAAGGAAGTAATTATTCAATTAATATGAAATTATCTTTTATTTTGGCAAGGATAATCACCTAATATCATAAAAATCCGATTTCTATCAATAAAAAACGTTTTGGTAATTATCCCACAACAAAAATAGGCAAGAAACCCGAAAAATCCTCCATCTGACCCTCTGACTCGTCGAGTCAGGCTTGGACTCGTCGAGTTCACTATGGACTCAGCGAGTCAAGTCAATAAAACACAAAAAAATCGATTTTCAGCCAAAATTCGATCAAATAAGCATCAAATTCACTAGCAAACAACCCTAGGCTCTGATACCACTGATGGGTTTCAAGCAATACATCATTCCCATGGTGTACATGCAAACCCTAATAGCTTTTGGATCTAGTTTGCCTAATGAACATGCATTTGAATATCTAAAGCTATAAACCCTATATCTAGCATACAGTTAATCATATTAACATAAAATAGGGTTTAGATCTAACCTTTGATTGTTATATAGCAATAACAATTAAGCCTTAGCTTCAGAAAGCTTAGTGCCACAAGTGTTGCACCTCTAATGGAGTCACAAACACCACTAAGCAACTTGGATGAAGAGGGAAGAGAGGGGAGGCACCAAAAATGGCTGGAAACCCTAGAGAAACACGTCACCACATTTTTAGGGCATAGGGACCCTTTATATACATGTAGGCTATTAGGGTTTGCAGCTAGGAAACCCTAATCTGACTGCTTAAGCCCTAAGCAGCCCATGGACACCTTTAACATATCCCTTTGACGAATTCCTTATGGGCTTACCATAGAATTCGTCCAACCTATATATTATAAGGTGATCCATGGCCCAATTGTAATTATCTTATAATTACAACTCTAGTCCCCTAAGTTTAATTAATCTCTTTTAGTCACAAAATTAATTCTTAATTAATTCTTGACTAATATTAATTAAACAATATGATTTCACCTTTAATATATTATTCTTATAATATATTAATAAATCATAATTAAACCTCTCCTTCCTTAATTCATCCTACATATTGCTATGGTGAAGGCAACCCAAAAGGACCATGCTCATAATCGGGTCAAGTACATACCAAAATAGTTATGGACTTAGACATTAATCCAACAATAACTCACCTTATCAGTTAATGAAGACTAATTGTCCCACTTTGGCTCTTTTCCTCAATTGATGCATCTTGGTCCATCTTCTTTGCTCTTAGGCCTATTCATACATACATACATACATACATACATACATAGAAGTGTCTTGTTACTTGTCTTAGCCTATTAAGAGTTTTGACTCTTAAAAGTCAATATAACCACTTAATGTATCACTAATCTATCTTTTTATTCTCTATCTCTTAATCTTATTAAATTGATGAATTTGGCATCCCACAATACTTAATTCATCATCATCTAACATCTCAATGCATCAGTTCATTAATCACTAGTTTAGGGTTTCAAACCCAAATTTCACACATAGTGATTTCACCATTGAAATCACACATAAAGCTTGTTCAAAGCTTCTAATCACTATCCCTAGCATCAATTAACAATTTACTAACAAGTAATAATTCATAGCTAACTTAATTTCATAAATCCCCATTAAATCAATAATAGCTTAAGGGTGAAAACAATGATTACTCTTTATCTTTCGATGCCTCATCCAAGCCACAAGCACCATAGATCGCCACTTGGTCCATCTTCTTCTCCAAATCGCCTGAGCTCGACATATGAGGTGTTTGGGTGCATTATGATGAGAATTCAGAGCTTAACAACTCTTAATCTGTCTCGTTTACGCGCCACAAAAACTGTTTTCCGTGCTGCGTAGACCACTTGATCCGAAGTCAATGGCCGCTTAAATGATTTTTCGCACCGCAAAAACTGCTTAAAAGTAGTTACCTTAGTTGATTCTATTCCAACTTTGGGACATTTTTGTCCCAACTTCCAACCCTTATATCTTCTTCGGTTTCTTATCCGTTTCGATGTTCTTTATATCCACGTGAAGGTGGGAACATACTATACACATCTATTAAGCCACTTCTCACCGAATTAATATGGGTATTAATCTATTAGGTCACAAACTTATCCCCCAAAGTATAAAAATACCCATTTTACCCTTTTAGCCAAAATGTATCTTATGCATTCTTTCTCTGTAACTTACTCATATAATCTCATCTTAGTGATTTAAACTCTTCTTGACCATTTTCATAAAGTTACAACTTCATATTCTCATATTTTTCTCATAAATGACCAAATTGCCCTTTTGGTCAATATTTGACTAAAATTCAACTTTCTTAAAATTTCAGGTTCTTACAACGTTAAAGGAGAGGTCTCAAGTTCAAACTATAGGGATTTCAATCAAGGGATTTCTAGGAGAAGGTTTCACAAAGTAGTGGAAGGTGGGGAACCCATTTTTTAAAGGGAATTTCCTTAACAAGGTTTTATATGTCAGATGTTGTACACCAACTAATCCCGTGCTACAAATATTAGGTTATGCCTCATGTACTGGAGTCATTACAAGCAAACCCCCATAGCCATATGATTGAGTAATGCCATGATTTGAACCCATTTCAAATTAGCTATATTAGGATCTAGCACATATCTTCAATGTAAAAAATAGTTCCATTAAGATCCAGCCCATCCCTTCTATTGACATGGAACCAAAGATTCTTGATATTAGAGTTAGATTTAGCATCCTTTTGTTAATTTTAGTTCTAAAGAGAGAAAAAGTAGATAAAGAATGAAAAATGTTGCAACAATAAATAAAAAACGGGAAAAAGAGAGAAATCAATGTTGTAAATCTACTGAAAGTAAACATTAAAGGACTTACAACACTGACAGCGTGAACTTAGTGTTGATGCAAGCCGTATGAAGAAAACATTAAAGAGAATGAACTTTTTAGGTTTTTTTACTCGAAAACCAAAAGAAATCTAGTATAATTTCTTCATTTAAATGGAACCCAAAGAAATCTAGTATAATTTCTTCATTTAAATGGAGAGAAAGATAAATAGATAGAAAGAAAGGAACAACATGATATGTAGGTTGGTAGTGGAGTTGAAGTGATGTAGGTTAGTTATTAATATTCTGTTAATAAAATATATATAAAAGGTAAAAAATAAAGAAAATAAATATCATTAAGTGTAAAATAGTTCCTTTTTTTTTTGTTAATATTGAATAAGAACCGAATGCTATAACTTTTTGAAACCATAAGGATGTGATCTGTCAACTTTTCAAAAGTTGGACAAAACATGTGATTACGACTTAAAGCATAGGGACCAATTGTATAAGTCGCTCTAAAATTAAACCCTATGCTACAAAATATAATGAAATAGTAAAATCGTTTATAGAAAAATTGATAACATTTGAATTAACTTTTATTTCAGGTACCAGGTCCATTTGATTATTAATTAACCATTGACTTTAATGTTGATTATATATATATATTTTAATTAAATTTTACCTTGGCGATAATTTTCATTTCTTATACGAGTATTTTATTTTGGGTTCTTTGAAAAAATATTGGGTTTCCACGTGCACGTTGATTCGGAAAAGGACAACACGGATATGGTAAGATCTTTAAGATACAAATTGAAAGAAAAAAAAAAAAAAACGAGCCTCGAATTGTTGCAAATCTAATTAAATATGGAGATATGTAACTTAGGGTGTTTGGATAGGAAAAAAAGAAGTGCTTATTGTTTATTCTCATAATAAGCTAATTTAAGTGTTTGGATAAAATTCAGCTTATTAGAGTAAATAAGCTAATTTTAATAAGCATCTCTCTCCATACTTATTGTTTATTGCTTATTCCCACCACAAATAAACTATAAGCAATAAGCTAAATAACTAATCCAAACACCTCCTTAATAGAAATGTAGTTAATAACTAAATATCAAACATACTTATTTGAAGGTAAAGTGGGTTTGAGTTTTGAGCTGCATTTGGTGCATATAAGTTGTCATTTATTTATTTATTTATACGGGTTGTTGTGTAAAAGTTAAACTTATAAAATTTCAGATAAAATATATATAAAACCAATTATAAGCTCCTATAGATGATACAAGAAATACAATAAATTGAATTTTGTTAAAATTATGTAATTTTTGATGGTTCTATACCTACTATTAGGTACATAACAACCACATATTTCCTAACCGTTTTATATATATATATATATATATATATATATATATATAGAGAGAGAGAGAGAGAGAGAGAGAGAGTCAAGATCAAATAAAAATGTAATTTTTGGTAGAAAGGTAAGAATTTTTTTTTTCTACATATTTTTTTCGTGAACAAACAAAATGAATCATTAGATAATTCATTTGTAAGATGATTCACAAGAAAAAATTCTCAAAAAAATATCTCCATAATTCATTTATACAACGATTTTGTTGTTATTCACTAAAATTGTCATAAAAATGAATTTTTTTTTAATTTACTTAAAAATGAATCATAAAGATGTTTTTTTGAGAATTTTTTCTCGTGAATCATCTTACAAATAAATAATCTAGTGATTCATTTATTTTGTTCGTCAAAAAAGTATGTAGAAAAAAAATTCTTACATTTCTACCAAAAAAAATTCTTATCGGATATATATATATATATATATATATATATATATATATATATATATATATATATATATATATATATATATATATATATATATATGTTGAAGCATCCCAAAACTACGGTCCAAAATTTTCATTTTTAATTATTAATAGAACCATATACATCATTCATTATATAAAAATCATGAATCGTGTATCTCAAAAATATCATAAACATCTGTCAATATATTAGAGTATAAACATCCCAGACTGAAATAAATGGTGTGTGCACTACAGTCATCTCGAACTCTTCTTCTTTACCAACAGAAGTACCTGAAACCAAAACTGAAAATTATAAGCACGAAGCTTAGTGAGCTCCTCAAACTACCACATATCATACACATATCACATAATCACATAACAACATATCGTGGGCCCCGACGTGCTACATCGGGCCCCGCCCGGCATCAGACTGCATTCATCATCGGGCCCTACTCGGCATCGAGCAAAGCTTGACATACGTATGAGCATATCTACTAATGCACATAAACATAAGCATAATCACCTAATCATAAACATATAAACATTCATCGGGCCCCGCCCGACATCGGACTGAGATCTGGAAAGCATACCAACATTCCTCGGGAACTGCCCCGACATCGGACCGTAGTCTAGAAACATACAGATACAAACACATGCAAGAATCATAAAGACATCAAGCTTACAAACATTCATCGAGTACTGCCCCGACATTGGATAGAAACTTGGAAAACATATAAACCTACATTGGGCCCCGCCCGACATCGGAAGTCCGGAACATACTAACATACATAAACGGGTCGGCATTGGTGCCTTCGACCGGTTCCTACAGAAGAAAACTCACCTCAAATGTCGGGTGAAAATAGTTGTACGTCTCTACTCCTGCAACCGGATCTACTCACACCCTATATAGAAACAACCCCTTAGATACCATTCCTTTCACAAGACCCCTTCACGGGTCAACCTTGGTCAAAGTCAAAGTCAACACTTGGTCAAAGTCAAAGTCAACACTACGAGTTGAATCAACTCGTCGAGTCATCCTCCTGAGTCGCCGAGTTCCCTTACCACTCGTAGTTGTGATAAAACGAGTCAACTCGTCGAGTCCCTCCTCAGACTCGTCGAGTTCTACCCTATTCAGAATCGGGACAAATCGACTCAACTCGTCGAGTTCCTTCATGGTACATTACAGGAAGAGGTATACATGGTCTAACCCCCGAGGTTCATTCATTCTGAATATCTAAACCACATCTGTAAGCTAAGAAAATCATTGTACGAACTTAAACAAGCACCACGTGTGTGGTATCTAGCTCTCACTTCCTTTCTTCTTGGTTTATGTTGATGACATTGTTTTGACAGGAAATAACTATTCTTTCATAGTTATGTCTGTTGACATGCTTGCAAACAAATTCTCCATAAAATATCTTGGTTCACTTAGTCAGTTTTTCGAGGGTTCAGATTATTCCAACCAAGTCTGGTTTCCTCTTATCACAACATAGTCACACCCAGGACATCTTAACTCATTTCAAGATGGATGGTGTCAAGGAAGTTACAACTCCTTTAAGAACATCAATTATTCTTACTGAAGATGATGGAGTTCCCAAAGTTGATCCAACTCCGTATCGCAAGCTTTTTGGCACACTCCAATATCTTTCCTTTACTCGCCCCGACATCTCCTTTGCAGTTAACAAACTATCACAATTTATACATCCGCCCTCCGAAATTCATTGGCAGGCTCTTAAACACATTATTTGAGACTTAAAAGGAACCATCTACCATGTTCTCTTCCTGCATCGACATACTTCCTTGGGACTCACTGCCTTCTCGAATTTTGATTGGGGTGGCGTATTCACAAAAGGGCGCTCTACAACAGCCTATCTTGTCTATCTTGGCAATAATATTATCTCATGGCGGTCCTGTCGTCAAAAGTCAGTCTTAATGTATTCCATAGAAGCCGAATATAAAGCTTTAGCAAATGCTACAGCTGAACTATCATGGGTGAAAAATCTCCTTACTGGACTTGGTGTTCCAGCTTCACATGCTCCAACCTTCATTGTGACAGCACAGATGCTGCTTACCTTTGCGCCAATCCAATTTATCATTCACATATGAAACATGTTGCCTTGGATTACCATTTTTTTAGAGAACAAGTTGATGCCAACACTCTTAAAGTTCACCACATTCACACATTAGACTAGCCTATCGATGCTCTCACTAAATCATTGGGACAGATTCCTTTTCTGAAGCTAAGGTCCAAGATTGGAGTCACCGATGGATCCTCCATCTTGTAGGGGCATATCAAGGAGATACAATGAGTGTACTGATCTATAACGTCATATATCTTTGTTTATAATTAGATAGTATCTATTCCATGTATAGCTCTTTAATTTATGACCTTCTTATTGTACCAATGTCTATTTATATACATTTGTATTGTGAATACCATCTACGATCCATCAACCTCTTTACCCTCTTCCTTCCTCGCCATCCTTTATGCTAGTAATGATACCAACGCTCTATCTCAAAAAGTCGGCAAACCAATATCGAAACAATTCTAATACCAACTAGAACTCAGGTAATCAAGCCCAAAATAATCCCAACAACAAAAATTAGCCTCTTTGTTTTGATGCAGTGGCTTGCACTTTGACATGAGTTATTTGGAACATTAGGAATATAAGACGATCATTAGAACGAAAAAGCCCAAAAAGAGAAAAACGGTATTCTTGATAAAGTTGTTCCTTAGCCTTAATTTTGGATTGTAAATAGGAAACTTAAGTTTAAACTCAATTGAGTTGGTTGCTAACAAAAGTACAAAACCCATCATTTCTAATTCTTTATTTGTAATCTTTTTTGTTTCTAACATTTTGTTAAATTAATGGAATTTTGGCCGTTAAAAAAGAACTTTTTTTTTGTGTTATTCTATTCGTGTTTTAGGTATGAAAATTAAAAAGCATTCAAAATTGCTTTTTACCTAATGTTTCACAATGGAATTTTGTAATATGGGAACATAATCTTCGGGTTGAGTTATAATATAAGAAGCAACTTTGAAAAATACAATAAAGGAAAGAGAAGAATTTTTTTGACAAAAAGAAAGAGAGGGAAATAAAATATTCATTATTCCGTGTTCGCAAACTCGAAGAAAATGAAAGAAAAAATTTTAATTTTTGTGTTTCCGAGTTAGAAACAAAAAGAAAATAAAACTTAAAATTATCCTTCCTCTCACTTTTTTTTCAAAATCCGTCCAATTTGAGAGGAAAATTTGGAAGCAAAATATGGCTCTAAAATCATTTTCATCTCCTCAATTTACTTCCATTAACGAAATTCGAGAACACGATTTTCTTTTGATATCTCTCCCTTTTCCTCCGTATCCATCCATATCTCTCATTAAGTAGAACTAGGAACAAAGAAAGTTATAGGTGATTATAAAGAGTCTAGACGGACGGAGTTATAATAACAACGGGTAGGATTGCTTGTGAAACTTTCTTTTGCTCATTTTTGGAAATATTTTAATGAATTAAACCATTAAATAAAATACCAAAAATTAATTCTTACAATAGTAACACAACTTTTAAAAAAAGGAAAAACGTTATTAGATGGTAGAATGCATTTCAATACATTTTTAAAATTTCTACCCTGTGACAAATCCAATACAATTAATCAATTTCCTTTTATCGTAGTAATTTTAAATTATTCATTTGACTAACCAATAATAAATTATAATAACTTATTTGTAATTTTGTATCGTATGGTTTGGTTAGTTTATGAGCCTCTTCCCGACTTTGTTACTTGTGAAGTTTAAATCCACCAAGAGGGAAATGTCATTGAATTTTTGTGGTTGACAAGAAAAACCTTCTATTAAAGAACTTGGAAGATTGACAACCATATGCCACTCTTTTAGTCTTTTTGGCATTTTTCTCTTGAAAACATCTTTTAGACAAAAATTGAATTCAAAAAGTTGTACACTAAACCTAACCTCCAAGAGCTAAAAATATCATTATACTATATACTAATAACACATAAATATAAGTTCCTTAACAATATTATATACTTCAGTAATAGAAAATTATATCACAACTGAACATGCTCATGTAACAAAAATATAACAAATACATATTCAATGCTTGCACATATTTAATGATAAAATCTTCTAAAAGTTACACAAGTGACGCGACTATATACTTAAAGTACTTCACAACTTACATTACATATATAGATGATCAAAAGCTTTACATACACTTATAGCACTACACAACTTACATTACATATATCGATGATCAAAAGCTTTACATGTTACATTAAAGGGGTGTTTGGGATTGCTTATTTAAATGATTATCATTTTTAGATAAAGATGTGTATTAGCTTATGTGGAGACAACAAATAGTTTCTAAAAGTTTGTGTGGTAGCAAAAAACTATAAGTTGATAAACTCTATAGAAAAGTATTTGGATTGACTTATATATGTAAAATGACAAATAAGAACATGTTTATATAAGGATGAGACTTGAACTCGAGGAGAAATGAGGCTGGAAGATTCTTATAAAGGGGTTATTATAGTCTTTTTTATCTTAATAAGATATGAACTGTTAAAAAAGTTAGAAAAATAAAACTTTTAAAAACTCATCTTTAAAGTTGGTAAAAAAACTGTTTTGAAAAACATTTTTACATTTACCAAATATTTTTTTATTGACATTTTGACAGGCTAATAAAATTATATTCAAACTCAATTTCAAACACCTCTAAACCAAAAAGAGATATACTAACTTTGCTTCTTCATAAGCTTCAATAAGGTTCATCAAACTTTTCCTTTATCCGTTGGAACTTGATCTTCACCATCATGAAAAAAGAAAAGTCATATGTTTAAATAGTTATAATGTTTGGGGGTCTATTTTTGGTTATTGGGTACAACATCTTTATGGTCGTAGGACAACATAAGAGATGTCTTTAAAATCGGTCAATATTCATTTTTTTTGGTCCAATCTTTTTACTTTTTAGGAAGTTTTATTTCATAACATTAATATAAAAAACAAACTTTAATGTTTCATTAGTTTTTATATAAAAATTGTTTTATAACATTACATAAGTTATAAAAGACAACCATATAGTTGAAACCGCATATCCAGAAGAAAAATCTAAAAATTGTTTTTGTCTTTGTTGTATGGGTTCTTAAGTGGGGTTGCATTAGATCATGTGTTTGTTGCGTAAGTTTCATTTCGTTCTTGAGTGTCGGTAATAAAGTTTTCGCCAGTTCTTCATCATCGGCGTTAGTATATATAATGACACTTCTACCAATTTCTTTCCATTTCCTCTTCAAAACTATTATCTCCCATATGGATTAAATATTCTTTAATATCTGTATAGTCACTGTGTGTGTGGGTGTGGGGGGGGGGGGGGGGGTTGGATAGGAAAAAAAAAATGATTATTGCTTATTGCTTATTTTTACCATAATATTATGAAGTTAAATATTCGTTTATGTGTCAATATACATCTTCTCTCACTTAATATCATGAAGTATCGTATCATGTGTTTCAGGTTTGTCTTCTTAATAATCATACACACATAGTTATTTTAAAACGCTGTACTGAGTTAGATTGTTATTATTTTAATTACTGTTATTTATTTCAAAACGGTGCATTGAGTTAGATTGTTATTATTTTAATTACTGTTATTTATTAATAATAATATTAGTATTATAAAATATAGTTTTATAATTATCAATGCTAATAATAAATTGTATTACACTATATGTACTACTAATAATAATAAAATTATTATTATTATTATTATTATTATTATTATTATTATTATTATGTTTTTTTTCTAGTAATTTTAATAACAATAAAACACTATATTATTGTATTAAGTGAATTGTTATTAATTATTACTATTATATTTTGAATGTCAATACTAATTTATTTCTATTAGTATTAGTGATCTTAATTATAATGTTATTATTTATTCAAAGGAAATTATTGCATAGTTTTATCTCAATGAAATGTTAAATTGTGTGATAGTATTGCATATATCAAAGACCTCTCAAATAGGATGTTAGTGGCGGTTTTACTACGGTTTTACTATGGATAGGAAAAAAAATATATTATTGCTTATTGCTTATTTTTACCATAATATTATGAAGTTAAATATTCGTTTATGTGTCAATATACATCTTCTCTCACTTAATATCATGAAATATCATCATGTGTTTCAGGTTTGTCTTCTTAATAATCATACACACATAGTTATTTTAAAACGCTGTACTGAGTTAGATTGTTATTATTTTAATTACTGTTATTTATTTCAAAACGGTGCATTGAGTTAGATTGTTATTATTTTAATTACTGTTATTTATTAATAATAATATTAGTATTATAAAATATAGTTTTATAATTATCAATGCTAATAATAAATTGTATTACACTATATGTACTACTAATAACAATAAAATTATTATTATTATTATTATTATTATTATTATTATTATTATTATGTTTTTTTTTCTAGTAATTTTAATAACAATAAAACACTATATTATTGTATTAAGTGAATTGTTATTAATTATTACTATTATATTTTGAATGTCAATACTAATTTATTTCTATTAGTATTAGTGATCTTAATTATAATGTTATTATTTATTCAAAGGAAATTATTGCATAGTTTTATCTCAATGAAATGTTAAATTGTGTGATAGTATTGCATATATCAAAGACCTCTCAAATAGGATGTTAGTGGCGGTTTTACTATGGTTATTGTAGTGATGCCAATAAGCTTATTTTTTCCATACGCAGTGTAAAAAGTTTTGAATTTTTTTTTATTATCGTGTCACTACTGAAATTTTAGTGTCACCCTTACTATAAAATACTGCACTCGCCCTTATAGGATGCGCATGTTTTGGAAAAACATATGTTACGTCTTTTTGGAGAAGAGAACATACAAACCGTTTTAAGTCTATGATCTTCTAAAAAACATATAGAGCATAGCGAAAAAGTTTATCGGCCCGGAAACAAAAGGGACCACAAATAGCTTTTAGACAAAAAAACAAATAAACAAACAAACAACGTATTATCTTAACCTCAAATATTACTAATGATTTACTAATAGTCCAACCTTGTGTCATCCACGGTATCATATTAAGTGCAAAAATATATTAACCTCAAATATTGCTAATGATTTACTAATAGTCCAACCTTGTGTCATCCAGGGTATCATATTAAGTGCAAAAAAATGTATGTTTGACACATGAATCGGTGCAAATATATATTTGATTAAAGACAATTATCGTTCGATGGAGAAAGCCGACAACTATGCATATCTTAAAGAAGCCTTAACCCATATGGAAAACAAAATTTTAAAGACGATGACGAAGAAACATACAAACACTTTATTGCTGACTCTAAAAACGAAATGCAAATTGCGCATTAAGTACATCGTCAAACACCAAGCTCGGCCAAGATTAAGAATAAGCCAACCCCAGCCAAGAATACATATATAACGAATCATCTTTTTTGGTTTCAATAATATGTATTTGTTTTTTCAACTTATATAATTTTGTGTAACAGTTTATAAGTTTTTTCATATTAATGGAATATTAAAGTTTTTATGTTAATGTTATGAAACAAAGCCAACCAAAAACGTTGGATCCAAAAAAAAAAAAAACGAATCTATACACACAGACACAAAAAAAAAAAAAAAAAAAAAAAAAAAAAAAAAAAAAAGCGATGGAAAAGACCGTCGGACCAAACTGATCTAGTCCCAAAAAAACCAACTGAAACCGATCTGACGCCGCGTTCATATGGGCCAAAATTGCATTTTTTTTTTTTATATAAATATGTGTATAAACTGTTTGTAGTTTGTCTTGTATTTCACCTGTGAAAGCTTTTACTATATTTACTTTTTCTTTTCAATTAATATACAATTAATATAGTTCGACAATTTTTCTCCAAATAAAGTGTGGTCGGTCTTTTTTTATTTTGAATGTAATAGATTTGTTTATATACTTTGTGTAAAATTATAAGTTATCATAGATGTTAATCTGTACAAATAAATGAAGACTCATTTTGTTATATATCAATTTAATTTATTTTATGTGTTTTAATATTTGTCATTCTGTGTTATTTTTGAAGTAAATAATATGGACAATTTCATATATATCCTTAATGAAGAGCTAAATATCATATTTACCCTGTCTAATATCAAAATATCATATATATCCAAATTAAACATCTAAAATATCATATTTACCAAAAATCTTATTTTAATTTTTTTAATCATATTTTGTTATTTAAAATCATTTTAATAATTAATAAACTTACATTATTCATAATACCCTCAACCTCATGTCTCATTATCTTTCTTCTATGTTTTCGACTGATCACGTATTTAGAACGAAAAAAGAAAACCTTCGTTCATTAATCATTCTTCATGTTTCGTTCTAGTACCATACCAACCCGAACATCATGCTTACTTTAACTATTCAAAATCATCATGTTCATTTACTTTTTAATCCCATGGAAAAACATCCAACTCAAGCTAACAAATGTAATGGTTATGTACATCAATCTATAACCCAACAATAAAGGAATAAAACATACCAATCCGTTTCGCTATTAAATTATTAATCTAGACTATTACTGATTGTAAAATCTAAATCATATAGGAAATGGAAAGTTACAAGTAAAATTTCCACACATCGTTTTCCATTAAGTTCTAGGTATCCAAATACAAATACATAATGTGAGTTAATAGTGTTCCATTGCATAAGATAAACTGCACTACCGTAAAAGGGTGCCTGAAGATAAGATGCAACATGTGACTCGTTTTTTCCGACGAGTCTTACCTCCTAGGATAGCGTCTCAGATGAGGGGTAGGGACTGCATTTTACGTGAAGCTATAAGCAGGACAAAAGGATATGAATAGGATCAACCATCGATGCAAGGAATGAGTGTATATTTCACTGTTATTATAACACTCGCCATCTACGTACCCCAACAACAAGGTGATATGAATCTTGGATGATAAGGAAGATGAAGTCAAGGGAGAATGATGATTTGATCACTTTATAGTTATCAATGAAGTTGTGTATGATTTGTGTTTTATATGAAGCTAGAAATAGGTTTCCAGTGACTGGAGATGCATACCGAGGATAACAAAAAGATCTCTGACAAGATATAAGTTTAGAATTGGAGTTTGTTCACTTAAATACTATGAGGTATCGGTGAAGTTGAGTTCCAGATTTATTGCCAATGATGTCTTAAGTTGATCTAACTTCATATGGATCAAGAAAGGAGATGTGTTAACTGTTTGCAAAAGAGTTATTCTAGTGAACTTTGGCATACCCTCGGTAACCACAGAAGTGGTGTTCTAATCATGAAAGTACTTGATCTAATTTTATTTTCTAGTTAGTTTAGGGAGTAGATGCAAAAAAAGAGATAAACTCAATTAAATCCAGAAGGTGATGATAAGTGTGTAGACATTGGAACCATGAATCCGTCGTCTTCTCTGACTAACATCAGAGTATGGATGAGTTTGAAGCTCCAACGTCTGGTTCCTATATTTTTCTTGCGATCTTATGACCTCGTGGATTGGTTTCTGTCATAATATCAGATATCTACAAACAAAACCGGTGATACAATCATTCTATAAGAAGGATTTATTTACCTCATTTTTGGGTTATAGATTGATGTTCATGTCATTGCATTTGTTAGCTTGAGTAGGATGTTTTCAATGGGATTAAAGAACAAATGAACTTGATGCTTATGAATAGTCAAGGTAAGCATGATGTTTGGCAGTTTGGGTCACATGGTGTTAGAACGAAACAACAAATGTTTTTTTTTCTTTCAGATATGTGATAACCCCAAAATATAAATGAATGAGAGAATAAGAGATGAAGGTAAGGGTATTATAGTCAATATGAGTTTTATAATGATTAAAATGATTTTAAATAACAAAAAATGATTAAAATAAGGTATTGGGCAAATATGATATTTTAGGTGTTTAATGAGAGTATATATATGATATTTTGATATTAGATAGGGTAAATATGATATTTAACTATTTATTAAGGGTATATATGAAATTCTTCCTAAATAATATTCACATGTCAATTTTTTTTATTAAATTAAAAAGTCACATAATACTTATACTTACATATCATATATTAAATGTGATAATAAATTGCAATGAACACGTTTCTTCCCTTCTTATTTCGAAATTTTACCTTAAAAAACATTTAATGTTTACATCTTGATATTTAACATTCTTTTTTATAAACTCATATAACATAACGAGTTTCACACCTAATACTAAGGTAATATATACAA
Source organism: Lactuca saligna (assembly GCF_052625555.1). Taxonomy (NCBI): domain Eukaryota; kingdom Viridiplantae; phylum Streptophyta; class Magnoliopsida; order Asterales; family Asteraceae; genus Lactuca; species Lactuca saligna. The sequence goes on along the minus strand of NC_136417.1, from coordinate 40,379,159 downwards.
ATGTTAGTATATATATATATATATATATATATATATATATATATATATATATATATATATATATATATATATATATATATATATATATATATATATATATAGCTTAAGCATTATATTTAGGTTTTGTAAGTGATTTCATCGTTGCTATAGTAAGTTAAATTGACCAAAATAGAATAATTTGTGAAAATCTAGTGGTCATATTGAAAGTTAAATTAAATCGATTGAAATAGTATAATTTGTTAAAATTCAGTGGTTATATTGAAAATCTTGATGCTAAACTTTTACAATATATATCTTTCATTGATTTTATTAAATTTTTGCAAAAATCTATATATTTCATCAACACAAAACAAGCTCTCAAATGCGCACACTTCTATTCCAAATCTCATGGAAATCTCATGTCCAAACTCTCAATGGTGGTTAACACTATTGCATGAGCTTATAAATAACTAGTATATAACATGTGATATTCTTATTTTTACGGTAATTTTAAAACTTTTTATTTATATTTATTTAAAATAGAGTTTATTTATAAATGTGAAATTTGGACCTATATAAATATTTATGGGTAAATGTTTTTCATTAAGTTACAAAAACTTGGGATGTCATCACTAATACAAAATATAAGCATAAACATATATTACAATATCTTAGACTATCAATCTACATCTCCTTGAATCTCTCATTATGCATGTACATTTGTACCATTACCTGTGATACAAAGAAGCTGAGTGTGTCAAGTTGGAAAACCTGATGAGTACATAGAGTTTTCAACCAACTGTATTATAATCATTAATTTTACATTTTTCAACAAACAAATAACTCAATTGCCCATGTCCGTTATCCTCAATTCATAATCTTTAAATAATGATCTCTTTAACAACCCAAAAACAATGATAAAATTTTTCATTTTTAAAACCAATAGTTTCATTCACCAAATATTTCCAAGTCAATCACCAAGTACAATATCAAAATATCATAGTAAAAATATCCAAAAGTACGGAAATTATGAGGGGAGGATGATGTGACATTACGTCGGGCCCTTCCCTTTCGTACCGGAAGTACCTGAAACCATAAACAAAAATTGTATGCACAAAGCTTAGTGAGTTCCCCAAAGTACCATATACCAAACATACAACTGGGCCTAACCCTAGGATATATTCCAACCTAATACACAAATATGGGCCTTTCCCTAGGGTTTCTTCCAACCCATCATATACTCATGGGTCCACCCCCGAGGTCTATTTCAACCTAAATATACAATAAAGGGTCTAACCCCGGGGTTTATTTCAACCTAATCATACAAACATGTAAAATTCATGTAACAACTAGCATCCTACATACATAATCTGGTGGGCCAAAATTAGTGCCTTTGACCCACAAGTGTAGTGAGAAGACTCAACTCAACTGAAGATATCCGGAATATACACTCGGGCTACTGCTACTACGACTCCTCACACTGATCATATCCCAAATCAATTCTAATTTATAATCGAGATTCTAACCCCATAAACGAAGGTGAAGAGGTTTGTTAATCGAGAATGAAATTAAAATGAAATGAAATCAGAGTTGTAATGGATTAAGAACACCGGTAGTAAATATGATCTTGTTTCAACTCTATTATGCTTTTCAGTACGGAGAGTATTAGACAGGATACAATTGGGAAAGTTCTTTTCTAACTCTAAGTATCATCTCCTATTTATAGGAGAACTGAAAAGCATACAAAAAATATAAAGGACTAAGCATTATAGTTTCGAAATAAAAATGCATTTGTAAATAACATTACATCTACTTTCGAACATTACAAAAACTTCGACACCTTACAATACATTTCGAACCCTACAATCTCCCCCTTTGTAAGCAGTGTCGAAATCAGTTGATCAAAACTTGAGCAGCCATAATGTTCTTCGAATCTCTACATACCAATTCATCACCTTCTTCATTTATGCCTTGTCAGCTTCATTGTTCATCTTACAATTATTCATTCTCACAATCAGATTTATATAATGTGCAGAAGTGTATTTTTCGACATCACCCAACTGAAATAAGAATTTCTTCCTTTTTCCTTTCTTGGTCTTTCCCATGAAACAATACCAAAAGGCTTCAGGCAAATCTCTCTATCAATATAGTTCTTCAACTCAGCTTGAATTTTTAACTCAAATATCGAAACATTAACTTCTCTTTCCACAGACAATGCCAACTCTACATTTGTCAAGGCTAGACAATCATAGTAATTGTCTATAAAAATCTTGATATGCCCTAATCCAAGACGTAACACCTCTTTGCTTGTTTCCTGGAGTTCCGAAGCATCCATATCTTTGAAAATTATTGCTACATGGATCAAATCATCTAGGTTTATCAGAGGGAAATCTGCAATTGAGAAATCAACTGCAACATTGTTTTCCCTCACTACATGGTATCAAAAAATTTATGTCATATTCTCAAACAACACATCCTTTGTTATGCTAATTACTTGCACAATATTCACAAAAGACCAAACTTCTTTAGGTTCCTTTCCTAACACCGAATGAAATCTCAACTTCATATGAATGTAACCATCTTGATCCTTGAATTCATCAACAATATTGTATTGAGCTGTGATAAACATCATTTTATTTATTGGAAAATCAAGTTGATTCATATCACTATTCTCTATAGCATAACTCCTACTTAGCTTATTCTCAAAACCATGCATTTCATTATAAGAAACCCTTGCCTCGATATTCTCATAGCTGTACAATTTCCTTGGATCTCCTTTGTTCAAATTTGGAGGATCATTTTGTTGAAGCCTCATCAAGCTCTGAATTTTTCTCTGTTTTTCCATTTTAGCTTCAACCTCTTCTTTCCTTTATTCTTTTGATTTTTCAGAAACAATTCCTTTCCTTCTATCCATATTTGTTGTAGTTTCCTTAGGTTTTGAAGAACTACCTTCACCAGTTGAACCAATTACAATGCCTTTAGAAATTAGCCATGTAGTTGTAACAGTAGATATCACAAGATCAACCTTCGAAATTATCAGTTTTGAAATAGGGACATGAGATGAGAACACCTTTCCAACAACCTTTGCTTCTTCACCAATCATCCCAGAAGCACCTTCTTCTTTTCCAACAGGCCTTCTCTCTCCCCCTTGCACCCCTGTGACAATAGGTGGGGAATTCGTTGGTAAAAGACTAACAAGCTGAGCCAATGAAGCTAACTCTTTCTGAAGAGTAGTTTCAAACAAAGAAAATTTATTAGTTAAGAATTCAGGAGTTATAAGAGAAGAAGACCCCGACTTCAAAAACAAGTCTTTGAGTTCTCCTAACAACTGAGTTATATTCAAAAAACTTGTAACTTCATTCGCAGACATTTACTAACCTTTCAAACCAAGGGCTTCATAGAGTTTAACAAACTAACATTTACTAAGATAGTCGAGGAACTCTATACTAAGATACTCACCACCACGATCGGATCGAAGTATCTTAATGTTCCTGCCCAATTGATTCTCGACTTCTTGTTTAAACTCTTTAAACCTTTCAAAAGTCTCTGACTTATGCTTGATTAAGTAGACATATCTATATCTACTATAATCATCTGTAAAAGTCAAATAATAACGATTAGCATCCCTTGTGGCAGATTTGAAGGGTCCACACACATCAGTGTGCACTACATCCAACAAACCTTCACCCCTTGCACAAGAACCAATAAAGGGTGATTTTGTCATTTTTCCAGGTAAGCATCATTCAAAACTAACATCTTAATTTAGGCCAAATGACTCCAAGACTCCATCATTTTGTAGTTGGCCTATGCGTTTCTTGCTTACATGTCCAAGATGACAATGCCATAATGATGCTTTATCCAAGTTATCATTAGAAGAATCAATACACAACACATTATTTCTTAGGTTATCTACAACAGACACAACTTCATACACACCATCACAAAGTAATGCTTTAAAATAAAGAACATTATTAAAGAAAACATTTATTCCACCAATTTCATTATCAAAAGAAGAGGTAAAACCTTGTTTGTACAAAGCATGAAATGAAATAATATTTCTTGCCATTTCAGGCAAGTAACAACATTTATTCAAATCTAATGTAAACCCACTAATTAGCAACAAAAATAAACTCCAATCTTGGTGACAAGTGAAGCTTTCCTATTCCCCATGATCAAGTTTATCTTTCCATGCTCCACATTCTCACTACTTCTTAGTCCCTGCAAATCAGAACATATGTGAATTCCACAACCTGTATCAAGGACCCAAGAGTTAGAATATGGTGAATTATTAGACAATATTGTGTAAATACCTACATGGGTGGGTTTCACTTTCCCATCGTTAATATCTTGCTGGTACTTTGGGCAGTTCCGCTTCCAGTGCGACTTTTCATGGCAATAGAAGCATTCAGCCTCTTTTGGGTCAGAAGGAGTGACGAAACCTTTCTTGGTTCCACTTGAAGAGGATCCTTCAAGGGTCTTACCCTTGGTACCCTTCGAAGGGTTCTTCCTCTTTTTCCCTCTACCTTTCCCGATTACCAGGATAGGGGCGGATTTTGAAGTAGGAGTAAGAGTGGTAACAACCAACTTTCCTTTAACACTTGTTTCAGTGGTCTTAAGGAGTTCTTGAAGCTTGCTGAGAGTAACTTCCTCCTTGTTCATGTGGTATATCATGCAAAATTGATCTTAACACGAGGGTAAGGAGTGCAAAATGATATCTATTGCTAACTCCTCAGGTAAGTTCACATTAAGTTTCAGTAACCGATCCACATACCTTTGCATTTCCCGCAAGTGACCAGTGATGGGTTCACCATCCTTCATTCAACTTGTTATCATGGAGCAGATGATGTCATACCTCTCTTGGCGAGCAATTTGATGGTAGCGGTCCATCAAGTCTTGGTTCATCTCAAAAGGGTCATAGTCCTCATAGGACTTTTAGAGCGCGGCTGTCATCATGGACATCATGATACAAGCCACTTTCGTGGCATCTCTCTCATGAGTCCGGAATTCAGCGATCTCCTCAGGAGTAGCAGTTGACTCATCAATATCCTTTAGCTCATTGTCGAGGACATATTCCTTGTCCTCGTAGCGTGTGACCATCCTGATGTTCCAGATCCAATCCATAAAGTTGGAACCATCAAAGATGAGTCTCCCACAAAGGTTCATAAGAGAGAAGGAGTCGATAGGGTTTGAGCCAGAAGCAGTATTGTCGGAAGACATCTGAAAGAAGAAAACAAGTTTAGATTAGATATAAAGACAACCCTTAATTAAACACCCAAATGTAATATTAAGGCTAGGACCCAATCACAATATATTATAACTTAGAAGAGGGATGCCATACTCTAAGCAATAACATATTTGAAATGTAGGTGAATGATGATTCACCAATTTCCACCATGAAAAACGAAATATAAATTATTAGGTTTTAATTGGTTTTTAGAAATTCCTAGATTCTTTTGAAACAAGGTGTGAAGTAACCATTACACCAAGATGGTCATCTTTGACTGGGATACCGAGTATCATAAAACAAGGTGTGAAGTAACCATGCAAATTACTTGGTACCTTTAATGTTTTTCACTTAATCGATGTGCCAGTTAACCATACGCGCTCCACCGACCTATGAAAAATCTTAAGTCACCCTTCGCCTACTTTGTTAAGTCCAAGTTAGTGTGCCGTTTAATCACACACACGCCACTAACGGCTTAATCAAAGTGCAAAGTGTAATTTCATGGGTTAGCACCCTATTCACATTTTCCTATAGTAACTACGATTGAGAATTTATAAAACATTTAGTTACTTTATAATTATCATTATACTTTTAATGAGAATTTTAATTCATTGTCCTACCCGTTCGGCTAACGACCCTCCACCAGTCAAGGAAGTGGTGGGTGAGAGTGGACACCTATTAAGTTGCCATTTTATAGGGAACAACCTTATACCCCCTTTATAGACCAGCTTCGTGAATGAGGCCTACTAACGGTAAAACGAATTGATCTTATATATATATATATATATATATATATATATATATATATATATATATATATATATATATATATATATATATATATAAAATTAAGTTATAATATTATAAACTATAAGGATTGAATTTTAATTTTTTTTTTAAATTCTAGAGATTGGAACTAAAGTTTACTAGATGACTTTACATGTTCCAATACTTAAGCACAAGTTTTGTAACTTTACAAAACCTTTCAATTCATAACTTATTAGTTATTAAAAATGAAGACTCTTCATTTTTGTAACTTATGTGTTCTTTTAATGGATTTAATACAAAGTGACTTTTGGTTATCCATAACTTGAGGACAAGTTATGGATTCCATTAAAATACATAAAGATCACGAATTAAACATTAAACAAGTAATTCCTATGATCTATCAAGAACTCATAAGAACATGAATAGTCATATCAAAATTTCAAGGACATATAATCATGTAACTTTGATATTAGCCATTGTAAATGGATTAGAACAAACCATTACACCATCTAAAACAAGTTTTAAAACACCAAAACAGTTTAGGGTAATATTTCTAGTCCATTTCCAGCAGCAAAAATTGAAAATCTACACTCTGCGTGCCCAACTCGTCAAGTGCAATAACCAACTCGCCGAGTGTTTCTTCTAGTTATGGATTATTTACATAATCAACCCATATATTTAATTAGTCTTCTTTTGATCACTTAATTAATTCCAAATTAATTCTGGGAATAAGGATCTTAAGAAATAGGAGTAGAAGACCAATTGGATTTAGTGAAAGTACTTATTTGGATAAAGTGCTAAAGCGTTTTAGCATGGAGAATTCCAAGAAAGGAGAATTACCTATCCAGAGCAATACAAAGTTGAGTAAGACTTAGAGTCTGAGTATTGATGCTGAGATAGAAAAAATGAGTCGAGTTTCATATGCTTCTGCCATTGGATCGATCATGTATGCTATGACATGTACTCACCCTGATGTGGCTTTTGATTTGAGCATGGTCAGTCGATATCAAGGGAACCCGGGTAAAGCTCACTCGATAGCGGTCAAGAACATTCTTAAGTATCTGCGAAGGACTAAGGTAAGGGTCCTTGTTCTTGGTGGCACTAATAACCTAAGAGTTACATGTACAGTGACACCAACTTTCAAACTAACAGAGGCAAATTCCATTCTCAGTCAGGCTGGGTGTTTACCCTTAATGCAGGAGCTATGACTTGGAAAAGTTACAACAGGAGACCGTGATTGATTCAACATGTGAATCAGAATATATAGTTGCGAGCGAAGCGTTAAAGGAAGATGTATGGTTGAATAACTTCATTAGAGACCTTGGAGTTGTACCAGCCATAAAGGATTCCATGGAGATTTTCTGCGATAATTAAAGAGCAGTTGCCTTACCAAGGAACCAAGGAATCATGTAAAATCCAGACATATCGACAAAAAATATCGTTTCATTAAGCATTGGGTAGAAGAAGGAATCCTCATCGTCTAGAGGGTATCGTCAGAAGAGAATCATGTGAATCCCCTCACAAAGGGTCTAAGTAGGATTAAGGATATTCAACATGCGAGGAGCATTGTCCTGGAGGATGATATTAGTTTTAGTGATTAGATAGACATTCAGAAACATGTAAAAATATAAATGTAATTGACATTTGATGATTATATAATGGAGATTTATTTATAAGTATTGTTTACTATCTTTTATCAATTGCTTATCATTGTGTTTCACCTTTGCATGTGTTACTTCCCGAATAATTAAATTATTTGAATTATCCACAGTCAATCATACTTTGGAAGTAAGTAATGAATTAAGACTATCATGAATTGGCTTGTAGATTGTCTAAGTGTTGAGATATAGAAATGGTTTCCGATAATGTTCATGAGTATGTCTGAAATGGGGATTTGAGTATTGGATTAAACCCACGCTCACAAAATTACTTCATGGAATTTATCACGAGTAATTATGAGACGATAATATCGTATAATCTTTAAACGGATATATATGAGTTGTTGTTTACAAGTTCTTTGTGCAATGATAATGCGTAAACGCATTAGTAACTTGATATAATAAAACGTAATGTTTTGTATGATTGATGAGTAAATAGTACAAACATATAAGTCAAAGTTTATCTGTTCCTTTTATCCCAAGGGGATTAAAGTCATATCTTGGGCCCCTCGATGATTTTGTGTTGACTTATGTGTTGGGCCTGGTCAGGATTGAATTGATGTGTTTAATTTAGTTCATTCTCATATAAATCAGAAATCGAGAAACAAAATTGACAATAAGAATGATTCTATTCCATGTCATTTGTTCACATGATATCTTGAAGAACGGAGGATTAATTTTGTGATTAAAGGAATTGATTAAAGGAATAGGGGTTGTTTTGCAAATCACTAATAGTTGTGAAACTAGGCTACTGGACTCCTAAGATAGGAGTGGACGAAAATTATAGGGAGGCCCTATAAGTTTTCATCTAAGGCATCTTGATGAGGAGTTCATGGTCTGCTTAAGTCTTAAGCAGGAAATTAGGGTTTCCTCTAGAAAACCCTAGCAGCCCTCAACTATATAAAGACCCTACCTCCTTAGGGTTTTGACCTATGCTTGCTACTTGCTAAGCCTAGCCAAAACTCTAAGTGCATTCCCTCCTTTCTTTTGTCAGCCGCTTGCAAATGATATTTGTAAGCCATTAGAGGTGTCACATTTTAGGGCACTAAGCTTTCAAGAGTCAACATCTACAATGTGTTCTTGTTCTTACTACATAAAAAGTAAGGTAAACATCTAAACCCTAATTTTTTGATAATTTCGATTTATATACTTGATCCTAGGGTTTTTCTTTGGTATTCAAATTTGCATGTTCAAGTAGTGAAAACCTAGATCCAAAGCAATTAGGGTTGAATGAACACATAGGTTTGTTGTTATGCTCAAAACCCATCAGTTTATTACATGCATATAATAAACCATGGTATCGATTTTCAAAAGAAAATCATTTTTAAAGGTTCTATATAAAAGCTAGTTTTTATATAAGTTGATGCAATTCAATTTTTATAACCGATATTAACTTTGAGTGCATTTGAACCTTTTATATCTTTAATAAAACTTCATTTTATTACGTATATATTTGTAGTTTGTATAAGTTACCAAAATCACAATTTTAAAACTTATAATCGAGTATTGAAAATTTGCCATAATTTACGATTTTATAAAACCGGGTTTTATTTTAAAATAAGAACTTGTTACATCTTACGTCTAATTTTGAAAGACAAACTCCATGTGATGTTTATTTTTTCAAAATTATTTTTGCATGTGAAAAACTAATTTATTAACCGCACATAATAATTTCATAAAATAAACAACATAAACTTGCATAAAGACATATGTGAATAAACATAACCAACATATGACATTTCTGTGAGCGAACACAAAAGATGCAAAGTCCATTCGTAAAGGGACATTTAAGGGGACCAAAAATCTTCTTGTAATGTTGTTATAGAAGCTCCCACTTGAGTGAACACTCATTGCTTGCAATATATTCGAAAATCTTCTTTAATGGAAAAATTCAGCCACATGAAACACTTTTCAGAAAATGGTTGCAGAAAGTGTCGCATTAAGTCAACAGCCCATTAAAGAAAAGGCTATTGTTGACAGCATTCATGAAACTTTTCAGAAAGTGTCATCTTTCTGCCCAACACTTATGTAGACTCGAAAATTGCCTTTTGTCATCAAAAAACGGCTACAACTTCATTTCTTATTACATCTTTGTACAAATAAATTATTTCTAAAAACTAATCTATTACTTTACAAAAATAACCAAGAAAACTAATCTATTTAATTATTACATACCATATGAATAAATAAATTATTACAACTATTTTTATAACAAAAACAACAATCATAATGATCATTAGCTAGTTTATACACATTATATAGATCAACATACACATAAAACAACCTTTGTTTTTTTATAAGACAACTTTAAATGACAAAAGATGCATGAAACTTTTGTCACATAAAAAAATAACAATTATAAAGTTGTCATAGAAAATATATATGAACTTATTTTTATACAAAAACAAGTTATTCATGTTCTCCAAAAATTAAGATTTCCAAAAATCAAAAAATCTAACCAAAATTGCAAGGTAGCGCTCTAATACTGATTGTTGGGTTTTAATTCAGAAATAGTTTCTAAAAACTTATATCATGGCAAACAGAAGACTATAAATTTCGAACATAAGATAAACATTTTATACCCACCAATGATCATCTTGCATGTTATAGAAAGATTAAAACACCAAATAAAGGATGAAGAAATAACAACCTTTGTAGTTCTGTGGGTCCTCTTAGGAGGCTTAGAAGTTGATGAAGAATGTGGAACCTTTGTGACACCAACATGAAGCCAACTTGATGTAGATGCTAGTCAAAACTCTTAAGCTTTAAGTCCATATCCAAATATGACTTAAATAGTGCAAAATGCAAGCAAGTAATCTTCTATCACTTCTTTGCAAGAGAGAATATGAAAGAGTATAAGGGAGCTACGGTTTTGATGAGTACAAATGAAGGGATGAAAGCCTTCATAAAGCTAAATCATTACCCAAGGGTTCTTAACACTTTAAGTAGTTTATTTCCTAAAGCCTACATGTCTTCCATGCCTTTTAATCCATGCTTACTCTCTCTTATTATATTCAAAAGAGCATGTCTTGTTTCCTAGAAACTAGCTCATCTTTTTTTTAATAAATAAAAATAAGAGAAGTTTATAAAATTCTTATAACACTTTATAAGATATAAACTTTAACTTTTAGCTAAAAATAAAAAAGAGTCTTTCTAGTCCAAAATAATGTACATGACTTAATATGAGTCTTTCTAGTCCAAAATAATGTACATGACTTAATATGAGTCTTTCTAGTCCAAAATAATGTACATGGAGCATTCTAAATATGAGTTGAGGGCTACGTAGGGCATGACAGACCCATACTGAGGGCTGACGAGCATTCCAGATACGAGCTGATAGACTGGGTGGTATTCTGGACTCATACTGAGGGTTAAGGGTATTTCAGTCCGGTGACTGATCTAGTTAGGGAGCAAGGCATACATAAGCTGTGGGCCCAAGGGCAAGCCAGACTTATGCTGTGGGATCAGGGGTAATTTAGTCTTTTTGCTATGGACCCAGTACATGTTGTTATTGTATATGTTATCTGCTTATGTGTTGGTACTTTGGGGGAACTCACTAAGCTTTGGCTTACGGTTTTTAGTTACGGTTTCAGGTACTTTGTCTGATCGTGGGAAGGCGAAGGCGTGACCATACACATTCCCTTGTTATGACTAATGATTTTAGGAGACTTTGATGTTTGTAAAATGTTTTGAGAACTATGATTTGTAAACAATTTATGAATTGGGCTGATTTTAATAGTTTAAATTTCTTGTAATTTTTATGGGTGTTACAATTTTCAAACATGGTCACCAATAACTCAACTTCATGTCCCTATACATCTTTGTGGCCCTCGGGTAGATCGAAAACTTTGACTTATGAGCCTCTTGTAACACTATCTGTCTCACCCCACCAGTAGTCGAAACCCAAACTCTGGTTCACTAAGTCAACTAGCTCCGACCATCTCTGAAAAATAAAGGAATCTATCCCCTGATCCACTCACCCTTACAAATTTCCTTTATCAATCCTTCTACCTAAGCCTTTTTGATCACATCCAATAGAGGCGAAATAGTAATCATCCTCAGACATAAATCCCCGATAGGGGCACTTACTACTTTACAGATCAGGGCATCTACCATAACATTTGGCTTTCTAGGGTGGTGCATGATTTCACAATCATAATCATTTACCACAACTAACCACCTCTGTTGCCTCATATTAAAGCTCAGCTAATCTATCAGATACCTCAAGTTCTTGTGGTCAATGTATGTACACCTAGATCCATACATATAACGCCTCTATATCTTAAGGGACATAACTACGATCACCAACTCCAAATCATGCATGGTATAATTCTCTTCATAAGGCTTTAGATGCCTCGAAGCGTAAGCAATCATCTGTCCGCTTTGCATGAGGATAACTCCCAAACCTGAAATAGACGTATCATAATAAACCACAAAATTATCCATGCCCTCTGGAAGCGTGAGAATCGGGTCCTCGTATAATCTCTATCGTAGAGTCTCAAAATCCAACTCTAATTAGCCCCTACCTAAAATAACATTCTTCTTCATCAATCGGGTTAATGACACAACAATCTTGGAGAAATCTTGGATAAATCTTCGATAATACCCTGTGATAACTAGGAAGATCTAAATCTCAGATGCGGTTTTCAGAACCTCCCATCGCATCACGATCTCGATCTTGGCCGTATCAACCAATATACCCTTCTGGTTGTTGATGTGCCCTAAAAACTGTACCTCGCACCACCAGGACTCAGATTTGGAGAATTTAGCATACAACCTCTCTCTCCTTAGGCCTCCCAATACTTCTCGCAAATGTTATTCGTGCTACTTCTTTTTCTTGGAGTAGACTAGAATATCATCTATAAACACTATCACCGACCGATCCAGCATCGGTCTGCAAACTCGGTTGATGAGATCGATGAACGCTGTTGGTGAATTGGTAGACCTGAATGGCGTCACTCCAAACTCGTTATGCCCGTAACGAGTCCTGCATACCACCTTCTGTACATCATCTTCCCCAAACCTCATCATATTGTAACCTAATCTCAAATCAATATTGGAAAACTATGATGCAGCCTGAAGCTGATCAAATAAGTTGCCAATCCTTGGATGTGGGTAACGGTTCTTCACTGTTAACTTATTCAATTCCCAATAGTCAATGCACATTCTGTGTGACCCATCCTTCTTCTTTATGAACATGATTTGTGCTCCCGTATGTGAACTACTCGACCGAATAAATCCCTTGTCTAATAGCTCTTGAAGCTGTGTAGTAAACTCCTGCATCTCCAACGGTGCTAAATCAATCTGAAACTCGATCAACCTCTCGAGAGGTACTCCTAGAAAATCCTTAGGAAACAAATTTGGAAAATACTGAACAATCGATACCTCAATGAAGGCCTTCGTGCCCCAACCGAAGTATCCGCCACATAAGCTAAAAACTTAGAATAACCCTGCCGAAGATATCTCCTGGCCCTCGTAGCTGAACAGAGATTCGGCCCATGCGAAGTACCCTCACCAGGAATAACCAGTTCTCCCCCACTTGGGGTTCGAACTCTCACCGGCTGGCGCTCACAGTTAATCAAGGCCCCATTGGGACCCAACCAATCCATCCCGATGATAACCTTCGACCCTCGCAAAGGAATTGTTACCAAGTCGATAGAATATCTCTCGCTGAATAGATTCAGGACACACCCACGATGAATCCTCAAAGAACTCACAGAATGATCATCAACAATCTCAAACTCTAATGGATAATTCAGAGTCCTAGGAGCATCACTAATCTTCTTGCTAAGCGCAAGAGATACAAAGTATCGGGTATCACCCGAATCAAACAAAATATGAGCAATCATACCATTGACTAAGAAAGTCCCTATACAAAATCAGAAATAACATGAGCATAAATAAAGAAAGCAATAAAAGATATGATAAAGCCAAATACTGGTAACCATATCCAGTGTTGCATACGAGCCTCATCAGTAATCAGCTGGAATGCTCTGCTCTTCACCGCAGGTTTTTCCGCCTTGCCCTGGCGGCCATTAGTAATCCTGAAGGTGGCTGGTGTAAGTGCCAACACTTCCCCTCCTGTCAATCTTGAACAATCGGGCTTTTTATGGCCGATCAGATTGCAACGAAAGCAAATCAGTTCACAACGGGGGCAATCCCTACTCATATGACTCGTCTGACCACATCTTACACAACTTGAACCCACACTTCGACATGACCCACCGTGCGGCTTTACGTACATTACGCACTGGCTTTGGCCCTGTTGTCCCCCAATGTGTGAATCAGAAGTCATAGGCTTTTTGGCCCTGTTGTGCTTCATCTGAAGCTCCAGCTCGATCTCCCGTTCCCGAACCCTCACAATCATATCATTCAGGTTCTTTCACCATGAATAGCTCACAAACTTTACATGATGGGCCAAAATTATCGATTATACTTTACTTTTCTAGGCGTTAATATTTTTTTGGTCGTGTAATATGTTTTTGTAGTTGTGTTCACGGCCATGATGGGTGTTTACGGCCCATGTTCTCCATATATATATATATATATATATATATATATATATATATATATATATATATATATATATATATATATATATAGGTGTTACGGGTGAGGGGCAATTGATGAACAGAAGAGAGTTCACAGCTAAGAGAGAGAGAAAGGAGCTTAAGTGTGTAGAAGTGTGTGAATCTTGGGTAAAGGAACTTCTTTCTAATCAATTCAAACAACATTCATATTATTCTTCTTCTCCTCCTATATTTTTATCTGGCATCATCCGCTTGATTGGGATTACGCACCATCAAGCGGATCTGATTGATAAACAAGCACATTTAGGACTTACAAGTGGTATTAGAGCAACGGATTGTATCAAAGATTTTTCCAGATCTGGAGTGTATTTGATCTTATTTTTGAAGGATTTCTGCATTTTTGGATAGATCTTCGCAAAATAGGGGGTTGTTCTTCGCATTTTTGATAAAAACGAGTTTTTGATCGAGTTTTGAAGCAAAAAGTGTGAAAAATGTCGTTTTTTTTGTAACTGTTGAAGGGTTCACAGCCCGAAGTTCGTTTACGGCCCACAGACGTTTACGGGTCGGGGTTCGCAGTTCGCGGTTCATGGCCAGCCTCGCATCGGGTTCACGACGCAGCAGCTTTGGACGATCACGGCCTGCATCCTCGCACGTGTGCATGCTTTGTATTAAAAAAATATTTAGGGGTTGCCTGGATTCGAACCCTGGTCCTTGCTTCATCATTCCAGCACCTTACCAGTTGGACTAGGATGCCACATGTTTTATTCCTCCCGTATTTTTTTAAAAGGACTTGTTAATTCGATTCCTAATTTCGCATTTTTTCACTTTCAGCCCAAAAATTCAAAAGTTTTCTTATTTTAAAATTCCACTTTCAATCCAAAATTTTAGCTTTTACTTTTTGGTTTCTAAATTGACTTTTGACCTTAAAAATTGACTTTGACTTTTAAACTTTGAACTTTGACTTTCTCGTTTAACTTTCAAATTTAGCTTTTCGGTTTGACTTCTAAGTTTGACTTTTTAAATTTGACTTTTAAGGTTGAATTTTGAGGTTTTAAGTCAAAGTGCATATTTTTAAACAATGAGTTCCTCAAAAATCCCGGTCACTGATATTTCGTGTTCTCAAGCATGCACTGATAATATTAAAATTTTATGTGAACACATCAATTTATTAAAAAGAGAAAATAAGGGACTTAAATATGAGTGGTACCAACTTAGAAAAGATCAGAAACCATTAAAAGAACAACTAGAGGCGAGACTAAGGACTTTAGAAAATTGCAGGAGGACTACAACAACAAATGTGTCCGTTATAGATTTCTTAAGAAAGATTTTGATGTTGTGACTGTCGAACTTGATGCACTAAAAGCAAAATATAATGATGCTGAAATCAACTTTAAGAAATTTGATGTGTTAAGTGAGGTAGTTGTGTCCATGATTGACAATTATTTAAAATTTAAAGATAACCAACAAAAGGTTCTAGGATATGAAAGTGTTCCTCCTCCTTTCAATCATACATACACTTTCACCCCTATGACTAAGGAAGAAATAGAAAATAAAGCAAACCATAAGTAACCCTCTGCTCCCGCTTTAGTTAAGACTGAACAATCAGGGCCAACTGAGGGTGTTAAGATGAAAGATACTAATGTTTCTCCTTCCTGTGCAGGTTAAGTAGCGGAAGATGAGAACAAGGAGAACACTATTGAACAAACCAATGTATCCTTGAACTTAGAATCCGTTGCTTCTAACTCAGTTACTTCTGATCAACCTGTTATTGGTAAATACATGCCACCAATTCAAGCAAATCAGAGCGCCTGCTGCAAGTGTGCATGTGGGAGCAACCAGAAACAAGGCAAGGACACGCTACCAGGGACAGGAAGAAACAACTTCCCATTGAAGAAAAAGACATGTTTTCAATATGGAACACTTAGACACATTGCCAGAAACTATCCAAATCATGCATACGTTCCCTACTATGCACAAGGCTGACAGAACGCGCAAAGTGGGTGATTCTTCAAAAGAAATCATTCGAGTTCACAATTGTATAATGGCGACTGGAATGCCATGAAGGGCAAGAGTTCAAATCCTAAGGCCAAGAAATCAACTACCAACAACAAGAAGGGTATGCCGGCCAAGAAGTATAATCCAAGAGATGCTCCATCGAAATCAAGATCAATCAGATCAAAGTCATCTCAACGATCAGCTTCCAGTTCAAAAGCAAGTATTGAGGCACCCATCGGATTGAACAAGAAAGGGGTTAAACCCAACTACAGATAGGCATCAAAGGTTCAATCTCCTAATGCTTCTAATATATCTACATCTTCTGTTTGTGATAAGAAGGATATGTCGTGGGAGAGAGTTCCTTGCATAGATGACAAAGGTCAACCCAGTTTCAAAATGGATTGGGTTCCAAAGATCAACTGATCCCACTCTGTGTCGGAGCAGCTATGGAGGCATATCATCAGACTTCGGTTTGTTGGTAGTGGCTGTTCCAGGCACATGATATGAAACATCTCTCAACTGTACAACTCTCAGAACATTATTTGAGAGTATGTGTCCCCTTGCAAGAAGGGGAGAAAGGAAAGGATCACACGTTGGGTTTGTTCTTAATGATGTAAAAAAATTTCGAATCTGTTCTGAGATTATGCATGCTGGTCTAAGACCTTCTGGATGCAAATTCAGTCGGTGACTTACGATTTGATTTTTCTTCTCTATACTCCTGAGTTTATCTTACACTGTTTCGTTTTGAAGACAATTATTTTCTTTCTTATAGTTTTTCTTTAGTAGGTGTTGTTCAGGAAATGATATGAAGAAAGTGATAACGGGCAGTCTAAAACATGTCTAAGGGACGGAATTTGAATTGTCTAAACTCTGTGTTGAAAGTGTTCGTAGGCACGAAGGATTTGACAATGTGGATTTAGATAGGATTGTTTGGACTGACCATACAACACTCGGGTAGATTGAGCAATGAGATAAACATGGGAACCTACGAGATACACTAAATTAATACGCATCTAGAACAGTGGTTCGACTTTTCATTGATGTACGAACTTATGTCCTTAATTTCAGTTCTGATAGGTCTGTAGAAATTATTTTCTTGCTTTCTATCTGTCAATCATATGTTGCTTCCTCTGCGTGATTAGAAGAGATCCGACCTGGATTGCAACATATGCAACTCTAATTCTACGCACCTCCTTATCTATGAAATTCTTTCTATCTGTTAGCCATATGATGTCCTCTCTACGTGATCAGAAGATCCGACCTGGGACACAACATATGCAACATTCTACCTCTCAATCCCCCTATCTCTGTTAGTCATATGTTTTCCCCTCTGTGTGATTGAAAGAGATCCAATGTGGGACACAACATATGCATCTATCTCTAAATCTGTCTTCGTCCTCAATAATTATTTACTCACCTAAAGTAAGGAGTTATTTGGAAGTTGTTGATATACAAGGTATATCGAGAAGTGGAGAACACGTTCTATGTGACATCCCTATTTTCACGGCCAAAAAAGACCGATTTTGTTTATGCTTTATAAAAATCAGAGTTCTTCTTTTAATAAAAATGTTGCGGAATTTGTTCCCAGAAAAACATGATAAATACGTTATTAAAATATTTCCGAAGAAACGTACTTTACTCATTTTAAAACGTTTGGGATGTCATCGTCAATACAGGAACATGAGCATAAACAGAACCTACATTTATTTACACTAGTGATCTACATCTCTTTAAATCTCTCAGTGTAAAGTGACTTCGTATCAACACCTGTGATATAAATAAACTGAGTGGGTCAGGTTGGGAAACCTGGTGAGTACATAGGGTTTTCAACCCACAATAATATAATTATTATGTTTAAACAATCAAACAATCAACTCAATTACCCATCCCCATTATCTTCTTTAGTCTTAAGGATCTACCCTAAGAATCAGCTATTCCTCGTTTATTTATTCCTAAGGATCATCATAAGGAATAGACACGAAGTCCATCATTACCAAGACTTATAGAATATATCTGGTGAACACGTAGTCCGAAACATCTAGTAAACACTTAGTTCAAAAGTAACTAGTGAACACACTTAGTTCAAAATACCTAGTGAACACACTCAGTTCAAAGATACGTAGTGAACACACTCAGTTCAAAAATACCTAATGAGCACCTAGTTCAAAAATACCTACATGTTACGAAACTGCTATCGTTCCACTGGACCGTCTAGTATCGTCCATAGTCGTCATATATACTCCACTAGATGACTGGATCACTGATGTCTCCCATCGTGTTATCACAAAACAACTATTTCATCTACCCATGTTTTTCCCAACACGTTTTGTAGATATAAAATACGTATACAGTTTAAATCATTTAAAACATGTATAAAAATCTTTTACTCAGCATAGACAACAAGTATTCAGACAATATGTACACATAGCACGTAATTTATATTAAAATACTTCATATCTAAGTGTAAGATGAAAGAGACTATGCACTCACAACACGTAAATTATATAATAAATACTTCATATCTATGTGTAAGATGAAAGGGACCATGCACTCACCTGAGAAGGTGGTGACTTGGTACTCGGACAGCGCTTCGTTTACTTTAAAATAATTTCCTTCGACGAAACCTAGTATTATCACCAATAGATTTTAGTATATTATTCGCCGAGACTAATTAATAGTCTGGCTATTATTACTATTATATAAGCGTTAAAAAAATTATATAACCCATAATAATAGCCCAAGTATTTATTATATGTTCTTAATAACGTTAATATAATTAAATAAAAACTATATTAAAAATAGCGTAGGCGTAGCTCACTTACAGCGGGTTTTATAGAAAACCAGGCTTTGCTTGGAGCAGCGTTTCCGAGCCAGAAATCTCTTCTTCTCGGAGCCGTCGAGCACTCCGGGGCTTCCGCCTCGTGCTAGGGAGGTTCCCTAGGCTTTTCGGGGGATTTCGGGGCTAAAGAGAGGTTTTAGAGAGAGAGTAAAGAGAAGAAAGAATGAGAAATGTGTGAAGAAAATGAGGGGGGGGGGGAGAGGTGGTATTTATAGGGTGAAAATAGCTGAAGTTGTTGCCACATGTCACCATCTAGTGGCAAGACTTGGGGAGAAAGCAATGGCCAAGATTGTGCCACATCAACCATTTTGGCACAACACACTTCCGACTTCTAAAATTCGTAACTTTCACATACGACCTCCGTTTTTGACGTTCTTTATATCCACGTGTAGGTAAAAATAATATCTACAACTTTCATTTTGACTCCGTCGGCTAATTCTCGACCGATCTTAAATTTAACAGTACGAGGCGTTTAGACTGTTAAATGACCGCGAAGAATCTGTAACTCCTTCATACGGACTCTGTTTTTGTCTGTCTTTTTACCGTTGAGTTCCTATTAATGAGATATTCAACTCTCATTTAGGTCGCATAAGCCAAAAACTGCTCGAACTAAAATTCGAGTTTCGGGTTGTACACTGCTAAGCCGAATCTTAGAAAAATCATAACTTCTTCATACGAAGTCAGATTTGGGCGTTCTTTTTATGGATTTTCTCGGTTTAACATATTCTACGACTTTCGTTTAGATCACTAAGGCTAAATATCACTCTGTTGTAAATTCACTTTTTACGCTTCCCGGTGCCGTGCCGGTTCCGTCGCGAAACTTATACGGGTCATAACTTCTTTGTTATAACTCGGATTTCGGCGTTCTTTATATGTACGGAAATCTTGTGACATATACTAAAACTTGGTTCAAATTATTTATTCTAAATAATATTTTGTCAAAAAGTCATTTTCGACCCCTATTATCTCTAAATTGACTAGCCCGGATCTACGGGCATTACAATTATCTCCCCCTTAGGATGATTACGTCCCGAAATCATCAACGAAACAGGGCAGTGTAATGACTCCATACGTTATCTCTTCATCCTAGGTAATAACTGTAACTTCTATGTTGCTTCGAACGGGTATCTAACTCTTGGACTCCTTGATTGCAGGTGGTGCTTAGTCTTGCACTTGCTCGTTAGACTTTCAATCATGAACTTCATGTCACAAGCTCATTCTTTATCAGAGACACCTTCTTCTTCTTAGGATAAGTTAATTTGATTTCTACAATTGATCGAGGTGTCATATTCTAATGACCTATTATCGTACGTAACAACGCTTAGACTCAGGTCTCTTAGAGTCAAATTCCGGAATGAAATATGCCTTCCTTCATGGTCTAATGTGATATAATCACATTTTAACATGTAGAATTTCTAGCTACCAACTTTTTTTAACAACGAGCGCGATACTTGTAACAGCCCGGAATTTCAGGTATGGTTTTAAAACTATTTTTTTGGGTCATTTTAGGGAGGGACTCGGCGAGTTGGTGCCTGACTCGCCGAGTAGGATCGCAAGCTTGGTCGCGGATGCGCGACTGGACTCGACGAGTCCAGATATGGACTCGACGAGTCCAGATATGGACTCGGCGAGTCGACACTGTTCAGCAGAAACCCTAGCCGTTTAGTTTGGAACGTATAAAAAGCCTCTTAAGCCGTCACTGTACGTTTTTTTGGCCGATTGTGAAGAACATAGCATCTGTGGACGACTAGTGGAGAAGAGAAGACTATTGGAGACCTTGAGGAGATTGTTGGGCAAGAAGAGGCAAGGTTTTGGTCAAAGGAAGATCAAGAGGATTGAGTTCTGAAGGTTGGGGACACAGAGATCACGTTTTCAGGTAACACTCGGTCCATTTCTGTTGTTTTGGTGGTGAGCATGAATCTAGGGTTTATGAAACCCATTTAGTGATTAGATAGATTATAATGTTGTTACCAAGCGTTTAAATCCCAGTAATAGTATGTTTAAAGGTCCGGGAAGTCCCATGTCTATATATTTCGGAACCATGCGAATTACAGGAGGCAGTTGATCGACTGCATGGCATGGACTCGCCGAGTTGTTCTTCAGACTCGGCGAGTAGCTTGAAGGTTCGCTGGGACTCGCCGAGTTGTTCTTCAGACTCGGCGAGTAGCTTGAAGATTTACTGGGACTCGCCGTGTCGTTCTTTAGACTCGGCGAGTGGAGTCGGGGTGGCCCCGCGATTCTTCCACGAGGATCTCGTCGAGTCAGGAGGGGATACTCGACGGGTGGAAAGGGGAACAACCGGGAAGTTAGGGAGGACGTCTAGACTCGCCGAGTCGCCCTTGTACTCGACGAGTCCGGTCAAGTTGACCGTTGACCTGCATGTAATTTCATAGAGTCAGTTGTCTTGTTTGATAAGATTATTAATAAGGGTATGTGGTATTATAGGGAGCCTACAGATTGGCGGATCGAGTGCGAGTAGCTCCAAGAGTTTGTAGCTTACATAATACGAGGTGAGTCTTCTCACTATACTTCACCCGGAAGGGTTTGACTGTGAGACCGGAAGGTCGTATATGATATGTGTTATTTATGCTATAATAGAAAGATAGATGCTATGCATGATATGTATGTTTATGTGGGCCGGAAGGCGATATATTATGTGATAGAAAGGTCAGGTATGATGTATGATGTATGTGCTATGTGTGATATGTTATATGTATTATGTATTGTAAATGTTATGGGCCGGAAGGCAATATACTATGGGTCGGAAGGCAATATGATACGGGCCGGAAGGCGATATGTTATGGGCCGGAAGGCGATAATGTTACGGGCCGGAAGGCAATGTATTGTGGACCGGAAGGTCAGGGCCTGGAAAGGCGTATGTGGGTAAGTCGTATACTGGGGAACTCACTAAGCATTTATGCTTACAAGTTGTATGTATGTATTTCAGGTACTAGCGAGGAACGTGGGAAGGCGCCGGCGTGATGCGTACACACTGCCGTTGTTGGAGATCTTGGGGATTCTTTTAATTGTATTTTGAAATGAACTTGGAATAAATACTTTTGTCGAATAATGTTGTTCTATTTTAAATGAAAAATTCATTTGAAAATTTGAGGTGTTACAATACTTCTATTGATCGCTTTGATTTCAATCGTTTGGTTTAAGTCGGACACTACATCAAACTTGGTTCTCTGAACCACGTAACCTACTCATCGTAGTCGGACTCAATGTGATATGACCACTAGGGTCAGGATAACAACAATTTTCTTAGTCATTACCGAAACAATGGTAACGGCATACTTGAATAAAACGAAATCAATTACTAGCTTCTTGGTAACCTTGTGACTTTCCCTGATCCAAGCGTGAGTCCTGTGCTTCCGGTAGTATATGCATCTACTACCTTTCACACCTACTCATACTCGTCCCAAGTATTGTCTCGCAGTTTTCCAAGTCACCATTCAAGAAAATCACATAACAGTTTAACACACCGGATAACAAAATGAAGATTTTATTATTTCTTGAAACTATTACATAGGTGTTCAAGTTCACCCTAGACTATGCCTCTAATAGGCTACATCATATGGTTCTATCTCTTTGGCTACCTCATAGCTTGATCTTCGGGTATGAATTCCTCATCCTTGGTTCCTTGCATTGTTTTCTGCTTCGTCGAGGATCATGTGGAATGCCCTTGGCCTCGGTGGCGTTTCTGGTCTTGCTACTTTATTTTTCTTTGGGCAATTCCTTGAAAGATGCCCCCCTTCTTTACAATCATAACACAACCTCTTGTTGGATGTACACTCATTGGCGTAATGCCCAGACTTTCCACACTTGAAACATGTCACCTCTTCGCCGCATTTTCCAAAGTGTTTCTTCTTGCATTTATCACACCATCTTGCTTCACCTCCTCCTCCAGGCTTCGAGAATTTTCTCTCCTGGTTGGACCTTGAAGATCCTTCAAACTTCCGCTTCTCTCCTGCCTTATCTTTTTCTAGACCCTTTTCCCTTATCTGGGCCTCTACATTCTTAGCTGCCCTAACAGCTGTTTTCAAGGTAGTTGCCATTTTGACCATTGGGCCAAAGTCAGTGGGTAATCCGTTAGCAAACTTATCAATCTTGGAGATTTCAGTAGGCACCAAGTAGGGGAATAGCTTCATCCTCTCGGTGAATGCGGTGGCATACTCATCAACACTCATCTTCCCTTTCTTTAGGTTCTGAAACTCATTGTTTAGGTCTATCAGATCTATCTCTGAGCAGTACTGCATTTTCAACTGTTCCAAGAACTCTTCCCATGACATCCTTAAGGCTTCTCCTCGTGGCATCGTATCTGCCAATAGCTTCCACCAGCTCAAAACTCCAGTTTTTAGTTGTCTTACAGCGAAGACGGTCTTCTGTTTCTCGCTACAGTCACAGCTCTCAAACACTATCTCCATCTCGGAGATCCAATCCATAATCTCAACAGGCTTTGGGCTTCCTGAGAGACTTGGTGGTTTCGCACCCAAGAAATTTTTGTACATTCGCCCATCCTTTTCGTTTCTCCTCTCCGGGCCATCCCTTTGATCACCTTGAGTCCCCACTTGACTCACTTGGCGGCTGTAGTTTCCTTCCTCCGATTGCTCGGGAATCAGCTCGGGTTGCTCAGTGGGCATAGTTGGTTCGTCCCTATTCAACATCCGCCTCATTTCTTCCCTTTGTTCAGCTAGCATAACCCGAATCATGGCTTGAACTCCAGCCATGGTGACTGGCTCAGGTGCAACTTCTTCTACAACAGGTATTTGCTGAACCACTGGGGGTTGGTTCCTATTCTCATTTGCATTCACGTTTCCGCTACGGGTCCTTGCCATCTTGATCTATACACCGAATAAGGTGAATCTAGACCCTTACATAGGATTGACGTTAAAATCATCCTTATCGCTCCGAAACGTTTATATGCTAGTTCTAATATCGTATTCGTACGTTTAGAATCCTAAACACATAAGGTTTCCAGATCCGGTCGGCAACAGACCATAGATCCGATCAAACTATAGCATAACAAATCATTTAGCACATAAAAGTAATTTAGGCATCATTCCTAAATTAAGCAAGTGCTCACACCTCACAATCATCGCTTAGCATCCTAAGTTTAAGTCTAGAAATAAATCCATATTCCTAGTTCGCTTAAACTAATGCTCTGATACCAACTGTGACATCCCTATTTTCACGGCCAAAAAAGACCGATTTTGTTTATGCTTTATAAAAATCAGAGTTCTTCTTTTAATAAAAATGTTGCGGAATTTGTTCCCAGAAAAACATGATAAATACGTTATTAAAATATTTCCGAAGAAACGTACTTTACTCATTTTAAAACGTTTG
This sequence comes from Lactuca saligna, assembly GCF_052625555.1. Classification (NCBI taxonomy): domain Eukaryota; kingdom Viridiplantae; phylum Streptophyta; class Magnoliopsida; order Asterales; family Asteraceae; genus Lactuca; species Lactuca saligna. The sequence continues at coordinate 40,354,820 of NC_136417.1, read as the reverse complement.
GGATGTCATCGTCAATACAGGAACATGAGCATAAACAGAACTTACATTTATTTACACTAGTGATCTACATCTCTTTAAATCTCTCAGTGTAAAGTGACTTCGTATCAACACCCGTGATATAAATAAACTGAGTGGGTCAGGTTGGGAAACCTGGTGACTACATAGGGTTTTCAACCCACAATAATATAATTATTATGTTTAAACAATCAAACAATCAACTCAATTACCCATCCCCATTATCTTCTTTAGTCTTAAGGATCTACCCTAAGAATCAGCTATTCCTCGTTTATTTAGTCCTAAGGATCATCATAAGGAATCGACACGAAGTCCATCATTACCAAGGCTTATAGAATATATCTGGTGAACACATACTCCGAAACATCTGGTAAACACTTAGTTCAAAAGTAACTAGTGAACACACTTAGTTCAAAATACCTAGTGAACACACTCAGTTCAAAGATACGTAGTGAACACACTCAGTTCAAAAATACCTAATGAGCACCTAGTTCAAAAATACCTACATGTTACGAAACTGCTATCGTTCCACTGGACCGTCTAGTATCGTCCATAGTCGTCATCTATACTCCACTAGATGACTGGATCACTGATGTCTCCCATCGTGTTATCACAAAACAACTATTTCATCTACCCATGTTTTTCCCAACATGTTTTGTAGATATAAAATACGTATACAGTTTAAATCATTTAAAACATGTATAAAAATCTTTTACTCAGCATAGACAACAAGTATTCAGACAATATGTACACATAGCACGTAATTTATATTAAAATACTTCATATCTAAGTGTAAGATGAAAGAGACTATGCACTCACAACACGTAAATTATATAATAAATACTTCATATCTATGTGTAAGATGAAAGGGACCATGCACTCACCTGAGAAGGTGGTGACTTGGTACTCGGACAGCGCTTCGTTTACTTTAAAATAATTTCCTTCGACGAAACCTAGTATTATCACCAATAGATTTTAGTCTATTATTCGCTGAGACTAATTAATAGTCTGGCTATTATTACTATTATATAAGCGTTAAAAAAATTATATAACCCATAATAATAGCCCAAGTATTTATTATATGTTCTTAATAACGTTAATATAATTAAGTAAAAACTATATTAAAAATAGCGTAGGCGTAGCTCACTTACAGCGGGTTTTATAGAAAACCAGGCTTTGCTTGGAGCAGCGTTTCCGAGCCGGAAATCTCTTCTTCTCGGAGCCGTCGAGCACTCCGGGGCTTCCACCTCGTGCTAGGGAGGTTCCCTAGGCTTTTCGAGGGATTTCGGGGCTAGAGAGAGGTTTTAGAGAGAGAGTAAAGAGAAGAAAGAATGGGAAAGGTGTGAAGAAAATGAGGGGGGGAGAGGTGGTATTTATAGGGTGAAAATGGCTGAAGTTGGTGCCACATGTCACCATCTAGTGGCAAGACTTGGGGAGAAAGCAATGGCCAAGATTGTGCCACATCAACCATTTTGGCACAGCACACTTCCGACTTCTAAAATTCATAACTTTCACATACGACCTCCGTTTTTGACGTTCTTTATATCCACGCGTAGGTAAAAATAATATCTACAACTTTCATTCTGACTCCGTCGGCTAATTCTCGACCGATCTTAAATTTAACAGTACGAGGCGTTTAGACTGTTAAATGACCGCGAAGAATCTGTAACTCCTTCATACGGACTCTGTTTTTGTCTGTCTTTTTACCGTTGAGTTCCTATTAATGAGATATTCAACTCTCATTTAGGTCGCATAAGCCAAAAACTGCTCGAACTAAAATTCGAGTTTCGGGCTGTACACTGCTAAGCCGAATCTTAGAAAAATCATAACTTCTTCATACGAAGTCAGATTTGGGCGTTCTTTTTATGGATTTTCTCGGTTTAACATATTCTACGACTTTCGTTTAGATCACTAAGGCTAAATATCACTCTGTTGTAAATTCACTTTTTACGCTTCCCGGTGCCGTGCCGGTTCCGTCGCGAAACTTATACGGGTCATAACTTCTTTGTTATAACTCGGATTTCGGCGTTCTTTATATGTACGGAAATCTTGTGACATATACTACAACTTGGTACAAATTATTTATTCTAAATAATATTTTGTCAAAAAGTCATTTTCGACCCCTATTATCTCTAAATTGACTAGCCCGGATCTACGGGCATTACATTCTAGTGCAACTAAAATTGAACCATATAGATGTTGTCTGTAGATCTCACTACTTAATTTAAGTGGACAATAATACTCGTGGTCGTCGTCATCTAAATGGTATATTTGAAAAAATGTCGATATCCTTTGTGTTTAAGTGGACCACAATACCGGCAATTGACCATATTTATTCATGAAGGTGAAGGTACTGACAAACAAAGTTAAGACTGTCTCATAACTTTGATCCCAAATATTTTTGTTTTTGTTAAATTTGTTCATAGTTTTTCTCCATGCACAACTTTAGGGGGAGAATTAAAAAAAAAATCAAAAATCAAACAAAAATAAGAAAATTAAGAATCCAAAAATAGTGTTATATTCTGTTTTGTTTCTTGTTCAGAAAAATCAAAAATCCAAAAATATTTTTGTTTCTATTTTTTTTCAGAAAATATGAAAAATTCAAAAATATTGTGTGCTAAGTTTTCTTTTAGTTTTGTTTTGTCTTGAAAAGTGAATTCAAATGTAGATGAAACTCATAGTGTCTATGTCGAAAATTTCTTAGAAAAGGCTTCGTCTGTGATCATCGAAGAATTCTCATTCGAAGGAGCAAGAAAAGAAGATTATTCTTTCAATATTCAATCCTTCAACCCCAAAAGAAAGGTGAAGCTGTAGCTGAAGATTGTGTGATAGATTGCATTGAAGCCTCCTCAATCAATTTCCTGCTATTCTTGTACCTGTTGAAGTGATCCAGAAGATTATATCTCTCTATTGTTCTTTCTGAAGATTCTCAAGCTGAAAGCGTCATTTTTCAAGAATCTCTACATGAAGCCTCCCCACCCAATGTGCGTTCAAATCCAAATTTTGAAGAAAAGCCCAAGTGCTCAAGATGAAGTCATTTAGTAAAGATTCATCAAGTTCATCTTGAAGTTGTGAAGAAATTGAAGATTGATGCTGAAGCCAAGCTCCCAATGAAGATTAACAAGAAAAGCTAGCTACCTTTTTAAGGGGAGTTTGTTGGGTCAATTAGAAAAGAAAGCTATTAGCCAAAGAGGAGATTGTTGGGTCAAAAATATGGTTTATACTTTACTTTTCTAGGCGTTAATAGTTTTTGGTCGTGTAATACGTTTTTGCCATTGTGTTTACGGCAGTGAACCCATTTACAGCATATGTTACCCATATATATATATATATATATATATATATATATATATATATATATATATATATATATATATATATATAAGTGTTACAGGTGAGGGGCGATTGATGAACAGAAGAGAGTTCACGGCTAAGACAGAGAAAGGAGCTTAAGTGTGTGTAAGTGTGTGAATCTTGTGTGAAGGAACTTCATTCTAATCAATTCAAACAAGATTCATATTATTCTTCTTCTCCTTCTCCTCTATTTTGATCTGTCATCATCCGATTGATTGGGATTCCGCACCATCAAGTGGATCTGATTGATACACAAGCAGATTTGGGACTTACATTATGATCTCATCCTTCAACATGTCATCATATCTCGTCTTCTTTATCTCCTTCTCTGTAGAGTACTGCAGAACCAACATGGACCTCTCAGGAAATTTGGCAGTGATATCCGCCACGGTCTCAATTGTCTGATGAAGGTCCTGAAACTCCATCACACGTTGCCGCACCTAAATCGTCATAGTCGCCAAGACATGGACGTCACCGCCACAATCACCACAATATGACTGACCTCCTACCACAAATCACGGGATCGATCTATTAGAAGGCAGGAGGCAAATCTCACATTTACCCCCTCAGGATAGAAGCTCGTTTGTTTCATATTCTCCCTGTCAGCGATCCAACAGTGGCTAGAAATGGGGTCCTCGACCCCATAGAACTCTGATGCTCCACATACATTAAACTCCTAAAATAAGGGAGTTCGAGCACCCAACTTCCCTGAAGCAATCTCTTCCTGAAGGGCCCTAAATCGCTCATCCAAAAGTTCCATAATCACCTCCTTGATGGTACCAAAAATCATAGGGGTGGCCTTCATGATAATACGAGTGATCTCAGAAGTGATAAACTTGCACAACCACTCATCAACAGGTTCGGCCAAAACCCGATACAAAAGCTTCTCCTCGAGTGGACACCATGATCAATACTAACTGAAATACAAACATACAAATGATCAACAAAAGAATTGAGGAAATTTCCTTTCTACAAGTCCCTTAGAAGTTCCAAGACTGTTCTTGTCTCGAATAAAGATCATGTGCTTTCAGTAGTATGGACTAAATACTACCTTCCACACCTATATGTACTTTCCTCAAGAACCATTCCCGAACCCTTTAAGTCACCACACTAAATACATACACACTAACCCTATGATAAACATCATACATATCTAATTATGACATGTCCTATACTCTCCTAGGAATTATCAACTCAACTGCCTTGTTATATCAAGAACCTTAATCAACGCTGATGACTGCCTTATGCATGCAAGTTGTACACGAAATGGGATCACATGGACTATCGAACAATGATTATACCCTAAATCCACAACCAAACAAGAAACAGGAAATGAGGCTAAACCGATCATTCTAGGGGTATATGAACCTAAATGTATACTACTTTTAAAGTATACACTTAGAAAATAACTGAGTCGATATCAATTCCAAGTAACACATATCATCCAATTCTCCTAGACTATATGACATCACACAAATCAGTCAATTCTATCATATTATTCCTAAAGGTATCCAAGTCAATCACCAACTACAATATCAAAATATTAAAGTAAAAATATCCAAAAAGTGAGGAAATTATGAGGGGAGGATGTTGTGCCATCACGTTAGGCCATTCACTTTTGTACTCGAAGAAACTGAAACCATAAATAAAAACTATAAGCACAAGGCTTACTGAGTTCCCGAAAGTACCACATACCAAACATACAATCGGGCCTAGCCCTGGGGTATATTCCAACCCAATACACAAATATGGTCCTAGCCATGGGGTTTCTTCCAACCCATCATATACTAATAGGCCTAGCCCTGGGGTCTATTTCAACCCAAACATACAATAACGGGACCATCCGGGGGTCTATTTCAATGCAATCATACAAACATGTAAAATTCATATAACTGCTAACATCCTACATACATAATATGGTGGTCCCACATTGGTGCATTCGACCTACAAGCGTAGTGAGAAGACTCACCTCAACGGAAGATATTTGAAACACACACACGGGCTGCTGCTACTACATCTCCCCACATTGATCGTATCCCCAAATCAATTCTAATTAATAATCGGTATTCTAACCCCGTAAAGATGTTGGCATTAATGTATTAGAGTTCAACTTTCAACTGATTTTGTGATCAAGTTGACAGATTAAAGTTACATGCTTATTTTTTAACCGTTAATGTTTTTTTTTGTTTACACAATTGAAATTAGAATCTAGTTTCATTTTTTTGTTGTTTGGATGCAATTTACTACTAAAATTAAACACATACGAACAAGAGAAAGGTCAGTTTGTTCACGTTTTAAGGATTGGAGAAAGAAAGGTGCTTATTGATGGAGACTTTGAGATCCAAAATGGTAAATTTTACACCTCCAATAATTGGTTGGTTAGTTTTTTCACACTGTATTTTTTATTTTCCTTTTGTTGACTCGGATAATAAGGTCTACCAGCTATGAAAATCTTCTGTAAGTTTTGCTAAGATATAGTTTATTTTAGATTTTCATATATATCTATTTTTTGTGTATTAAGTGGTTTACACCGATACATTTTATCATTTTCTCATTGAAAAAGGTATATTTTTGTTTAATTTCTCTTTCTTCTCTTATTTATTAATGCTACCATTGGAGAGTGCTTCATAGTAATTTCTTTGAATCATTGTATGAAGTGTTAAGTGTAAGAAATAACAATCTACATTCATTCATATTTTTATTATATCATCCTAGTTTCATTTATTCCTATAACGACATTGTATATTGGTAAATCTACAAATATAATACAATTTTTGCCATTAAAATTGCTACATTTTTCAAAGTATATTGTTTCAATACTATAAAAAATGAAAATGCATTGCTATCCTTTGGTAGATATTTCTAAGTACAATGTTTTAATAAGAAAACATAAAAATTACAGTATTGAAATAGTAATAAAAATGACTAAAAGCAGAATAATATAATTATAACTCTTGAACCGAGACTTCCACTTTGTGTTTAGCAGGCAGCTAGGGAAGCAACCCAAGTTAAGGTTTATATAGTTGAACTTGATACAAAAAGCAGGACCTTAAATACGAAAAGTGTAAAGTAAAAGTCATCGTCGAATGGTTAATGCTAAGGTAATAATTCCATACTCTTTGGTTGCCAACATAAATCCTTCTTTTAGTTGTTTTAGTTGTTTGAATACCATGATTACATGTTTACTTAGGTTTCTAAAAAAATATGAGTTATATGCAAACACGGGGATTGGCAAGAGAGGAAAGTGGGGTTTTTTCATATATATATATATATATATATATTGTGCTTCAAATATACTTCATGGTTAGGGTAGAACCAAAGCTGATGGATGTCAGGGTGCTCTTGAAGCAGGAAAACTGGTTGGTTGATTCAAGTTTTTATTTTGCTACATTTTGGAAACTTGAAACATGTAACAAATATGTTCTATTATTTTCATAGATTTTTTCTTTTTTCTGCTAGAGTGTGATACTTACTGAAGGTGAATGCAAAAGTATGTCCACGGAAACACATTTCAGCCTATGAAAAAGCAACATAAAAAATGTTTGAGGTTTGTCTCACTTCACAAATATGTTATACGTTTGATGCTTCTATATTTGTTTATAGTAAGATCATCATTATTTTTTGTAGATAATTGAGTATGCATATCTTTTAGAGCAAGCGCGTAAATATGTGGAATTAAGGATCAATGCATACAATTAGAAAAAAAAGGTTATTAACATTGATGTGATTTATTCTTGATAATTTTATGGATGATACTTTTAAAAAAAGGCTTTTAAACATCAAAATAGTAAAAGTATATTGCTATTTCTAGAAATTTTCTCATTACGGCAAATCTCCACTCTCTATTATGCTATGATGCCCAATAAATAAAGAATTATGTCACTTTAAGATATAGGTCTTTTCCTTGCTCTTTTCCCTTACATTGAAGCTAAAGCCCCTATTCCAGGAAATTGATTTCATCTAATTGATTATCCAAATAAGTGATTAGGCTTTGATAAATTAGTTACCTAATCACAGTTAAATTCATGATCAATGTAATTTGCACCATACTTACTATATGTTGAACTTGATTGATGTATGGTTTGTAAGTTGCATGGAAAATATTATGTTCAACAATTGGAACTTATCACCTAGGTAACATGTACCGATATGCCATTTTTATATTTTGTTGATTTTTATTTATTACTTTGGAACTAATTTACTACTGATGTTGACAAATAGATGCGGATAGATGGTTATCAAATCACATTCCAAGAAACTTTCTTATGTGATTATCATCCAAGAAATGTAATTTTTGACCTCTCCATTGAAGATAATATCTACAAATGGATTGCAAACTATAAGTGTGATAAAAAATGAACATGTCTATTAGAATACAAGTTTAATGTAATCAGTTCAATGTAATTTAATATAATCTTCATGCTGTGTCATTTTCTTTTGCATATCTAACCCCACAAAGTTGTGATTCTTCCACAATTTATAATTAATGCGATGTATATACCAATAAATTGCATTAGTTATTTTTTATATGGACATGTATATGAGTAACGTTATTTTTATACATTAAGTTAGTTATAAAAATGTAGTTTAGGTAGCGTTGGGTATATATAGATTTATGTATTTAGAGTAGTGTTAATTGCGAAACTATTGTTTGGTTTATTATTACGTAAGATGCATGTATTACGGCATGAGGTATTGACTTCAAGCCTCTTTTTAGAATTCTTTCAGTTAATGACATATTTAATGAAATTAATACTAATTTATTTCAGTTATCACCATTTGATATGATACTAGTTGTGAGACTCATGTATTACATGTGTTAATTTTTAAAAAATTAAATATAAATGTCAAAATATTTGAAAATTTTGAATTTATAAGAAAATAAGAAAAATATTGAATTATTATAATGAAAATGTTCTTTTTCTTTTAAATTCAAACAAATAATTTAAATAAAGAAAATGAAGTAATGAGCTTTAATTTTTGGTATTTTAAAATTAGAAACTAAGTTCATTAATGAAATTAATATCCATTTATTTTTAAATTTATTGCAATTATTGTATTAAAATATTATGTGAAATTTAATAAAAAAAAACTCAGAAAATAACATATGAAAAAAAAAATTAATTCAAAATAACTACAAAATAATATCTAATAAATTGAATGATAATATGACAAGTGACAAAAAGACATTCATTTATCAGAAAGGAAGAGGATGAATAAAAATAAAATGTAGGAAAATATTTATTTTCTCATAAAAATTATGCACCCAAAGTTAACCAAAAAAATGGTAAATGCATTAATTTAAGAAGTTGCATAAAAGTTATTGTGTAAATGTGAAAAAAGAAATATGGTTAAGGTAAAATCGTTAAACATTTCAAATTTAAGAGGTTCCTTTATACAAGTTTTCATTTTAAGGTAGTCTTGAAACCTATAATAAATATAAAAATGATAAAAACTGAAAATTAGCTGAAAATTTTTGAGATAAAACTGAAAGAAAAAAAAAAAAAAACCGATAAAAAATTACAAACAGAATAAGTAATAAGTATGGCCTTATATGTAAAAGTCACTATTGAAACACACCGCTTCAGATTGTGTTTTGATTCATTCTTCTTTATACATCGTAACAAAAGATATTGCAGTTGCTTTATGAATGGTTTCTACTTTCTATTAAAAATATCTCAAAAAGAAAACTCGCTAATATTTTTCCGAGTAAACCATATCTGTTTTTTTATTATTATTATTTTTTTTAAAGAAAATCATATTTGGCGTCTTATTTTGCTTTTTTTTTTTTTTTTTTTTTTTTTTGTTGTTGTTGCAAAAATGACCTCATTTTCACAAAAACTAATTAAAAGATATCGAAAATGATTGTGGGGCCAGGGTAAAATAATTTCGAAACAAGAAGTATCTAAGCAAACTTTTTTTTCACCAATGGATTATTATGTTATAATAATTTTGGTTTTTTTTCAAAAGATGGTTATTTTGGTGACATTATCTTCTATTTTTGGTCATTTTTTCTGATTTCTTATTTACAAAGCAACAAGCTTTATGAACAATGCCAACAAAGAATTAGCCAAAATTAACAATGCAGGATGTGTTTGATTCCTTCTTTTATGCCGCCATTATTTTCTGAAAAAAAATAAAAAAATTAACGAAAATGATAACCGCGACTAAAATCTAGAGATTATCTTTCAGTCACCATGGGTCAGTATAATATTTCACCAAAACCCATGGGTTTTCAACAAATGCAATTTCGAGTTATCTTATGTCGTTATTATTATATTGGCTATATATTACTTGTTACACAGTAAAAAACATATCAAACAGCTTTTAACAATTAATAATCTTATATATAAGTATAAAAAATATACCTCTAATATTTGACACAAGGAAATTGAGCTGAAATATGGAAAATCTAGAAGTAGGGTTCAGTTCACAACACCAAATGGCCTGCCCTCTCTAATATGTGGACACAACACATTCCTCACAACGTTTGGGTTCATTGCCACAACTGACCCAACTAAATCTCGTATGTCTACATGTATTTCCACGAAATCGCCTTGGTACCATGTATATGGCTGTTTACAATGACTAATTGTCGTTTGTGTTGTCTCTACTTTTTGGCTACTATAACGTAACATGGTTTTGTCCTTTTCCAATTTAGCCCTTTATTATTATTTTTTTCACACTTTGAAGACAAATATCCCACCCTTTCTGATACGTGTATAACACATATTCATCAAAACATGTATATAGATGAATCGCCACATCGTAATTTTTCTCAAGTAGTCTATATATGTACCAATGAATACGATGACTTATTGTCGTTTTTGTTGTCTTTCTCCTGTCCTGCTTTTACTACATGTTATTTTTTGTCTTCTTTCAATTTAATTTCACTAAATTTTTATGTTTTCACAGTTTTGCTCAGAAAGTTTTGGAAATACTTTGAAGTGTTATCAACTACATGACAATTTGGTGTATAATTTGTCGACAGTGTGGTGTCATTTCAATTCATTTGGTTTGAAAGTTTCACTTTTCGTTTGTAAAATTTTCCTTTTTACATATATTAAATACAAAAATGAACTTAACCAAGAACAAAAAGACGAATGTAGTGTTACACGCGTGTAAAATTGATGACATGTGAATAATTTGAAATGGAGTGATACTGAGATCAAATGCCAACCGGGAAGAGACATACGATCAAACAGACAAAAAAATTTGGCATCTATCGAAATGTAGTGTTATATGAGTGTAAAATTGAATAGAGCCGTGTCCATTGTCACGACAAGGTAAAGCCTAAGCTTAACTCGACACTAAAACTTGATGCTCCGAACTCGAGCTCGAACTTTATTGAGGTTTAATTTTCAAGCTCAAGTTTGATGCGAGTTTGATGCTGGAATCAACACTTTCTGAGCTAGCATTGGCTTGACAAGGCTATATACTTGTGAGTTTGTATGTATTTGAAGAGAAAATGTACATACATACATTAATATACATCATTAACGGGAGATATTGTTCAATTGGGAAAATACATTCTAGTATGATATGAAAGAGTTACTTCTAAACCATAAATTCTCTTCCTTCTATGTGCCTCCTATTTCCTTTGTCAACCATTCAGTCTCCCATACAACTTTCATGGTCGTTGAAGATTCTTCTTCCTTTAGGTACCATCAAAGCTTTCGTACATTAGTTCTTGTGACAATCTTAGTTATGATGCCTATGTTAGCTCATATATTTATGGAGTCCTTTTAATCTAGTCTTTTCGCCCATTAGGGTTTAGCCCATTAGCCTTAGGGTTTTGGTATTTATTCTATCGTTCAAGTTTTGTAGCCTTAACACTTTCTAATGAAGAAATATCACTTTTATCTCTTTCAATATGAATGTTGTTCTATTATCATGGTATCAGAGTTTGAAGGTTTGAGATGTTTATTGAAGGTTTCGTAGCGGTAATCTGTAGCACAAATTGAAATTCGCGGTGAGTTTGTTGCGGTTACGCGAGGCAGCGTGCACCCGTCCGGGGTCCAAGGTTCTAGGGCTTACTATTGAATTTCGTTTGACGTTGCTGCTTGTCTGCTACTGCTATTTGTTTGCTATTTGATTTCTGCTTGTTTGATTTTTTGCTCCCGCTAGTTTGTTGTAGTTCTTGTTCTCTGTTTGCTTGTCTATTATTGTTGGTGTTTTTGTTGTGATTATCTATCTGTTGGAAACATGAACGGAAAGGATGATTCTCTTTAGAATTAAAGCTTTCTATGTTGCTATATTAGATTTGTGGAACCAATTGGCTCTTACTGAATCTAAAGAATTAAAAGATTTTTTTCCTTATATTGCTAGGAGGGAAAAACAACATTTGGTTCAGTTTTTAATGGCACCACGTTCTAATTTTGAAGGCCTACGTGGAATGATTCTTCATCGTTCCCCTTTCCTTCAGTGTATTTTATTGTTCATGAACTAATTGCATAAGAGACTTGTATTAAGTCTCATGCGGATAAAGGGTCTAAAGCTCCAAGGGTTAGTTATGATGAATGTGCCTTCTACAAACAAAAAAATCATTGGAAAGATCAGTGTTCATTGTTACTTAACAAGTCTAAGTCTAGTTAGTAGGGACAACAACACAAATCTGGTTAGCAGAAGTTTCAGCCACGCTCCTCTGCTGCTCCTCTATGGACACCTCACCCTCCATAGTTAGTTGTTGTTGCTATACCAGAGTGGTGGCTATGAGAAATTTGCCGTATAAATAGAAATCAAGGGCCAGCCAAGTTTGGTTGCTCATTCTCTCATCTCTCACCTGTATTGCATCGATTTATGTGCAAAGAAATACCTCCGAAGCCCCGGCATCAACCCCGAGACCCGAAGCAAGTCCCGAAGCCCGAGGATCCCGAGAAGAAAAGAGTTTTTGAGCCGAAGCTCTGTCTGCGAGAAACCCGGTGTGTGAAGTGATTTCGGTTTCACCGAAGAATACTACTCTTAGAGCCGTAGTGCTGTCCGATCATCTTTTGATCAAATGAGTGTATATTCCCTTTCATAAACACGATTTTAATACAAGTATTGTTTGAATGTATTAAGTATATGTTTTAGGTGAGTGTGTGGTTACTTTCTTCTAACACATAAATATAAAGTATTAGCCATAAAATACGTGTTATGTGTTATATATTATCTGTCTATTTGAGATGGGCTTGGAATTGGTGTTTTTATATGGGTGTTAAATGATTTAAATTATATATGTAATTTATATCTACAAATATGTTGGATAGAACATGGGTAGATGAAATAGTTGATGTGTGTTGAAATAATGTGATAAGAGATAGGTGAGGATATAATGGTGATGATAACTAGGTGATGATAGATAGGTGATGAATTACGAGTCCAGGCGATGTTGTGGCTGCACATTCATGCGATGATATTCTAACCCTTATGATGAATTACGAGTTCAGGCCATGTTGTAACTACGTATTCATGCGATGATACTCTAACCCTTACAATGAATTACGAGTCCAGGCGATGTTGTGACTATGTATTCATGCGATGATAGCCTAACCCTTACTATGAGTTACGAGTCCAGGCGATGTTGTGACTGCGTATTCATGCTTTAGGAGCGAATATATATAAAGGAAATGTGATGTAAGAAGATGAGAGGTAAATATGATGTAGGAGATGACCCATAGGACAATTCCTTAGGAAAGGTACTTAAGAATAAACAAAGATAATGAGGATGGGTAATTGGGTTGATTGTTTGATGATTGAATATAATAATTATATTATTGTGGGTTGAAAACCCTATATGCTCACCAAGCTCACAAGCATGACTCACTCAGTTTTCTTTGCATTACAGGTAATAGCACAAGGGTATAAATTGGTTGACTTGACGAGAGATTTTGGATTATAGAGCAGTAGTTATAAATAACTGTTGTAAGGTCTATTTTATACTGTTTATGGTTTTGGTCTGTATCAGAACATGACATCCCAAGATTTTGTTATTTAATAAAAATACATTTCTCTAAGAAATGCTTTGATAAATTTTATTTTATCATATATTATTTTAGGAACAAATTCCGCAACTGTTTTCCTTAAAAAGGATTATTCTTATTTTAAAACAAAGCATAAACAAATCGGTCTTTTCTGCCCACGAAATTAGGGATGTCACATAGTGCTTTCTTGATATTACCACTGCCACAATTTGTACCACAATAAGAGAGTACTAGTAGTGAAAGTACTTTGATAACTAGTGATGATACTTTATATTATTATCCTTCATAGTACCTCTATGATCGCTTGGCATATACAAGTTACGTATAATTTAGATGAATAAGACGGTCGACTGAGTGACTCTGCCCTAAATCCACAACCAGACAAGGAACAGGATATGATGCAGAATCACTCACTCTAAGCGTGTAAAATCTTAGTTATGCATAACCCTGATGTACATACTAAGCCATCATAGCTCACCTGTACGGGTCTTTAGTGCTCTTATGAATGATGTGAGTTGTTTGGACAAGTGAGTAATTTATAATTACTTTTTAATTTTTCCCCAAGTTTTAATATTAATATAAATTAGTTCTTTAAAGTAATTTTGGTTAAAAGACGTATTGTTGTTCGCTGGTAGTTCTGGGGCAGTCTCTTATGCGGTGATCATTAGTATTCGCCCTTCCCCGTCTGAGTTCTTCGTTATTGGGCAGTGCCTCTTGTAGTGCCCAGTCTCACCACACCTACAGCAGGCCTGGTTTATTTCTACTCTGGGAAATTAGGAGATTGGTTGTGTCGGTGCCCTGCAGAAATGGGCAGTGTGCCCCTTCCTACGGCAATTCATGGACTGCATCTCCCAGTAAGCTCTGGTGTGGTGGTAATTACACTTACTACACTTCGGGAAAGTTCCATCATATCGACTGACAGGCGCTGGAGTGGCATGTGTTGTGGCGACGTGTATAGTAACTACTTGTTGCTCCGGCGAGGGTTCATGTGTTGTTCGTTCCTTCCTCTTGTTCCCCGACTTTTGTTTAAAGTCTCCTACTGTTGTTGGCTCAGAAACTGGGGCCACCACGCCATGGTGGACTCCATGGTTAACGAGTCGTTGAGCCATGCCTTTGGCGCTATCGAAGGTGGTTCGGTTGGAAGCCAGTACATCCCCTTGAATCGGGGCAGATAATCCCTAGATGTACCTATCTATCTTTTTACTCTATGGGGTAACCATCCTGGTGCATAGTGTTGCCAGCTCACCAAACCTGTTAATGTACGCTACTATATCTGAGTCGGCCATGATATGATTCCACAGCTCTTGCTCCAGCTTTTGAACTTCGCCTCTTGGGTAGTATTCCTCCATCATCATTTCTTTGAGGTTCTCCCAACCCGTTGAGTTAGCCATTAATAGGGTTAGTGACTTAACATGGCCATTCCACCATGTTAGGGCTCTATCGGAGAAGGTGCAGGCAGCAAACTTCACCTTGCTCCCTCCTGGGCACAGACAGATTTCGAAAATTGATTCTTTTTCTTGAACTACTGCATCGGAGCAATGACTCCCCCATTTCCATTAAAGGATTTGGGTTCGCAGTTCATGAAGTCCTTGTACGAACATTCTCGTGGGTGTCCACGGGTAATTCTGGGGTTATTTAGGTCGGTACAACTACCAGATCCATTAGTACCACTTGCGCATATTTGAATTATAGCAGTTGTTACTACGGCTGCTACCGCTACATGGAAAGCAGCAGGATCGTCTTGTGGGGGTGAAGGCAGTGGTGGATTCTCTATTGTGTTATTGACTATGCGCCTTATAGGTCTACCGCGAGGCATCTTTTTCTTATAAAGAATTCAAGAAGAAACGGTTTTAAGTCTATAGCATTGGTTATAAGTCGAATGTTGATTAACTAAGTTATCCTAGTTCTGAGTGTACCATGTTCCAACTTTCATAGGGTTCTGAAACAATTCATAATGGAAGTCTATAAAAATAAACTTTATGAATCAGTAGTGACTACTCTCGAATGAATTTCTATGAATTGCATAATTGTTACCAGTTGTTACGAAAAATGAAATAATCCTAACACATAGAGTGAGTTGTGTATTCATTAACTCACTAGGTTATTTTAAGTTTATTAGTTATTAGTGTGACACATAGGACGTTTGTTTTCTTCGGTTGATCGACTCTTGGAATTCTCATCATGATTCTCTTCTAGTACCTCTTTGAATCCTCTGTTGACTACTTATGATGGAGTGGTTACATCTATCTAGATTTGTCATGCGAGAATAGGAGTGTCTAAAGAATCTACGAGATTAAGTGAAACATTATGGGGTGATCCGTACCGGGTCCTCCTATAATTGCGTAGTGTATGCAAGTTGTATACAATTTAAGATTAATAGATCTTCAAATAAGTGACCCTACTCTAAAACCACAACCAAAAAAGGAATAGGAAGTAGAGCATATATCACAAATTCTAAGTCTATAGAATCTCAATTATATAAAACCTTGGAATTATGCACTCCGAAATTATAGACCCACCAGTAAAGGTCTTTTAATTTTCACATAAGTTATTTATAGTGCCTAAATTAATCCTATAGTATTTTAATGGTATGAACTAGGTAACTTTTAAAATTTTTGTTGTCTTATAGTATCATAAAATACTCCTGTAGTATTTTAACTTTATGTTCCGTTCTAGAAATCCTTTGTAGATAGGGTTAGGTAAGTTTTAAGTCTGTTGCAACACCACATCACCCCCAAACACATGTTGTTCATATCTCAAATAAATATAGTTGATCAGACTATATTGATCCCAGATATGATTACATAACTGTCCAAGTTTGACTGTAGTGTCCAACCTTTAAATACTTTTGTCTTGTTCCTCCTGTGATGCTTGTTCTAGTGTGTGTATATATGTATATATGTATACTTATATTATAAAAGTATAACTCTTGGTCAGAGTATTTTAATCCCCTTGTATTTATATATGTATATCTTTTATGGGTTGATATACTCAGTTACTTATAAACAATGCTCTGATACCAATCTGTCACACCCCCAAACCAGAACAGCGGAAACATCCGGGGGCGGATGACTTCATGTTAAGTATCACAACACATGCATCATAGTAAAATAAACAACAAAATCCATTGTATTAATAGTATAGTGTTTACATTGTATTAGAATCACATATGATTGACATCAAAAGTAAATAGCAAAACAAAGTCATGAAGTTACTATGCTCCATTTTCTGAATCCCGGTGCGTGTACCTGTCTACTAGCTTCCTGAGAATACAAGTGATTTTGAAAGAGAGTATCAACATTTAAGTTGGTGAGTTCATAAGTATTATTGTTATAGAAAGCATGCATTTTGTTCCTTGAAAACCTTAGTTTGCTCCTCCAGAAAATCCAATATTTCCTGATGTAATCTATTGTAAGAAAACGTGACCCAATACAGTTTCCTTCTACAAGAACTTGATAGATACAAGTTATATACAATATATATTGATCAGACAGTCGATTGTGTGGTTCTGCCCTAAGCCGAAAACCAAACAAGGAACAAGAAATGAGGCGGAGTCCACACATTCCACTGTTAGTCGGATCTACATTGTATGTAACCATGGCGCATAGACAAAGTAATCATAGAGTTTAACCTTGATGGTTCTTTTTAAGTGAAATCTACATTGTACTTAGAAATTAATGTAAAATTGATGCATTTTTATGAACTCTATTGTATATGTATGTACTTACTTATTGTTCCATCTGAAAAGTATGTTTGTGTACTAGAAAGATAGTGTGTTGTACTTGTATGTTATGACCTGACCCATACTCGATTCCTCGTATGATTTCTTAATGCATACATATTATACATATGACCAAGATCGAATAGATAGTAGACTGGGTGAATCTACTCTAAGCCCACAACCAAACAAGGAACACGAAATGAAGCGGAAAGCATACAGTCTAATATCTATCAGATTGTTATGATATATAACCCTGATGTATGAACCAAGGAATCATAAAGTAAGCATTATAGACCCCCCCCCCCTTCAAACTGTCTGTTCATGTTACTAGAAAAGTTATGTAATGTAGTTCTATTGTTTAGTAAAACCACTAGAAGTTATGAAATCAAGTAATCTAAACGCCTTAGTTGATACTATTGTGAGTTCATATTATCATACTAAATTTGACTAGTGTAAAACACGGCGTATTGTAGGTGTCGAAAAAATATGACATTTGTCACCCGTGGACCTGTCGGTCTCATTGTAGCTAACAACAAGGTGCGGGATTGTCAGTCCCATGTAGATATATACACAAACGCATAATAAGTAAGACTTATAAAATCTATATCATGAATGGCACACGAAGTAATGCCTCACAGCTCAGTATAACTATACACGAAGAGATAACATATGTTCTTTTGTGCTTTGAAAATGTATGAATTACCTTGTACTAGTAATGTACAATATACTTTAAATAATCATATTAGTATGACATTCATGACTTAGTAAAATAACATTAGTGTTCCCTAAACTATACCTATTACAGCTTACTAGTATGTTCTTTATGAAAGCAGAATCGTGGTAATTGAACAGTTTATATAACATATGAGATACTTTTTAGAATGATACTTTTTACTCAACATGTTTACAAAAAGAGGCAAAGCTTTATTTAAATAAGTTTAATGCTCATTATATATATATATATATAACACATATATAATTGAGATCAAACGGACAGTCGGACAAATGGTTCCAACCCTAGTCCACAACCAGACAAGGAACAAGAGATAAGGTGGAAAACATCAATCCTAAGTCTGTTGAATCTTAATTATATATCTTTGTATATATAAACATGTATTTTAGAATTTTATAAAATAATAAAACAATTTAAGTAGTTTGAAAACACTTTTTAAAATAGTTATATTAGTTGAAATGGCTTGAAAACAACTTAAACTATTTCGAAATTATTAAAATGATAACACAAGATTTCCTTGTGTTTTTACTTGTATCCCCCCCCCCCCTTAAAAGCATTTTAAAAGCATTTAAAACTGTAATTTGTAGGGGTATGAACTCACCTTATATGAGTGATTCAATTGAAGACTGGAATAAGGATGTTATACTCAAGAACGAAGTCTCGGAGCACAGAGGAGTCCTAAATAGCATATTGCGACATATATATGTATAAAGTTACTGCTTTTAACATCTAAGGTGCAAAGGAAACACCCTATGAAGTAGGGAAAACTTACAAATAAGTGTTGCAATCGAAAAATGGAAGGCTGTAAGTTGAGCACGGCCAGACTTGATGGGTGCACGGCTCCATGAAGGGCTCACGACCCATGAATGTTGACGACCCTAAGAAGGGTTCATGACCCAAAATCAGGGAAGAACACTTGAAGATCTTGATGATTGGCGAGTGTTTGAAGGTCCTAAGTGGTATACTAAGGAGTTGCAAAAGGAAAAGGGATGAAAAGAGTGAAAATGGTGTTCTTGGTATATGATACTTGAGAGAGAAAGTTGAGTTCACAGCCATGAAGTGAAGAAGTGAAGGATAAAATCGATCAACACACACACACACACACACACACATATATATATATATATATATATATATATATATATATATATATATGGAGAATTTCACGATTCGAAGAGTTCACGGCCGAAGGTTTACTGTCGAGGGTTCACGGCTTCGAGGTGTTCGCGGCTCCGAAGTGTTCATGGATGCGAGGGTGTGGTCCATGCGAAGGCTCTCGATTTCCTAAGGCTTTTCCCTCCAAGCTATAACACACTAGTTACAAGGCTTATATACTTATAATCCAATAATCTAACTACTTTAAGATATTATAAGGAATAAGTTTGATCAAAGATGACTTTTATAAGAATAAAATTTCCGGGTTGTCACAGCTGACCTTGCACCTACACCATACTTGGTCCCCTATTTGAAGAACATAAAAAAATCATGTTTTGTCCTAGACCATGACAATGGTAATGACCGATGCCCCTATGGTGACATCAATCTGTATCGATGACCCATACGCATCCCGGCACCATGGACCCCAAAATGAGGTCACGTGAATATAAATCCATGTCCTGACCCATATATGATACTAGATCGAGCTTATGATCAGTAATCCTATGCAATGATATGTATCCACAACCCATACCCATACGTACGACCTATAGTCGTATGGTGGTCCCTACCTGATAATGGAGAACATACAAAAGTAAAGTATTATGTCTCGTTCCAAGACACTAGACTGATGGTTAGCACCCCTAATGTATGATCCACAAATACCCTTGAGTTTGAATACAAAACCGACCCCACACCCACACCCACACCATGCATGGTCACCTATTCGAAGAACATAATAAAATCAGGTCATGTCTCGATCATGTCACACGATGATGACCGATGCCCCTAAGATGACATCAATCCACATCCACGACCCTCACGTATCCCTACACCATGGTCCCCAGGGCGAGGAAACATAAATGGAAATCCGTGAACCATGACATTGCGGTGATGACCGACGTCCCTAAGATGACATCAATCCATATCCATGAACCACACGCATCCCCGCACCATGGTCCCAAAGGCGAAAGCACATGATCATAAATCTGTGTCCCGGCCCATTTATAATATTAGATTGACCTAATGACTGGTACCCCCATGCAATAAACTGTATCCACGACCCATACTCGTACGTACCACATGCACTCGTACAGTGGTCCCCTGTCTAATGATGGAGAACTCATAAAAGGGAAGTCTCATGTCTTGTTCCATGACACTAGACTGATGGTTGACACCCCTAATGCATGATCCACGTATACCCTTGAGTTTAAACAGGCAATTGGCCTTGCACCCACACCATGCATGGCCTCTGTTTAAAGAACATAAGAAAATCAGGCGATGTCCCGGACCATGACATGATGTTGATGACCGACGCCCCTAAGATGACATCAATCAGTATCCATGACCCACACGTATCCTTGCAGCATGATTGGTAGGGCGAGAGCATATGAACCGAAATTCATGTCTCAACCTATTAATCGTGAGTATTTTTTTTCTTATTTTCTTATTTATCACTTGATTATATAATCTAGAAATTTTCTTTTACTTAACCATCAAACCTATTTAAAACAGCTTCAATTTCACTATAAAAAAAATGCTAAAATGGTGTAATTATTCCAGCTAACCATACATTAGAAACATCTCATCAAAAATATAATTTTAATTTAGGAATTATTAAATTCTTTTTATTTATTTTTTATTTTTATTTATTTGTTTATTATTGATATTATTATTTTAATTTTAAAGTGGCAAAATCAAATTCTCAAGAGTGAAATATCAATTTCCTTATATGAAATTCAATCCTTAATTTTAGTTTCCTTCAAATTCCAAAATAAAACGGATATTATCCCAAAATTTCAAATCCCTCTATATACATACTCCACATAGAAAAATTATATATACATAAGTGATAAAGTCTTTAAACAATTCACCGTTTCATTATCATCATCATTTTTTGGGTTTCCATGTATAAGCATATTTTTCTCAATATCCCACACATATTTTTATACTAATGGATGTTGTTGACGAGGAAATGCAATTCGATAACCATGGAAACGAAGATGAGATTTTCAGCGATGACCCAGAAACTAGTGAAGATACTTCATCGTCCAGTGCCGCAAGTACTAATGAAATTATTGTGGAGAATTATAAAGGTCGATAAATATATATAGTTCTTCACGTCCTCTAAATTTATTATACTTAAACGTGTTGTTTGATTGGTTTATTAAAATACAACAACAATGGTTAGTGGAGTGAAAACTAGATTACCAAAAGTTCATAACAATATTAATAGATATAGAGGGAAAATGTAAAATGGTTCATTATGATGAGATGGGTATAATTTATGGTGAGAATATACCCCTGTTTTCAAGCTTTTTGGGTACGCTTGTTTGGAGACATGTGGGACTGAAGTACACAAAGTAGAAGATCATCACGTCTATAGTGAATGACAAGTTATCTAAAGAAATAAAGGTAGACATCCATGAAATATAATATTGAATTCGGAGACATTAATTGTCAATTTTCATTGTATTATATATATATATATATATATATATATATATATATATATACACGTGATATGTGTTAGGCCAACTAAATGGTCCTGTAATAAACATCATTTGCATCCTACTTTATAATGTTAATTTATCCCAACAAACCAACAAAAACACCATTTTAGAGTGTTGGATATGTACTCCACACTTGAAATATAGAGGCCAAATATAAATTAAATTTTGGTGTACATATAAATTAAACAGTAAATAAAAGTATAGAGAATGGTTCTATTTAAAAACGCATAAAAGTTGATTCATTATTCAAGAGAGTTACAATTCCATTCAACTCATTGAGAGTTGAATAGAATGCCTTGCGACTAGGATGGAGAATGCTTCTATCTTAAAACCCATAAAATTCCCCTAAAATATATTCAACCATTCAATGAGGATTGAACTCAAGACACTCAATCTTTAATATTATAATCAAATTTAATCCATTAAACTTTTATTGATCAAAAAGAACATGCTTTTTATATGACGCAAAACATAACAATTAATTAACTAAAGTTAAAATCTATTTTTTAATGATATGTACATGAGATTATTACTTAAGAAATTAATTAATTAAAGTTGATTACTAACATTCAATATACATCGTTTTTTGTTATCGATGAATGTGCAAGGAACAAAGTTTTGTCTCAAAAACTAACACTAATATCTATTCAACAATTTAATGAGGATTGAACTCCACACACTTACTCTTCAATATTATAATCAAATTTAATCCTGTAAACTTTCCTTGACCAAAAAGGACATGCTTTTTATATAACAAAAAACCTAGCAATTAATTAATTAAAGTTGATATTTGTTTATTTTACAAAGTTTACATGTAGATTATCATAATTAGGTAAGCAATTAATTAATTAAAGTTGATTACTAACATTCAACTTACTATTCATGTAGCAATTTTTTGCACCATTTTCTTTTAAGCACTAACCCCTCATCTTCAATGCTCCATGATGCCCACTTTATGCACCATCTTCACTAGTCATCAAGCCCATAATCATTGTTGTTCTTTATGTCTAATTGCTTCCTAAAGATCCCAAACATTCCTGAACCGCTAGTATCTTTAGAATCTGAAATTATGTTCGTGAAACTAGAAATTATCCGAAATAATCATAAAATTAAAAAAAATGAAAATATGCATGATGATTAGTTAAATTATGAATGAAATGTGTTAAATAAATTAAAAAAAAGTAAATAAAACGAAACTATCAATTAGATTCATGTCTCCAAAGTCAACAAATATCGTGATAATATTTATAAACGGTAACTATAAGTAAAAATTTATCATTCTATAAGAAAAAACATATCACTATAAGTATTTTATGGTCACTGTTTAAATGCCTAATGAGTGATTAAATGTACACAATATTCACGATATAATATTAAGTCTCCCAGCAAAAAGTTATCAATAATCATAATAAAATAAATAACACGTTAGTATAGCTCATTTTTTGTGACGTCATAGTTTTTTATTTGTCGGTGCATGGAAACTATAGTAATGATAAGTTATCCTTACAGCTTAATTACATTTGTGTCTCCAAAGTCAACAATGATCGCAATAATATTTATAAACGGTGACTATAAATGATTTTTTATGAATTTATAGTCAAAACACATCACTATAATCATTTTATGGTCGCCGTTTAATTGCCCAATGCGAGTGCATAGTTACGTTCATCTTACACATAGATATAAAATATCTAACTAATAAATTACTATATGTGCTTATGTGCAAAAATGTTATGTGTTGGATGAAATGTTATAAAAGATATGTTATAAGATCTATACCATATATGTATTTTATAAATATAATACATTGGGGAACGAATGGTAGTAATAGATTCCCTAGTGTAATGAAAGATGTAGGCAATGATAGAATGCTACAACCATAAAAATGGTACTAGCATGCTAAAAATATTGGAATGGTACTAATGTACCAATGATATAATCACCTAACAAAGTGTAGGTGACAACCAGCAGACTATTCATGACCATTCCATGAAACAATGGCAGAGATGGACTTTGTTCCTAAACATTGGCAGTGATGGATTTTGTTCCTAAACATTGGAAGTGATGAACTTCCTGCCTAAACACTGGCAGCAATGAACTTTGTGTTGATTATATAAACACTGGTAATAATGGACTTTGTACCTATTCCTTAGGATAAACCCTTATGAATGAAAATAGAAAGGAACCTACTCACATTTACTGTGGAGAAATCCCTATAAAAGTCTTGTCAGCAACGATGATTAATATGACCCTTAGGATATATCCTTAGTGGGGAATAAATAAGGAAACGAGGGTGTGTAATTGGGTTAATGGTTTGATAATTAAACATATTAACTATATTATTGTGGGTTGAAAACCCTATGTACTTATCAGGTTTCCCAACATGACTCACTCAGTTTATTTGAATTACATGTTATTATATTAAGATACTCGGATAATGATGTATGAGAGATTCAAGGAGTGTAGACCGTCAGAATATTGATGAATTGTATGTCTCTATATATGCTTATGTTTCTATATTGATGATGACATCCATAATATTATAAATAAAACACATTTCTTAAAAAGTTCTTTGATAATATTATTATCATGTTTTTTGGACGAATTCCACATATTAATCTTTTTAAAACAATAATCTGTTTTAATAAGCATAAACAAATTAGTCTTTTTTTTACCATAAAAATGGGGATGTCACTGTTAGTATCAAAGCATTAGTTTAATCAAACTAGGAATTTGTAGGATTTCTAGACTTAAACTTAGAAGGCTATGCGATCAATGTGAGATGAGTGTCTGTTATATTTTAACTGACACAAACATTAGCCCACTTTAGGATAAGATGTATAATTTTCTTTTACGTGCTAAATGGTTTGAATTATAGCAAGCCTTAGGTTGCCTATTTAAAATGCTATTATATGATTAGATCTAAGGTTTATTGCTGACCTAGAATTAGGAAATTTTATGTGTTCAGGTTTCTAAACGTTTAATTACGGTATTAGAACTGGCATATAACTTTTCGGATTGATAAGGAGGACTATGCCTCTAAACCTTCCCTATCAATATTCTTTTCTTGGTATAGCGAACGTCGTTTTGATATCTAGAACGTCATAGTAATAACACGTAGTGGATTAGGAAACATTAATTGAAACCAACAGCTTGAGCCATGAGTGATTAAGCATGTACCAGAGGTAGCAGCTGCACCCGAGTCAATCATGATGTCTAGGGTATAGGCAATGATGCAAATGATGCTAGATTGTGAGATGGAGGAGACAAGGCATTTACTTTAGGGTAATAGAGATGAACCCACTGCACCTGTCATGCAATGTGGGCTGGAAGAATAATAGTCAGAGGAAGGGAATTACAGCCATACTTTTAGTCAAATAGAACCCTAAGTGGTTAGGAGGAAGACATTAAGGTGGAGATCAAATGAGAAGGATGCAAGTACATGGACATTATGGCTGTCAAACCACCAAGTCTTTCTTGGAGCCCAACACCAGTGGAAGTTGTTGATTGGATTTACGAGATGGAAATGGTGTTTGAAAGTTGTAACAGCAACAACTGAAAAAAGACCATCCTAGCAGCCAGGAAACTAAAGACATGAGTTTTAAGTTGGTGGAAATTGATGGTAAATACAATGACATAGGGAGAACCCATGAAGATATCTTGAGAAGCATTCATGGAGCAGTTGAGGATGCAGTACCGCTTGGAAGTGGATCTGATAGACATGAACAATGAGTTTCAGAACTTGAAAAAGAGGAATATAAGTGTTGATGAGTATGCCAGCTCATTCACCAAGAAGATGAAGTTATTCCCCTAATTGGTACCTACTGAACTCTCCAAGATAGAGACGTTTTCTAACGGGTTGTCGGCGGACTTTAGACAGTAAAAATGGCAACTACTTTTAAGACAACCATTAGAGCAGCCAAGAATGTGGAGACACAACTTTGGGAGAAGGATTTGGAGAGAACAAAGGTAGGAGAGAAGAGGAAGCTAAAGGGATGTTCAAGATCTGATAAGAAAGAATGATTCTCGAAGTCTAACCTGGGCGACCAAATGTTTGGGGTAGTGGTGGAGTCAGGTGGTGTGAGAAGTGAAAGAAGAATTCCTTTAGGATGTGATGGAGAAGTAACTTGTAATAAGTGTAAAAGGGCCGATCACTATTCCAAGGATTGTACGTTTAATGACAAGGTATGTTACGGATGTGGAGACAAGGGGCATATGTCGAAAGATTTCTCGAAGAAAAACAAAACGACAAGATTAAATGTGCCACCAAATCTGAAGGCAAGGGCATATTTTATAGGGCTTGATAAGGAAACAAGAGGGCGAGAATTTGGAGCTACTGTCTGAAGTACTTGATAGAATGAGACAAATGATTAGTATTAGGTTACGTGGCATAATGTAATAGACATATATCACAAATAAATGGTGTAACCATTTTCAAAGATAATGAAAATTCCTAAATTACTTTGTGTGCCTTCTATGCGATTTTCCTTTTTATGATAACTTAGTGGACTGCAAGGAAATACTTGAGACAAATATGAGTAGGTGTAAAATGCAGTAGAGGCCTATACTAACGGAAGCACATGACTCACACTTGGATCAGGGAAAGTCGCAAAGTTAATAAGACACTAGTAGTTGAGCTATTTTGTTCATTTCCATCATTAACTTTGTTTCGGTAATGACTACAAAGATAAATATTATTTCGACCTTAGTGTTCATAATCAAGTTCGACTAATATATGAAGTAAGTTTGATGTAGCATCCAACTTTGGATTGGAGAAAAAGATAAATGAAAGCAATCATTAGAAGTATCGCAAACACCGTTAAAATTAAGCAGCCTGTAGCCAGAAGTGCTACATGCTAGAATGTGATTATATCACATTATAACTTGAAAGAAGGTATCCTTCGTGTTAAATTCTGACTCAAAGATACTTGAGTATAACCGTTGCATCATACGATGATAAGTCATTAGAACATGACTCATCAGTATGTTACAATAGTCAAAGTAAAGAACTTTATCTAAGAGGAAGAGTAGTTACAACACCGTCAGCGGTCAAGAAGTCTATGAATTAGAAACCAGATAGAAAAGACATGATAGTTACCGTTATCATCTAGGATGGAAAAGTAATGTGCGGAATCAATATACAAGCCTTATTTTGTTGATGTTTTTGGGAAGTAGTCGTCCTAATTGTAACGTTCGCAGATTCGAGCTAGTTGATTTAGAGATAATAAGCATTAAAAATGACTTTTAGATAAAATATTATTTAGGACAAATAAGATTAACAAGAGTTATAGTATATGTGACAGTGATTTCATACATATAAAGAACGCTAAAATCCGACTTCGTATGAAGAGGTTATGTTTCTTCGAAGTTTCATGATTAAACCGACATAACTGTGCATCGTAAAAAGTGAATTTTTGTTAAATTGTTTTGTAGCCAAAGAGGTCTAAATGGAAGTTTTAGTAGTCTTTAAACCGAGAGCGTGCATACAGAAAACATCCAAATCTTAGGCTACAAAGCAGTTTTTAGGGTCCAACCCTTAAAACTGGTTTTGGTTCTGGATCTTAAACCTAGTTGACCTGGACCCAAAGGACCCTAACATGGAAAAAGTCATTCTTTAAACCTAAAACCTTGACTGATTCTACATATTCTAGTGTAATACACTGAGTTTCATACATAGTTTTATTTAATAAAAAAAGATTAAATAATATTAAATGACATAAAGTTCTACCAAACACAATTCCCAATTCATCATTTAATGTGGACAAAACTTCAAAAATAGACCCTGTGGTTTTATAAAATCTGAAGTTTGGTCACTAATTTACAAAAACTTGACGGATCATCCCTGTGGTTTCAAAACTTTTAATATTTAGTCATTCTGTCTAACTCCGTCAGCTTTCTACCGTTAAGTGAGGGGTATTTTCATCATTTCAATAACTGGAGACCATTTATTAGGTTTTATATTTTCTTTTTATAAAATTAAAAAAATTAAGGGGTCTCTCTCTCTCTCTCTCGTGAAGAAAGGAAAGGAAGAACCGATGGATATCATCAATTCTCAGCATCCTCACATTGTTTAGCAACCCCACAAACACCCCCTAAAGATCTTTGTTACTTCTATACTCCTTCCTTCTTTGTTTTCTATCAAGAACACAACACCGAATTGTGTGATTTTCCAGTGAAAACCAAGAGGCGACAACCTCTTTTCTTTTGCTCCTTCCCGTTAATAACAGATCCAAAAACACCATTTTGTTTCTTGATCTGTCCCTGCATCTCTCGAAGCCACAACTCCGACGACAAGGCTTAACAACCAAAAGGGGAGCCACCGGAAAACGGACTCCCTATCTTCCTCGTTCTTCATGTCGAGCATCAACAGTCAAACACCCCCACTTGTTGATGAACTGCTTTGCTCCTCTTCCCATCTATACATACAACTTAAATCTATCTCACACACACAACACTGGCATTTAATCTTTATCATGTGTTAGTTCGAGTGTTCTTGGATTCCATGTTTACGAAGAATGATTGTTGGTAATTGGTAAGAAAATGTTGGACTTGACCAAATTTTCTGAATTTTATGATGTTATGGATTTCTTTGCTTGTACCCTTGAAGCCCTTTGTCTGATACGTTCTAAGTTTAGCGAAATTGTTTCTGCTTATGGGGTACAACTTACAAGCATCTATTTTTTCTACAAAATTCAAGATCCATTTAACCTATATCGATTTTTGGATCTCTTTTGTGGTCACAAGCTGTTTATTGAGATAAGAACGAGGGAAATAAATCAAAATCAAATTTGTTACACTTGTGATTGTTTATCAGAGAATAACAATCAACGTTTGGGATGTATGTTGTGTTGTTGCTTCAAAGGATTGATTTAATCATCTTCATATGTTATTTGATCAAGAAAGCCCAACATCATTTGCAAAGACATTATCTCAATCGGATGCTAACAATGGTGGTCGATTCTTAATCCCAGTAGCGGTGGTGGACTTGTAGGGTGTAGATGGCAAGGTGTGGTGGAGATGTATGTCCGGTGGAGCTGGTGAAGACTTCATCATCTCCATCAGATACCAATATTGATGATGGACGATAGTTTGATTTCCCTTAAATCGAAGTTCGGTTTCAACTTTTTCAGTCAAAAATTATTCTCCTATGCGATGATTTCATACGAGAGAGATGGTGGAACCCCTTTAAATTTCATTTTTTTCATTTAAAAAAAAATAGAAAACCTCATAAATGGTCATTGAGTATTGAAATGATGAAAATACCCCTCACTTAATGGTAGAAAGCTGACGGAGTTAGGCGGAAGGACTAAACATTAAAGTTTTGAAACCACATGAACGATCCATGAGATTTTTATAAATTAAGGACCAAACTTCAGATTTTGTAAAACCACATGGACCATTTTTGAAGTTTTGTCTTAAATGTCATTTTTTTTCTCTATTTTAACCTCCGATGTTCTTTATCCTCCCCTTATTTTTCTCCTTCATTTCTTTAGATTCGAAGCGTATTACCTCAAATATGAAATAATATTATTCAATTATCGAAAAATGAATGCAGTTAAATTGTTGGTTTTAATTTATCTTTTTCTATTTTTCGACATTGCTTGCTTATTTTTATCTAATAGTTATAATTTAAGTGCAACATTGAATAATTAATATTTGTAATATTCTTTATATATTAAATAATATTACTTAATCATAAATATAAAGTATTTTTTAGGTATAGAATTCATATATGAGAAATTTATTCTCACGCTTAAATATGTATTGGGTTTTTCAATAAATTTATGGTTAATTTAAATTTATTTTATACGAACAATTTATTTTGCTATAATATTTTGATAACATACTTTTTAATATTATTATAATTAAAAGATAGATTATATGTTTATTAAAAGATAATTAGTCCAAAGGTGTGTTTAACAATTTACATAAATTACACAAATTGAATATATTAGAGATATTATTTTTAGCATAAAAAATAAGGTAAAAATAAAATAGATTTTTTTTAGAGATGAAATATTATTTATCATATTTTTTTAAAAGAAAAATAAATTGAAATTGAAATGGTGGAAGTGTAAAATGAGGCCTAAGAACAGGGCCGTAGGCCCTTAACTAAGCTTCAGTACTCCAGGCATTGGATAATTGCTCAAAGGCTTTGCATTCCTTACCTGTATAATTTTTTCACCACAGAAAATTTTATAAAAATTAAAAAAGATAAGCGAAAAACTGGACACATAATACAAAATACAATATAAAAGTACAAGAAAAAACATATTACCAATATGATTATTAATGTAAGCATTGAATGAAAAGGTAATATTGGACCTTATCACCTCAATGCATTTAATGGCTTATGGTATACAAAGGAACCGTTTTACTAAAATATTCATAAATAAAAATAATATTAATTTCTTTTTGTTTCATATTCTTTTCATTAAAGAAATATAGCATTTATAACCTTATACTATTTTTAATTAATGATCAAATATAAGGAGCCACGTAAACAAATTTTGTTTCATAGAGAGTATAAACACACAATTTTGTGAACAGTTGTTTCACTCATTGTCATACGAGGCGAAATCAACATAAAAAAACATACAAGCAATTAGCAATGAAGCTGATAAGCATGTATGCTATACTTGTATTACTTATCACAACACCAATTGCAACATCAACATCTACATCAGGTAATTTTACATATTTTGTGTATATGATTATTTATATAATACTAGTATATGTATATCTAAAAGGTTGTTTGTCAATGATTTATTTAATAAATTATTTTAACCTCTTAATGGTTGAAAAAGAGTAAAATTTTTAACTGTTTAAAAACTTTTGACTCGTTCATATTACTTTAGAGGTTGTATAAAATGCACTAATGATCAATTCAGTGTGACATGAATGATTTCATTCGCAAATTCTCAAAGGCCCCAAATCTCTTATGGCTTTAATATATTTTTTATAACGAAGATTGTGTATTGTTATGACTTGTTTTAGGCGTTGTGAATACTGAGAGCAAGATTAACATCAACTTTTGTCAGATGTATCTTAACTGGGGTAGTAGTTGTCAAGATAAAAATTGCAATGATTATTGTTACAAATTGAAGGGGAAATTCTCATGGGGGAATTGCGTAACAATGTATGGTATGGTAAGGTGTCATTGTCAATGGCCTTGTTAAAATGTTCAAAGCTTTTGTATGTCTATTTGGGTACTACAAATAAAATTGGTTATTAATGTTTGAAATTTTCCATATTCAAAGTTGTTATTATTGTTTACGATGAAAATTTGGGAACAAAAGCTATTCCAATGTAGAGACGACAACTCTGATTAAAGAGTTTAAAAGTAAAATGACAAGCGTCAAATGCATGAGTATTTTGTTGGAAATTTTACTATCTAAAGTCCAATCACAATTTCATTTACAAAGTGATATGAATTTTTAATAACTATAATTTATAACCAATAGAAAGAATTTAATATTTAACAAATGTTAAATAAGTTTAATCATCATAATGATCACCATTTACAATTTATAATATCTAATATTCTTATTTAATGTTAATCTAATCAATATCATGCATGTATATTAAAAACAATATCAACAATTTATGTATTAATTACAGACCCGACCCAAGGGTAGGGCGACCTGGGCTATAGCCCAGGGCAGCAGTGGGCTGAGGGGCATCAGTTTTTTAGTAGCTGTAATGGGTATTGGGCAAAGTTCTTCTCCTTCTCGGGTTTTTGGCTTCTAGTTTCAGAAATCACCATTAAGTTTGGTATTTGAGTTATGAATTCTGAGTGTTCCTTCTAACTATTAGCTTTTTTATTTATGATGTTCTCCTTCTTGGCTTTCAATTATGATTTCAAATTAAGGTAATTATTCTGAAATTCTTATAGTGATATTAGTTTTCTGATATTATGATACTGCAGTATTATGAAATTATTAGTTTTCTGATATTACGTTCTCCTTTTTGGCTTTCGATTATTAACCTTTAACCTAAATCCTAATCATGCTTTCGATTATTAGTTTTATGATATTATGTTCTCCTTCTCACTATTGGTGATTTGAGTTTTTTGATATTAAGATTAAAATAATCTATTTTTCTATTAAATGTATTCTATAAGTGTTGAACCAATCTATTTGTAACCCTATGAACTTGAAATCTTATGGTCCATTCAAATATGTAATTGTGAGCTTGAGTCAAATATCCATACAAAAGAGGAAATATGAGGTCTGAAATTTTAAACAACTCATTTGACATTGCAGAGAAGTAGAAATTGTAATGTGTCCATCAAGTTCAAAGACTGAAAATTAAAGGACAATGGGAAAAGATTCATAGAAAACTTTTGTGAAAAGAATGATTTGAAGCAAGTTATTTGAAAACTATGAAATATTAAAAGCTTGGAATGTGCAATGATTATTTTGATTTTGTATGTGATTCTAAGTTGTTATGTGATCAGGTATGATATTTTCAACTTCTTGATGTAATGAAATCTCTTTTAAAAGTTAAGCAATCTATACCTTTATTTATTCTTATTTTAATGTTAATAATTAAATAAATTCCATATTAATCATTTGTTAATATGTTGCAGTAATAATTCTTTATACAAGTTGTTATGAGTTTAACACGGATTCTTGAGTAAATAACTCATATTTAGAGAGAGAGAGAGAGAGAGAGAGAGAGAGAGAGAGATTAATATAGCTCATTTTACAATTCTCTTTTCTCATCTTTAAATTTTTCCTGCTAGATATTTGACGGTTTCTTCATAACTTTGTTCATGCATCTTTGATTCAACAAGTTTATACATCTCTGTATTGTAGATATGTTTTAAGTATTTTAGAAGTGTTATATTTTTAAACTTGTAAACCGTAAGAAACTTGATTTGTATGTTAGAAGTTTATTTATTTCCGTAATCCTTAATCTATTAGATAACAATTTTGAATGGATTGGTTTGTTAGATGGTCATAAGAACATTTTTTATTCAACACATTCATTTACCAACCTTATCTACCAATATCATTTTTATATATGTGATTTGGTCTATTTTCCTGGATAAAACATAAGGGCATTATTCTATTGTTTAGCCCTGGGTATGAAAAATCAACGGACCGGTCCTGATTAATTACATAACAAATATTTTATTTCTAACATCACATATAATACAATAATATAATTTTGAAATCATATATCGATAATACAAGTATAAGTATTATAAAAATTGAAATTGTTCGGGAACAAAAATTTCATCAATTCAGCTCACATGGATGACCCTAATAACATATCCATCCCAAACCGGCAAAATCTTTCAGAAAAAAAAAAAACCTAATATCTAGTCTCATAAACATTTACCAGACCCTTCCATCTCAAAATTTTCGGTTTCATTTTCCCTCGCGATTTAGATATTTTGCCATCTATACTTTTAATGAATAAATTCAACATCTTATCGCTTAAATCATCAAAATCATCTTTATAATATATATATATATATATATATATATATATATATATATATATATATATATATATATACATGACCAACACAACATGATATCATGAGCCACAAGGCATTACTATAGGACCGCACCACTCACTGTCACTCCCTCCGGCTAGTTAGGCGTGAACTAGGTTGGCCCAACCGGCATCGTTACCCTTCACCTACCTGGGCGTCCCGGTTGGCGCAAACATGAAGTTATAGAAACACTGGAAACCTATAATTGATCGTTTTTATTCTAAGCTCTCGCCTTGGAAATCGAAAGCACTATCATTTGGTGGGAGATTAACCTTAGCAAAAGCTGTCTTGGGCAGTCTCCCGTCATACTACTTCTCTATTTTTGTGGCCCCAGTGGGGGCAGTCTCCCGCAAAAACCTGCTAATGTTTTGTCGAAAAGAACTTTTGCAGGTGTGTGGAACAATATAGCAGAGGTGGCGAATGAACTAACTAAAGTTGGGATAAGTTTCCAAGACATCCTAAAGAAGAAAGTGAAGAACGGCAACGATACCCTCTTCTGGATGGACGAATGGTGTGATGGCGAGCCACTAAAAGATCAATTCCCAGATCTATACCAACTGGAAAGGCGTAAAACATGCAGAATTAGCCAAAGAGTGCTAGCAGAAGGCTATAATTGGGAATGGAGATCAGTCCCTACAACTGGCTCTCAAGCTCACAGCTTTCAGATGTTGTCTGATGCCATTGATGTATATCGACCCTGTCCAGATCCAGACTCTTGTATTTGTCCCTTATCGGATGACGGTATTTTCCATGTAAAGGCAATCAAATTAAGAATCGATAATAAAGAACTGGCAATCAATGAAGTAGTCATCCCATGGCTTCATGATATCCCTATAAAGGTCAATACCTTTATTTGGAGAGCTAATTTGGGACGTATCCCATCCAACCTGGCGCTAAAGAGGAGAGGAATTACAAATATAAGGGAATCATGTCCTCAATGCCATATCGAGGATGAAGATTCAGATCATATTATGATACGTTGCCCGTTGGCGAACAAGATATGGGAGCTGATATTTCAATGGTGTAATATTCCGAAACCGGATTTTCAAACCATTGGTGATCTTATTGGGCTAACGAAAACTTGGAGAAGATGCAGAAGAAAGAAAAACAACCTAATTTGCATTTGTTTTGGGGTGATGTGGATACTATGGAAAACCAGATGCGAATTGGTATTCAGGAGCACACGATACTCATTCTCCCAGATTATTGACAGGGTTAAATCTATTGTATTCAATTGGATTAGGCATAAGAGAGTAGAATGTAATATTAAATGGGACGAATGGTGTGTTTGCCCTTTAAATTGTCTGTAATACAATCTCAAATGTAGTCTTCCTTTTGGGCCTGCCTAGCATCTTGCTAGGTAGTGCTTGGTCAATAAAATTTGCCGGTTCTAAAAAAAAAAACTAGGTTGGCCCAATGCCTAATTTAATTGCCCATTCATGACCCTATAAATAGAATGCATTCTCTTCCGTAAGGATTCCTAATTTTGGTATCAACTTCCTACATCTATTGCTACAAAGATGATTTTATCGGCTTTGTTACTTGATGTAATAGGAATAAGTGGGGACTCACAAACTACACTCCTCTCGCATAAACCATCTCCATTCTCAGAAATCCGTAAGTCATACAACATCACCCTATTCTATTTTTTCCAAGAGTTATAACTTTATATATATATATATATATATAGAGAGAGAGAGAGAGAGAAGTTTAATAGATAACCATTATTAACAACGGACAAAGCAACCAATCGTGAGCGTTTATAAATTAAAATGATAAATGGCCAAAGAAATGGTTATAGATTTTTATATTGGACGTGTATGTACCATATTATACCAAAAAATCCGCTTTTGTGTTTTCATTTAAAACTTTTATGTGGTGTTTTTTTTTTTTTCAAAAAAAACTGAATACCAAAACTCATATTTTTTATTTTTTATTTTTTTTCCATAAAAACATCCATACTAATATATAAAAAACAAACTCTTTATTTTTGAAAAAAAACTCACTTCCTTTTGTTGTTTTTAGGCTATCTTTTTTATCTAAAAAACTAGATATTCCAATAGTCTTTTGGATCTTATGTTAGATTTTGAAATCAGTTCCAATATCAACTATCGAGACTTGAGATTTTGAACTGATTTTTATTTAAACGTTTAAAAAATAACCCATGATATTAGTCTCTAATATGCTTTGGAAGTTTCACCGGATTTAAAGAAGAGCTCTTGGATTTGTTTCCTTCACCAGGCGATGACTTCTTGTTTTTTTTTAAAACTTTGGGTTTTAACATATCACACATTAGATGGGAGTTTGAAAGGAAGTGAATAACAATGCTTATAAAAAAGAAAGATGATAATTCTACCAATGTTACTTTACTTGATTATATATATATATATATATATATATATATATATATATATATATATATATATATATATATATATATATATATATATATTATATATATATGGGAAAAGAGAATATACATTACAGCCCTACCTAAGCTTAGGTACTAAACCTCTTGAAAATAAATTGTTTTACTATATAAAGATTACGGTTAATGGATTCACGATTAATATTTCAAGATGTAAATTCAAGATCGACACAGTAAGGTTTAGGGTTTAGGGTTTAGGGTTTAGGGTTAAGGGTTAAGGGTTTAGGTTTAGGTTTAGGTTTAGGGTTTAGGGTTTAGATTTTAGGTTTAGAGTTTAGATTTAGGGTTTAGGGTTTAAATTTAGGGTTTAGGGTTTAGGTTTAGGGTTTAGTAATGTTCAATTGGGTGAAGTAATAAACGATAATTGAAGAAAAAAAACAGAGATGGTAAAACGATAATGAAAGAAAGAAATGTTATGGAGGATGATATATTTACCAAGTGAAACCAAATCGGGTATATTTAACATGATAAAACGACATATTTTAGAGGTTTAGTACCTAAGCTTAGGTGGGGCTGTAATGTATATTCCCTATCCCCTATATATATATATATATATATATATATATATATATATATATATATATATATATATATATATATATATATATGTGTGTGTGTGTGTGTGTGTGTGTGTGTCGATGTGTGTGTGTGTGTGTTAAGGGCAAGATCCTTGAATCATTTTCAGGATCCTTAAACATTTCCCAGGATCTTGGTTATTACCACTAATATTTCCTAACACTTATAACAATTATATTATTTTTTCTTTTTTCTCACATGTGCAGAATTAGTCAACACAAGACTCATTCTCAACAGAGAGTCACTTCAACCAACCTTAAGACCCAGGGATACCAAGTCAAATAACGTGCAAATACTTGTTCAAGGAGGATCCCGAAAATCTTGGACTTCTTGTTGTTTAGCTTAGACTATAAATAACACCTGTAAATCACAAACAACACTTACAATATGCTCTACCATTACACTTGTAGTCGTATTACCTTCATCATCTTTGTAATCTCAAATTTAAATCAATAAAATACATCAAGGTAGGTAATCATTATCACCTCCCAAGGTTTTATGTCTAAGATCCTATAAAGGATCAAGCCTTTCCTTGTAACTCAGTTGTCTGACTTTGATCATTATTTATATTTACATTGCACTAACACAACAACCTTTCGTAGAATTTGGTTGAATTGCACTTGATAAATTTTTGACCAAAACAATTTGGCACCCACCACGGGACCGTGGTGTTTATAATCGTTCGAGAATCATGTCTACCCAACAAACTTTATCCTCTTCATCCATTCCTCTAATTTCCTTCAAAAACCTTCCTCCACCCCTAGGCAGAGCTCCCAAGAAAACTTCTGAGGCACCAAAGAAAAACAGTTCTCTAGTCGTTACCTAAGGATTTCAGGATCCTCCTATAATGATTTCTAATAAAGAGATATTTGCTATGATAACGAGATTGGAACGATAAGTCACTCAACAATAGGAGGACAACAAGATGGTACTCAAGGAAATGGAGAGAATAAGGGCAGAGATCCACAAGCCCCAAGAAGCAGCACCTTCGATCTTGTAACTCAAGATCCTGAACTTTAACAATACAAGATCCTTAGCAAATCACCATGAGATAGGATCCTCAACACCGTCCTCTACTCCTACTTGGGGTGCAACTCCAAAAGAGCAAGCTCATTCGACCCAGGATCCCTGTGAAACCTTCGTTACTCCTAAGTC
Source organism: Lactuca saligna (assembly GCF_052625555.1). NCBI lineage: Eukaryota > Viridiplantae > Streptophyta > Magnoliopsida > Asterales > Asteraceae > Lactuca > Lactuca saligna. The sequence continues at coordinate 40,317,699 of NC_136417.1, read as the reverse complement.
CCAATAACAAGGACCCTCGTAACTTCGTAAGTAATAATACTTTTACTACTAATTCTATGGATGTTGATGCAGGAATGAGCCTGATCATGGCTAAAGAACATCAACAGCTGCGATAGATGATCTCAAGCATACCCGGAGTAGTCCAGCATATACCAAAGTCTCCCTAACAAGCCACATGATCTCAAGATTCACTTCTGCAATTGCTAACACCGAGGTCCCAAAGCACTTCCAAACTCCCAGCATAAAGCCTTATGATGGGACTACAGATCTTGAAGAACATGTGGTACAATACAGGGAGAGAATGAAGATCATCCCCATTCCCACACACTTGAAGTAATCTTGCCTACTCAATGGTTTTGGTTCAACCCTCACAGGATCAACCTTGAAATGGCTACTAAATGTTCCTCCTTACTCTATTATTTCATTTGCACATTTAGTTAATATTTTTAAAAACCAATTTTCTCATAGCAGAACATTCGAGAAGACCCCTAGTGATCTCTATTGAGTGGTTTAGGATACTAAGGAATCCCTCAGGGATTTCATGAATAGGTTTCACAGGGAAGCTCTGAGTATCCCCAACATCAACATGGAAACTTCCATAGAAGCCTTCAAAATGGGCCTAAAGAAAGATTGTCATTTCTACGAAGACATTGTAATGACTCCATGGAAAAGAATGGATGAAGTAAGGAGCAGAGCACTAAGGTTCATCAGGATCAAAGAAGACAAGGAGATCCAAAAGAGGAGCAACCCACCAAGCTCGTATGATAACCCCAATAGAAAGGTCGAATCCTCGGCCTAAAGATCCTATAAATCTAAACCTTATTCTATACCCGGTCATCATAGGGTTAATGCCCTTGAAGATGAATGGGAGGAAGAAAAATTTCCTAAGATTGTTGACTACTATTTTTATGTGGATGTTTCAGGTTTGATATTTTCCATAGGATCTTGGCAACAAATCAAGATATCCAAGAAAGAGGGAAAAGTCCACCACCTGGAGAGACAAGTCGAAATGGTGTGCATACCAAGAGGACTTTAGCTACATTACTGAAGATTGCATAGCCCTACAAAAGGAGATTAGTTACTTAGCAAGGGATACCACAAAGAGATCCTTGGAAGAAGAAATGAAAGATCCAAAGAAAAGGATCAGGATCCTCATAAGACCCTAGAAAAACAAGGATCACCTCCTATGAATGCTAAGGAAATCAATGTAATCTTTGGACGATATGACATTTGTGGCACCTCTTATTCTGCAGCAAAAAGACATGCTAAAGTTTGAAGATGGAGAAAAAAGAAAGTCCATAGAAGAACACATCCATCACAAACTAGAAATAGATCACCTTCAACAAAACAGATAGAACGAACGTCCATGATCCCCACCATGATGGACTGGTGATTACTCTTTACATCGCCAACCGCTTTGTCAAAATGATCCTTATGGACGGAGGATCCTCAGTCAATATTATAATCCTAGATGCTTTGAAAATAATGAACATCCCTAAACAGAAGTAGTCAAAAGGTCATCAGTACTAATAGGATTCAATGGAAAAATAAAGCATACGGTCGGCGAGATAAAGCTACCTATCTACATAGAGGGGTAAACACTATGCAACGCTTCTGTGTAATTGATACATTGTCCTCCTATAATGTTATACTAGGTAGGCCATGGGTCCACGATATGAAGTTTGTCCCCTCAAAAGACCATCAATGTGTTAAGATGCCCACTCCATTGGGGACATGTAACATCCCGGAATAGCAAGAGTAGAGTTGAGGGCTAAAAGTGTAAATTTTAAAGGGCAACTCGGCGAGTCCATGGATGGACTCGGCGAGTATGGTCACGACTTTGGTCGCGAGTCAAGTGGCCTACTCGGTGAGTCCAAAGATGGACTCGGCGAGTAGGTGCTGAGTGGAGAAAACCCTAAATTCGGGGAATGAGCCCTATTTAAAGAACATTATATCCCCTCCCCAACCTCTTTGATCCCCCTTGAAGTCCAGAAACCCTAGAAAGCGTGATTGAAGGAGATTAGAGTGCATTTGGAGCTTGGGGAGGTGTTTGTTGAAGAAATCTTGAAGGAGAAGAGGCTTGGATCAAAGGGCTTTTCTTGGATTCGAGTTTCATTGCAGTTGGGGCATTCTTTTGAGTGGAGGAGTTCGTGTCGGAGTTCGGAGCAGCGGGATCTTATCCTTTCAGCCGACAGTTTCGAGGTGAGTTATCCTCACTATATCAACAGGGTCTAAGGCACCAAGGCTGACCCTTTTATCGGATTGAGATCCGGGTATCTGTTGTTATGTTAATTGCTTTGATATGTTTGCATCCTGGTAGTTAGGATGGTATGCGTTAGGGACCTGGTTAAGGTTGGTATTCGGGTATGTAGGGTGAGGCTATGCTAGTGACCGGTTAGGTCGGTATCCTGTTAGAGTATGTTGTAAGATGTGATCTGCTTGATCGGTTGCCTGAATATGAATTGTTATGTGATTGTTGTTTATGTGCACATGGATGTTTGGACTGGAGTTGGGTTGAGGCGGGTCCTGCTTCGTGCTGTGGGCCAAGATACCCAGGGAGGATCGGTTATTCCGAATGCCCAGCGAGCGGTCCGGATAGGCTGTAGGTCCCACGAGGGCGGACCAGACATGCCGAGGCTCGGAGAGTGGACCAGGCCGACTGAAGGCCCGATGCGGGCGTACCAGTCATACTGTAGACTCAGAGAGTGGACCAGGTGAGTTGAAGGCCCAGTGCGGGCGGACCAACCACCCTGCAGACTCGAGGGACATGATTGGACACAGAGGGTGGACCAGGTGGACTGAAGGCTCTACAAGGCGGACCAGTCCCACAGTAGACCCGATATGAATGGCTGTTCTGTGATTCGTTATGAGATAGCATGTTATGTGTATGGTATATGTGGTTGGTATTTTTGGGGTATTTCACTAAGCTTTCGGGCTTACAGTTGTGGTTTAATGTTTTTCAGGTTCTTCAGGAGACTGTGGCAAGGCGAAGGCGTGATCGTACCGCTCCTTATGATTTTGTAGCAATGTGATTCTGGGAATACTCTAAATGATTTGTATTGAAAACCTTTTGTAATAATTTAATGAAATCGGGTTGTTTTTGAAAAATTTAAATTGGTTGGATTTTTCGGTCGTTACAAGTTGGTATCAGAGCCTTGGTTTGAGTGAATTGGACGAACACTCGTGTGACTCCAGTCTCAAATCGAGGAGGGTTTTCAAAAGAGAATTTAAAATGGTTTTCAAAATAAGTAAAGGAGGATGCGGAGGTACGATCAGCCAGAGCCATTAAGTAACCCCAAAATACCATACATGATATTTGTTTTATTGAGCTTTGATAGAACAACATACTAGAGTTAGGCTAGGGATCTTCAGGATTTCATGATGTGTTGCCTGATTTATGATGCCTGCTAGCCTAGGGTTTCCTTGTGAGAGATTTCTAGTGTTCCACTAGTAGTGAGGATAGAGTGTTGTTATGTGTGTTTTCTCTAGGGTGTTGTGGTAGTACTTCATACAAATATGGGTAGCTGTGGAAGGTAGTATGGGCCCGTACTACTGAAAGCACAGGGCCCATACGCGTATCAGGGAAACCATGACCTCTAGGGTTGGGTTGAGAGTTGGTTCCCGGGATAGTGGGAAGTGTCTGAGATTTTTGGTGGTTTATTTTCAGTATCGAGATTTCAGGGCATGCTGGGAGTGGATCCGGCTCAGGATCAGGAGCATGAGAGGGAGTTCCAGGTGGGTCCGTACCACCCTAGGTTGTCGGTCAGATGAGTACGCGCGAGTTGGATGCGAGGATTCGTGAGATCCTGCATGATGAGGTTGCTGCATTGTTCGGGCTGAGCTGTCGGAGTTGTTTGGGTCGATCAAGACCGCCATGTGGAGTATTTTGATGAGCACTATGCGGCTCTCACGGAGACGGCTGCTGTAGTGGCTACAGCGGCTGTAGCAGCGGCAGGGGGAGGAGCTACTAGAGGTTTTCAGTATCGGGACTTCAATAATACGAAGCCTCCCACCTTTGATGGAGTTCAGGATCCAATCGTTGCTATGAGATGGTTATCAGATGTGGAGGGATGTTTCTTCACTTGTTCATACCCTGCTGATCAGAGGGTGAGATACGCTCTGAACCTGTTAAGGCTCGGGGCAAAGGATTGGTGGAGATTGAACACGGGTCATACTCGGATGCGCAGAGGGCTGCGATTTCATGGTATCAGTTCAGAGAGATGTTCAGTACTCGTTATGTTCCGTAGGTCGAGAGGGAGAGGTTGGCTCAGGAGTTCCTCGAGCTGGAGTCGGTGACGGAAATCACCAGGATGTTTACTGAGAGGGCGATGTTTTGCCCTGAGTTCGCTTCGGAATAGGCTCAGATGTCCCGATATCTGAGTATGCTAAAGAGAGACATCAGACAGTTTGTGTCTGCGCGGAGTTGTGAGACCTTGTTGGAGTTGCAGGAGGCCGCCAAGCGGCGTGAGTTAGAGATTGAGTTGCAGTTGCATGAGCTGAGGCAAGCTCCGGTTCAGTCACAGCCGACGACAAAACGGTCTAAGACCGTTGATTCCAGGATGGGAGATCAGGGCAGCCACGTTTGTGGAAAGTGTGGGAGGGGTCACGCCGGAGTTTGTCGGTCTGGTGGTACATGCCGCAAGTGCGGAAAGGAGGGACGCTATGCGAGGGATTGTCGGCAGTTAGTGCCGGTTCGGGATTTGAGGATATGTTATTATTGTCATCAGGTTGGACACTTGAGGGTCAACTGTCCACAGCTTGCTACAGGACCGGCGCAGGCTCCAGCACCAGCCACGTTGAGGATCACAGGTGGAGGTCAGGGTGGAGCGGAGCCCCAAGGGCTTAGGGTCGTGCTTTTCAGCTTGCAGCGGAGGAGGTTCAAGCAGTGCCGGATGCAGCTGCGGGTATGTTTCTTTCTTGTTGTCTTGTTTATTATGATTATTGTGGAGTATCGTTTATCTGCTAGTCTCGTTGGGTGGTTTTCTTTTTGGTATCCATTGATCCTTGAGGGTTTGGCATGGGTATGGGTTAGTATTTCGGGTTTTCGCTGGTTATCTTTTGTGAGGATCATTGGTGGATGCGGCGTTGGTTTGAATGTCGGGTAGCATCTGCAGCCTGAGGAATGGATATTTGAAGATTGGGTTCCTTTGGAGCGGGATGATCGTTGTGGAAATGTGTTTTTGCGAAGCTTGCTAGTGCTAGTGGGAATCAGTTTGAGTGTAAATGTGGGTTTTGTGCAAGGTTATCTTGAGAGGTCGGTGATAGCGACCGGGGAGTTGGTAGTCAGTGCCTTAAGTGGGGGAGAATTGGAGGGTTCTCTGGAGGATCGACGATTATGAAAGGTTGTTTACCTGCATGGAATTCAGTAGTATCTCGGTCAGCCAAGGGAATTGGTTGGTATGAGTAAATGGCAGGCGTGCGGGGCGGGATACAGACCAAGAGCTTGATTGTGCAGGGCCTGGGATCAGGTCAGGATCGAGTATGTATGATGGAGATAGAGTTTGGAACCCCTAGGGGGCTAGAACAGTATGCATGTGAGGTTTTCCCGGAGAGGTAACTCGGAATGTTGATTGCTAGTTGAGCGGTCCGGATAGAATGAAGGCCAATGGGCGTACTAGTCAGGCCGAAGGCTCGGTGAACGGTCCAGCTAAACTGAAGGTCCTGGAGGGCGGTCTAGGTCTGCTGAAGGTTATGAGAGTGGTCCAGTTTGACTGAAGGCCTGGTAAGGCGGTCCAGTCATGCTGAAGACTCTGTATGTGTCGTTAGATCGGTGCGAGGTAATGGATTGCGTATGTCACGATATGATAGCGTTGCAAGGTCTGCCACCGGATATTGATCGCAATCAGTGAAGGTAGTGCATGGACTTCAGAGTCTTCTCGGGTGGATTCAGAGTATGTATGGTGCATGAGATAGCGGTTACGCTATAAAGAGGTAGTGTAGCGTCGGGTGAGCACCGTAGTACTTGTCGTGGTGACAAGGCGGTCGAGTGGTTTTCCTTGGTAAGGAAAAAGGGAGGAATGTATTTTCGAAGGGGAGTGCAAATTCACGGAATTGAAAGCGGCAGTGTAGAGTTATGATCAGAGTGGTCTGACGGTGGTCATTGAGCAGCGTGTGCGGCGGCGGTTTGGGATGACATCATGAGGGGATGTCTGCTGGGGTCGCAGAAGGGATTTCTGAGGCTGTAAAGTCAAGGGGCTCGTAAGGGATGCAAATATGGAGTTTTGGATTCCCAGCTTGATTTCGGTAAAGGATTTGTGTATCAGTGGTTCATCCTGAGGGATGTTTTGAGGGTCGTCAAAGTGATGGGTTTCCTAACCCGAGGGTGCTAGAGCTAGTTCAGCATGTGCATGCAATTGCAAGAAGAGAACTCATGGGAGTGGCTCTGAAGAGTGCATCTTTCTGTCAGTATGGAATGGATAGAGTTGGACTCGGATCGGGAATTGGGTGGTGCATACTTATTTATAGATCATATGGGTCGAGTAATGGTTGTGAATTGGAGTAGTGATGCATCATGGGTGGTACTCAGTTGTCATGTGTGGTTATCAGAGGGTAAAGCCGGTGCCCGGTTTGAGACGGTGGTCAGGACACCGCAAGGAAGGAGAAAGTGAGTTCGAGTTTCGATGGGCATGCCTTGAGGGACCTGGTTCGGTTAAGGCTAGGTGGCGTGTTGTGGGAGTATTTTTGGAGATGAGTGCCGTAGGCTTCGAGGACGAAGCCTAATTAGAGTGGCGGAGATTTGTAACATCCCGGAATAGCAAGAGTAGAGTTGAGGGCTAAAAGTGTAAATTTTAAAGGGAAACTCGGCGAGTCCATGGATGGACTCGGCGAGTAGGGTCGCGACTTTGGTCGCGAGTCAAGTGGCCTACTCGGCGAGTCCAAAGATGGACTCGGCGAGTAGGTGCTGAGTGGAGAAAACCCTAAATCCGGGGAATGAGCCCTATTTAAAGAACATTATATCCCCTCCCCAACCTCTTTGATCCCCCTTGAAGTCCAGAAACCCTAGAAAGCGTGATTGAAGAAGATTAGAGTGCATTTAGAGCTTGGGGAGGTGTTTGTTGAAGAAATCTTGAAGGAGAAGAGGCTTGGATCAAAGGGCTTTGCTTGGATTCGAGTTTCATTGCAGTTGGGGCATTCTTTTGAGTGGGGGAGTTCGTGTCGGAGTTCGGAGCAGCAGGATCTTATCCTTTCAGCCGGCAGTTTCGAGGTGAGTTATCCTCACTATATCAACAGGGTCTAAGGCACCAAGGCCGACCCTTTTATCGGATTGAGATCCGGGTATCTGTTGTTATGTTAATTGCTTTGATATGTTTGCATCCTGGTAGTTAGGATGGTATGCGTTAGGGACCTGGTTAAGGTCGGTATCCGGGTATGTAGGGTGAGGCTATGCTAGTGACCGGTTAGGTCGGTATCCTGTTAGAGTATGTTGTAAGATGTGATCTGCTTGATCGGTTGCCTGAATATGAATTGTTATGTGATTGTTGTTTATGTGCACATGGATGTTTGGACTGGAGTTGGGTTGAGGCGGGTCCTGCTTCGTGCTGTAGGCCAAGATACCCAGGGCGGATCGGTTATTCCGAAGGCCCAGCGAGCGGTCCGGATAGGCTGTAGGCCCCACGACGGCGGACCAGACATGCCGAGGCTCGGAGAGTGGACCAGGCCGACTGAAGGCCCGATGCAGGCGTACCAGTCATACTGTAGACTCAGAGAGTGGACCAGGTGAGTTGAAGGCCCAGTGCGGGGGGACCAACCACCCTGCAGACTCGAGGGACATGATTGGACACGGAGGGTGGACCAGGTGGACTGAAGGCTCTACAAGGCGGACCAGTCCCACAGTAGACCCGATATGAATGGTTGTTCTGTGATTCGTTATGAGATAGCATGTTATGTGTATGGTATATGTGGTTGGTATTTTGGGGTATCTCACTAAGCTTTCGGGCTTACAGTTGTGGTTTAATGTTTTTTAGGTTCTTCAGGAGACTGTGGCAAGGCGAAGGCGTGATCGTACCGCTCCTCATGATTTTGTAGCAATGTGATTCTGGGAATACTCTAAATGATTTGTATTGAAAACCTTTTGTAATAATTTAATGAAATCGGTTTGTTTTTGAAAATTTTAAATTGGTTGGATTTTTCGGTCGTTACAGGACAGTAAAAATAACGGGTGATCAACATGAATCTAAGGAGTGCTACAAGACCTCAATGAAATCCTCAATGGTACCACGACAAGCATAGCAATTAAAGCATGGTGAACAAGGTATGATAGAAACGTGATAGCAGGAGGTAAAGGAAGTGCCCTTGAACCTAGAGGATCTTGAAGCCAAATCCCTCAACGAATCCTCACTACAAGAACATATCGAGAAATAACTAATAATGTTCCTAAAAGGTAGAAGGAAAACGTTCACTTATAAGCATGAGGTAATGACAGGTATAGAAAAAAATATTATAACTCATAAACTTAACATTGATCCTTATTTCAGACCCATACACCAAAAAGAAGGAAGTTTTCACCGAAAAGAAATCAGATTATCCAAGAAGAAATAGAAAAAACTTGATGATCAACGAAGTGTAGTTCCCTAGGAGACTAGCCAACATGATCGTAGTACAAAAGAAGAACGGAAAATATAGAGTATGTATGGATTACACGGATCTTAACAAGGCTTGCCCTAAGGATCGTTTTCCCCCTACCACACATAGATTCCATGATAGGTGCCACAACTGGCTATGAGCTGCTAATGTTCATGGATGCATCAATAGGGTTCTAACAAATTCAAATGGAACCATCTGACCAGGAGGATACCACATTCATAACCTCAACACGTATATATTGCTACACTACTATTCCCTTTGGTCTTAGAACTGCAAGTGCAACATACCAAAGGCTAGTTAACCGGATGTTCAAGGATAAACTAGGGTACACTATGGAGGTTTACATCGATGACATGTTGGTTAAATCAAAGAACGGTGAAGATCACCTCAAGGATCTTGAAAACGCCTTCAAAATACTAAACGAATACAACATGAAGCTGAACCCTTCCAAATGCCACTTTGGTATGAGATCAGGCAAGTTCCTTAGATACATTGTTACTAAAAGAGAAATACATACTCAACAAATGATATTCAGAGATTAACAAGAAGAGTAGCAACACTTAACAAGTTCATCTCAAGATCCTCATAAAGGCGCAAGCCTTTATGTTACGACCAGGATCCCAAAATTACATTCAGGATCCTTAAATCTCAGGATCCCCAAAAATACTTTAGGATCCTGACTATTATTGATTTATTCTCTTAACATTTATAACGGTCATATACTTTGTTATATTTCTCAAATGTGCATAAATAATCAGCCAAAGACTTTTTCTTAACGAATAGTCATCATGACCATGCAAAAGATCCGGAAGACCAAGTCAAAAAATGGCTATAAGTTGATCTTGGAGGATCCCGGAATTGTCGGACTTCTTGTTATTAGCTTTAGACTATAAAAAACACATGTATTCATCACACTACACACGACACATAGCTGAACTATGATACTTGCACTAGTTTTTCATACATTCATCTCTCTAATTGATATTTTTAATTAATAAAATCATCAAGGTAGGTGATCATTATCACCTTCCAAGGTTTTGTGCTAGAGATCCTAGCAAGGATCAACGGATTTCCTTGTACACCACTTGTGTCACTTTGATCATCATTTCATATTCATTTTACCCTGAACATCACAGCCTCTCATACAATTTGGTTGATTATTGATTGTTCATTTTTTTTTGACCAAAACACTTTATATGGTATCTTAAAGAAGAAAAAAGTATTTGAGTTGACTAAAGAGCACGAATATGCTTTTCAGGAACATAGAAATTATTTAAGTTCTGCTGTAACAATGTAAATTTTCAAAACAATTTTTTATTTTTCAAATAACATAAAACTCATTCAATCTTCTCAAATCTCATGTTTAACAAATGTCATCATGATAAAAACATATCCGAAGATCATAAAATAAATCTCCTGCCAGTGTGTACGGATCATGTCGGCGCCTTCCCGCGATCATCGCTAGTACCTGAAACACATAACACATAACACTGTAAGCATAAATGCTTAGTGAGTTCCTCAAAATACCACACACAACACATACGCCACTCAAGGCCATAACTCTATGGGACCTTCCGGTCCATGTGTCTCAGGGGACTTCCGTCCCAACCATAGTAGACCTTCCGACCCTACACGTATGACCTTTCGGTCCTCATCATCTTGACCTTCCGGTCTATACACTGTTAACCTTCCGGTCCATATCATAGTACTCATAACATAGCATAACACATACATATCACATAGCAACATATATCACATACTCTGCAGAGCATATAAGACCTTCCGGTCACACATAGTTACCACTCTAGGTAAAGTATAGTGAGAAGACTCACCTCGTCTACTGTCTAGTAACTCACGAGCTCGATATCCTTGAACCTCGTAACAATGACCTAGCTCCGCCTAAAAACATAAGAAATCATCTCAAATCAATAACGGCTCTCCATGCTAGACTAGTCCATTCCAATTTTCTCTTAGAAGGCTAAAAGACCATTTTACCCTTCTAATGGTCCTAAAGTCCAAGTGTTGACCCAACCCTAAAAGTCAACAAAAGTCAACTGTCAAACTTTAACCAGACTCGTCGAGTGCACATAGGTAACTCGGCGAGTCCAAGCGTGTCCTCTAGATCTTTCTAAACCTCACTCGACTTGTCGAGTGAACCTTCCACTCGACGGGTTACTACTGGTCATGAATCATGGGGAAACCTGACTCGACTCGTCGAGTCCCCTTATGGACTCGGCGAGTTCCTTCCGTGGAAACACTCAAATGACCTTCTGAGGTCAGATCTTCTTCTCTAACTAATAGATCTAACCTTCTAGCACTCAAAAGTCACGTAAAGGTTCAAACTTTACGTTCATGCAACACACACAAAGCCATAAATGGAGAAATAACCTTCAAAATGGTAACCTACTCTCAAAACTCTCATGGAACAACATAAAGATGGAAGGTTGGGACTTTTGGAACCTCTCATGATCCAGATCCAACATCTACACCACATTGGGACATCACATGCTTCATAATCCAACTCAAAATGATGCAAAGAAACCCTAGATTCAAGCAATCTATCAAATACACGAAATGGGAAAGGATTTGTACCTCCAAAAGCGAATCTCAGGATGAATAACACAGATCCAAGCTCCACAATCGATCTAGCTTGGATTTTCCCACTCCTTCTTGCAAGAACACACCAAAAAGGATGATGAATTAGCCTTTCCCTTTCTCTCTAAGCTCTCTTCGCTCTCTAGGGTTTTCTTTGGGGGTGTAAGTGACCGCAAATGAAGGCCATAAGGACCTTTAAATAGATCCTAAACCTAACAAATTAGGGTTTTCCTCGTCAACACCGACTCGTCAAGTCCAGTCTCTAAACGCGTCAAAAATCACGACCCTACTCGACGAGTTGAGGCGTCAACTCGTCGATTCCCTCCAATAAATCCAAAAATTAAATGGTTAAATAATTAAAATAGCATACCCGTAATTTCGGATTTTATAATTCTCCCCCACTAGAAGCAGACTTTGCCCTCGAAGTCGCATTCTACAAACAACTATAGGTGCTGCTTCCGCATCTCAACCTCCGGCTCCCAAGTCAACTCGGACCCTCTCCGATGTTGCCATTGAACCTTAACCAGGGGCACCTCCTTGTTTCTCAGAACCTTGATCTTCCGATCCAAGATTGCGATTGGTCTCTCAACATAATTCAGGCTCGCGTCCACCTGAATATCCTCTAATACTACTACCACTGACTCGTCGGCTATACACTTCCTTAACTAAGACACGTGGAAGGTATCATGTATCTGGCTCAACTCTGCAGGTAGCTCTAAATGATACACTACCCTGCCCACCCTCGCGGTCACCCTGAAAGGACCAATGTACCGGGGCCCCAGCTTGCCCCTCTTCCTGAATCAGATCACTCCTTGCCAAGGAGATACCTTTAGGAGTACAAAGTCTCCAACCTGAAACTCAAGCTCGGATCGTCGCCTATCCGCATAACTCTTCTGGCGACTCTGGGCCATTAGTAATCTCTGCCTGACCTGCTGTATCTGCTCAGTCGTCTGAAGCACTATGTCGGTGCTGTAACACCCTAATTTCCAATCAATTATTTAAATACAAGTGCAAATATTTGAATAATCATATAATTATGAGCAAGGAACCATTTGGGTTTTAATTAGTTTGAAAATGGTACTTATAAGCTTGTTTTCTTCAAGAGACCATTTAATTAATTGAAGGTATAATAATATAATATTAATTAGTATAAAGGTCCAAGGGGGTATTATGCTATTTTCAAAACTTGGTTTGTTAAAGAAACCCAAGGATGGGTTAAATCAGTCAAATATCTAAATTTAAGGGGCTATTTCTGCCGATTTTAGAAAACTATTGTTTCCTTGTTCCCTGCATCGCGACAGCGGGTGGAGGGGGAGACCTTCATCGCACTTTGTTTGTATCTGCAGCGTATCTCATATTTAATCACATAAACCCTAAATCATTGAGTGACTGTGTGTTTGTGCGGCTGGAGAGTGAGGGGAAGAGTAGGAGATCGAGAAAAAGAGAGAGAAAGAGGAGGCGACTGCCATCATCGGAACAATGTTGGGCACCGGGTCTGCCTACTGAGGACGTCATAGGAAGGTGAGTAAGGAATGGGTGGTTGTTCCTTCTTTAGGCAATGAGTGTGTGAGTTACGAAGGAATTGGAAGGAGATGATGAGAGAAGCCGAGATATGTATCACTTTAAGAGAGGGATAATCGGGATTTCTGTGAGATGTCTCCATTGAAATCGAGACTTTGGTTCTATTTATCCAGTCAAGTGTAGAAGATGGGTTAATATCAGGAGCTCCGGTGGAGAGACAAGAAGAAGATAGTCGTTGTTGCCAAGGGAAGGAAGTACCGCCGGAGTTGGGGGCGTCGCCGGAGACCTGTGGTTTGCCAGAAAATCCCTTGAAGCTCAACTATTGTACGTTTGGGATGAAGTAAGATACCTATTTGACCTTATTGACCATCTATTTTAAGTGGGCTGCATGTTGGGTTAAGTAATCAATCCTAATGGGCTTTGTTTTAAGTTAAATGAAAGTAGTCCATGGAGGTTTTGTGTTGGGCCATTTTTTAGCCGTTGGAATTCTTTTTAGAGAAATAGATTTACTTTGACTAAATAAATTTATTTAGTCACCTATCTTATGGATTTGGCTTGCGATCGTATTTTATAAATAAAATGCGAATATAAGTGTATTAAGATGTGTTATGAAGTGATATCTAAATATTGAGCTAAGCAAAGACTAATTGTGTGGTTTTAGGAGTTTGGAGGGCTGGAAATCCATATTAGCCGTTTTGGTGGTCCATATGTAATGATTGCTGCTTCAGGTGAGTCTTCTCACTATACTTTACCTTTAGTGGTAGTTATGTGTGACCGAAAGATCTTATGTGCTTCCATTGAGTATTATGTTATCCTGTTGTATGTGACATGCTATGCATTATGCCTTTGTGATTGATGCTATGCGGAGTTTATAGACCGGGCCGAAGGGTCCAATGATTTATGAGGCCGGAAGGCTAAAGCAGGCCGGACCGGAGGCTCCAACGAGCTTAGGACCAGAGGGTCCACAGAGTTAGGACCGGAGAGTCCAGAGAGTTAGGACCAGAGGATCTACAGACTTATAGCCTAAAGTGACTGATATATGTTGTATGTGGTATTTTGGGGAACTTACTAAGCTTCGTGTTTACCATGTTATGTGTTATGTGTTTCAAGTTTTCTTGTATAATTCCCAGGATGGAACCGGCTTGATTGTACACACCAGAGAAAGAGTTATGAGGATCCTGGATTAATAATGGAATTGTGATTTATGATTAAATAAAATAGATTTTTTATAAGATATGTTATGAAGAGTATGCATTTTAAAAATGAAAAATTGTTTTAAATTTTCACGTCGTTACAAGTTGGTATCAAAGCCTTGGTTTGAGGGATTCAAATGCACCTTCGGGTGTATCTGGACTCAAACTGAGGAATAGAGGAAAATTTTCGAAATAAATGATTTTCTAAAATGAGCAAGAGTTTCTAAGAGAAAACGAGAAAGAGCATTGTGTACAATCAGCCAGAGCCCGAACGGTGATTTCCCAAAATACCCTTATCTTATGTTTTTTATGAGATATTATGAAATATTATGCATGCTAGAGATAGGCTAGGTATTTCATATATTAGGACTAGAGTGTCCTGATTTGTGATGCCTTAGCCTAGGAGTTGATGTTATATGTGATGCGCTTTCAAGTATATGCTGAGTAAGAGTATCCAATAGGAATCATTGTAGAGAGGGATTTGAGTAGAGGAGTAATCTAGGAGAGATATCTAGATGAGCATTAAGTGAGCCTACCGAGAGAGTAGCCAGATACCTGCGGGGGTAGAGTTGCGGAGTTTGGTGATATCTCTTAGGTATGAGTAGAGTTAGTGGAGTTATCACCTAGGGCGGGTTATATGTGTTTATTCGACGCCAAAATGTTGCTTTCTTCATGCTTTGTGGAACTCCCAATGATGGAAGTCAGCTACCAAGTGAATATGACGATATTCAGGAGGTAGATGACTGGCATCATAAGGAGTTTCTCAGCAGCTGATGGCGGAGAAGTGTGAGAACCTAGGAAGAGCCTAGGAAGTGACCTTAGTCAGATAAGTACGCTGACAGAGTAGAGCATTTTGCTGGGGAGCAAGCATGCGTGTTGAGATTGGTGATGAGAAGGTTGAGCAGCTACTTAGGGAATCTAGGATGGTCCGTGTAGAAAGATGGGTAGATGTGGCAGGTAGTATGGGACCGTACTACCGAAAGCAGAGGACCTATACTCGATGCAGGGAGTACTCCAGAGGTTCTAAGTAGCAGATCGAGAGGTGATGTCATGGTTCGAGTACCATGATTGGTAGCAGATCGAGAGGTGATGTCATGGTTCGAGTACCATGATTGGTAGCAGATCGAGAGGTGATGTTATGGTTCGAGTACCATGATTAGTAGCAGATTGAGAGGAGACATTGTGGTTTGAGTACCATGATTGGTGGCAGATTGAGAAGAGATATCGTGGTTCGAGTACCATGATTGGTGGCAAATTGAGAGGAGATATCGTGGTTCGAGTACCATGATTAGTGGCAGATTGAGAGGAGATATCATGGTTCGAGTACCATGATTGGTGGAAGATTTAGAGGAGATATCGTGGTTCGAGTACCATGATTTGTAGCAGATTGAGAGGAGATATCATGGTTCAAGTACCATGATATGTGGCGGTCAGTGCTTCTGGTTTTACCGGTTATTCCGCAGAGATTATCTTGACCAAGGTCGGGTGTGAAAGAGTATGGGTCCAGGAGGCGAGGATGAACGAGTTTCGGTGGAGCATCCCTTGATAGGGGAATCGAGTTAGCTCCAAGGGATTGTTGGTGATATGCAGTAGAGTCGCAAGACTCAGAGTTGAGTAAGGACAGTGCGTTATGGAAAAATACGGTCTGAGCTGGGGCAACCGACCGATAGTAGAGATGTCACCTTTTGTGACCCGAGTGGTGTTATTTCCGTTTCCTGAATGAGACGTAAGAGGTGTTGAGATTTTTTTTTTGAGTTGGGGGTGAGCCCTGTGGGATCACACTGATGGTGATCTTTAAAATGAGTATCTGGCAGTAGGTTTGTCATGAGGGAATGATATAACTCGAGTAGGATGTTAGTGGGGACTGAGACAGTCAAGAACCAGGATACACCCTATTTGAGTATAGTAGGGCATGTGTTAGCTGCAACGTTGGACGATCAAGAGGAGTATATCAGGGCGGTGACTCTTATTTTCTTTTATGGGTATAGAGAGTGGAAATGTAGTTTCTGCTCTTATGATAAGGGACGTGTCGGAGCAATGGGTGAGAAGTCGAGGATGAGGAGTATGATAGTTCATTATTTCCATACTAAGAGTCAAGGTTACTACTGGACATTTGAGATGTCCGATAGTGGGATGATATGAGATTCTGAAAGACTAGAGGCAGTCATGATGAGAAGTTTCTGAGGATTTCATTTGAGATTCGACACATTTGGAGTTGCTTGGTCTCTATCAGAAAGATCATCGAGTGTTATGTGGTATCCTCCAGAGTAAGTGTAATGTACCCGGTGGCATAGTCTGTGGAAGAGATTGTTGGTGTGCCAATCAGTAAGCTCAGTGCCTGTTGACGCCCCCGCGAGCAGGGCACCTCGACAAAAGGTCAGCGCCCGCTAGGAATACTCCTGGCATCCCAGCGAAAGGCTCGCGCCAATCAAGGGACGCTCCTAGCTCCAAGACAAAAGATACGGTCAGGAGACAAACAGCAGAATCAGGCTATTACCGTGAAGGCCAATGAGAGCGCTCTAACGGTTAAAGGCGCACGATCCTCCAATCAGCGCCCCTGATCTTGTCTCCCCAAAAGGCGATCTTGTCGAGTACGGACTAGGCAAGAGCGCTAGGTATAAAAGGATACGCCCTTGGACTCAACGCGTAAACACTCTTTCCTTGCTAAGATACACAGAAAAAAACCTAGAAGCATTCTAATTTGACCGTTGGAGCGTTCTTCCGGGAGCACCCTCCCGGGAACGGCTGATGGCTTTCTTCTCTTGATATTTTGCAGAGGCAACGAGGAATCTGATTCAACAGCCTTGGATAGGTCAAGTTCGCCATACGCATCAATGTCCATATGAGATTAATCGGCTACATGATCTTGTAAATACCAAATCAATTTAACCTTCATAACCATGTCTTCTACAAACTTTCTACTATTTTCAACATTGGCATAAAACAAACTAGTATCCAAACAAAACATCATCTCTTCCAACAAACCCCACTAAAAATATTTTTACAATTTCACTTATTTTTCATCCTCACAGTTTCATTATCCTAGGATGTCATTGTTTTATTCTAACACATTTCCAATTCCCCTACGCAACTTCTCACCCTTGCCTGAAATATGTTCTGGAAAGTCAACATCCAAGGGAATATGTATATCGGAACCCAATTGTAGTCATAAAACGTTAACGAATCCGAAGAATTCCAACAAAATAAATGAAACAAAAACCCACTAAATCATGGTCACCCTTTACTTTTCCATACTTCCATTTTTTTTTATAATATATATAAAGCATCCTCCTTAATAAATGAAGGGTTTTTTTTGCCACATGTCAATTTCTTATGAGTTTTGACACTTGTCATTTTGAGATATTTTTGAATAAATGTTTTTTTCCATTTGTCATTTTCCCATTTTTTTTCCTTTCTTAATTAACATATCATATTTACACCTTAATTAATAATTGCCTTAATTGAAATAACCAATAAATTACAATATTACAACTCATATAGTATTTAATACGTTTCCTTTTAAATTCAAATTTTAAATTTCAAATTTAAATAAATTTTTGTTTAAACATTCATATATTTTATTTTTGTTTTATCCAACCCGTATAACATGCGAGTCTCACAACTAGTTATGATAATATACCGTACAAATATCAAAGAAAGTAGAGAAGAGTGGGGTGTGGTGTAGTGGTTTGGCTTGATACGGTGGACCTCACCGTACTAAAGACACCTTCTTGTGTGACAGTGTGGTGTTACACCACTCTTACGATAATACGATGCCAAGGGGCACTAACTGTAGTATATGGTATGACTTTTGCCTTAATATGATTATTCATATAACTATGAACATATATATATATATATATATATATATATATATATATATATATATATATATATATATATATATATACTTATTTTTTATTGCATTAATAACATAAAAACAAATATCTTTTAGACTAGATGGTGTGGAGCTCGGCTTAGTCAGCAAGGAGCTCGGTGAACTCGGCGCACACCAGGCTGACCCCTCGGCATGCCGAGCTCGACTAGGATTCACCGACGAGAGAGAGAGTGTATTGGGTTTGGTAATTTGAACGTTGGAGGGCTATATGTGACCGTTATTTGTTTAAAATAAAATTCAAAAAATCCCCCTTTTTTACCTTACATAAATATCACTACTTCTCATATTTTATCTGACATTCTTCACAAACTTTCATTCAAAATTAACACGATCGGCCTATTTATCCTTCACCAAATCTACATTTTAGTGGTATTTACTACCATTTAAAGCCCAAAACCAACCTCAATATCAAAATCAAACACAATATTAAAACCAATCTTAATTCCAAAACCAACCATAATTTCAAAGACAACTTCAGTTTCAAAAGCAACCACAAATGAACTTCTCATCCCAAATGTTAAATGAGTTCAATCAATTTGATGAACTTCCTGACTCCCCAATCAACCACCAAACCCAATTCCAAACTCAAGCGGAACTTGAAGTCGTCCCGCAAACGGAATCTGAGTCGGAAGAGAATCCATTACAACCAAAAAAGTGGAAGGGTGCCTCCAAAGCAATGGACATACGCCGAAGAAAAGACGTTAGCTCGAGCGTGCTTAGGTGGATGTTTTTGAAGATCCTGTGGTCGGAAACAACCAAGATGGTTCAACTTTCTTCCAGAAAATCACGTGACGTTTTCTCAACGAGATGAAACTTGGTGATTACCAGAAAAAAGACCAAATTTATTTGAAGTAGCAAAATGTTAACAAAGTGGTGACGGTGTTCAACGAGTTGTTTTTGAGTGTGAAACGACAATGACAAAATTATGCAAACGACGAAACCATTTTACAAAAATCTCTTGACATGTACTGGGAATAGAAAGGGGCGTCATTCAAATTGTTACATGGTCGGATCATTGTAAAATTGTCAAAAAAAAAAAAAATGGCAAGTTGTGGCCTCTTCCGAAACATTTTCGGGTGGTTCGTCTAAAAGAACCAAAACATTTGAAACAACACATAGTCAATTGTCCAATGTACATATCGGGATTGATCTCAATGAAGATGAGCCTTTTGAGGTTTCAAGAGCCACTCGTCCCATGGGAAGAGACAAGGCCAAGCGAAATGGAAAAGCGGTGACAACTACTTCCGAAGACGTTGATAAACTAACAACAAAAATGGATAATTTAAAGTTGTCTTTGGTGCGATACTTGGATTTTGCAAAAGAGAAAGAAAAAAACACATGTCATTTTATGGTTATTTTAAATCAAAATTTTTCCACATGATATTTTGTGGGTTTTTTTCCATTTTATTAGTTCTAATAGTATTTATAGTTCAGACGGATTTTTCTTTCTTAATTTAATAAAGGATTTTTAATTTTAAGAATGCAATAATTGACTTACTTTTATTAAAAGTTGAAACTTTTAAATTTTTATATTCAATTTTCCATTAATATAAGATCATCCACATAGTAACCTTTCAATTTGTTTTGCAATGTCCGCTATTTCATATTTGATGTGAGATATATTTACTTCTTGTTATATTTAAAAACCTTGTCAAGACATAATGCTCCATATTTAATAGTATTTAATTAGTATTTAATTACTTTATCTACTTTAATGAATTTAATATTAAATAACCCACTTGTTTTCTTTGCAACAGTTTAAATATGATGTTTAGTTGGTATTGCAACAATGAAAGAGCTTATGTGGATGCTCTAACTAATATATAAATTTACAATATATTATTAAATGTAAAGTATTGTTTTATTATTTGTAGATTTTAAAAATGATTTTACAATATATTTATTTGTTGTTTCAAATATTATATTAAATCCAAAACATAAATCATATTTTTAAATTAATTTAAAAAATATATATTCAAATATTATTTTTCAATATAGTTAAAAATGTTTAAATGTTATAACTGTAGAACAACAACAAAATTAAATAAAAAGTATCAAAAAACTATTTTTATCATATTTCAATTTTTCCAAAGAAGTGGTTTTTAATTAATTAATAGAAAAAATAACATTGTGTTAACTAACAAATAATGGTTTATCTATCAATTAACCATCATGATCGAAATTAAAAAAAAAAATCAATAGATAAAACATTTTAAAACAAACAATTACAACATTAAATTGTAATACTATATCGTAAACCATGTTTAGTTTTATTTAAACACAAATATTAAGTAGATGTTATTGAATTCTACGAGCATATTATCTATCTATAATTGTATGTTATATGACAATAAGTTTCTCTTATTACTTAATTGAAATACTTATTCATTTTTCATTCCGCTGGTATTATTTTGAATTTTTATTTTAAAAATGTTTAAAGTTTAGATATTTATGTATAACTTTTTTATTTTAATATTACACGGGTTTTACAACTAATTTTATATTATATTAACATTCATTCAACTTACAAATATTCAATGTTTATAACTTTTTTATATGTATTTGTAATAAATTATTGAAAACATAAAGTAACCGTTAATAAATTTTGCTCTATATAAATTATAAAACACAAATTGTGGACAATTGCTTTTACTCATTGTTCAACATAGAGAAATCAAAATACTAAATACATAAAACATAATGCTTATTATAAGGTATGGTACATTTCTGTTACTTATCACAGCGGCAATTTCAACAGCGACACCAACAACAGGTACTTTGTATATGCATTATATATAATTTTTTCACTTTAATATATTTGTTAAAACACAAATCATGTATATTTCCTTGTATTAGGTGATGAGAATGCAGAGTTGAAGATAGTATTTAAGTTTTGTGACGACTACCTGGTATGGCCAAACGGGTGTAATGACCGACATTGTCGTGCGTATTGTCGCCATTGGAAGGGAATTCTCTCCAAAGGGGAATGTAAGAATCAACTAGTGTGTCATTGTCAATGGCTTTGTAAATGATTTTGAAAGTTTTGTTGTCTTATAAATGCTATAAATAAAACTAAGTTATTTAAGTTGAGCTTTAGTCGTTATCTTGAGTTTGTTGAAAATGTCGTAGTCAAAGCGATACTCAAATTGTATAGGCAACGATTTTATCTTCTCTCCTTTTTACGGCAGAAAGTATTAACCAACGAGCAATAAACATGTAAAAAACATCTTTTCGGAAAAAATCCACCGACACTCAATCCATTGTAAAACTGCAACCATTGTAAACTTGCAAAACATCCATTTACCATTAGTAACAAATAGACTGCAAATCTGCAGTTGTACTACAACACTTGCATAAATTAAAATGAAAGAGACCATTTTGTAACATTTTTGGATTAGCAATATATATTTGGGACCCGCACTAACTATCATAACTCTGCAAATATAAGAGAATCTAGGAAACTTAGAAGATCTCATCAACCAAGTGCTCTTCTAAACTGACCCTGCCAACAATATTTCATTGTACAAATATTTTATAGAAAGATGTTATAGATGTTAGATTCTGAAGCAAGCATATAACTAGTCAATAAACAACTGAAGTGATATACCATCTTTTTCTTTAGACAACATCTATAGATTTTAAAAATGTTTCAGTTATAAGTGAAAACGGAAAACGAAGTATAATATAATCTTAATGAGTATGAGATCTTAAGCATACAAAGTACTATAAAATTCGAGATGTGCCTGAATGAAGTTGTGGTGTGCCTTAGATACAGATTCATCGAGAATGTACTTGATAGAGTAACGATCCAAGAGATTAATGGAAAAAACGCAACCTTATTGCAATTTGAATAACCATTATAATCAACCCAAAACAATAGTTAATATGATACACCAAAATTTTAATGTGGAAACCCCTCAAACCGAGAGTAAAAACCACAAGACTATTAGAGTCGCTTCAAATCTATTATCACCAATATTTGAGCATTAAAAGTCTTCCCTAAATGTACCACGGGCAGACAATAATCATCATACACTTGGAACAAATTTACTTAATCATCATACACTTAGAACAAATTTACTTCAAGTGTATGGAATCAAATAAACAAAAAACAAAGAGGAGTATTACCAAAAATTTGTTATCCAATAGCGAACATAGGAGATGAGTCCCAATCTTTTGGAGCTGATCTCGAAAATTCAATTGGACGATACGGAGGCCTCGATGTTAGGAAGCCATTATCCAAAAAATCAAAAAAACGAACCTTTGGATCTCCGAAAATTACGAATCGATGCAGGTGTATCTTTAAAAACAAAAATTAAGCAAATTTGTATATGTTTTTCTATTAATGCCTAATTATGAATTTGTGAAATATATATAGGGGTGTGTGTGTGTTTGTGTGTATGTTGGAGGGGGGAGGGGGGCTAAAATAATAGGCTTTCATGGGATAAAACCAACAAAAAACCCAACAAAGATTGTCCCAATTAAGAATTTTGGTATGGAAATTGATGATGGTGCCGCTTGTGGTCGTCATCATGACCAATAAAAATCATGATGAAAAGTAAAAAACAATTTCAAATTAGTGACCAATAAAAATCATGATGTAAAAAAAACAAACTTCAAACTATTGATCGGACATTAAACATTTGAACACTAAGGTATTTACCTACCAATGTCTCAATAGCTCAATACCTTCTATACGTAGATTTTTGGACCAAAAAAGCTCATCTCCAAAGTAAAAAAAGTGAGGAACATCAAGATCCAACTAAAAAACCAAATAATGCCTCCATGTTCTACTGGTTATTTAGGTCATCTCCAGTGACAGTTTAATGAGGAGTGGAGTCCCATTAAATTCAAAATCCACATTGTGGGTTAATAAAATGGCACTCAATAGAATAGGGAGTTCAATCCTCATATAACTCTACACCCTCTTATATATATATATATATATATATATATATATATATATATATATATATATATATATATATATATATATATATATATATATATATAAAATTGTATGGAGTTTAATGGAATGTAGAATTTAATAGTTAAGTTGTATAGTGAGTGGAATATACATGTATCAATCCATTAAACTTATATGAGTTCAATGCATTTGAGAAATGATTTTAGATGAAGAAACTCCTGGCAAAATTTTCATAATTGAATTACTTGACTAATTTGGTTTCTATTTACTTTCATTTGGTATCATCAATAAAGTATAACTTATTTTATCATTATTGATATGTTTGCATGTATTTGCATTTTATATCTTGTTGCATGTGCTTATAATTATTTTTAATGCTTGAATCAAGTTGCTCCATTTGAATGGAGTTTTATTAAGGGATTATTCATCTCCCCATCTTTTTTTGGAAGTGATTCATACATAATAAATTTTCTCAATACACAACAGTTAAAGTTGTACAATACAATATTTTAATGCACAAATTGTTGTGCATGGAAGAAAAATTATTGTGTTTCTACAGAAGATGGAAATTACATTACTTGGATTAGGGTGAGCATTTGGACCGGACCGGGCCGAACCGGACCAAACTGGCTCTTGGTTCGAACTGGTTACGACAAATATTATGGACTGTGGATCGGACCGGATGAGACTTACCGGGTCTAGGTCCATGTCCGTGCTCAGGTCCGGGTTTTCCGGTTCTTGGACCCGATTGGACCGGTACAACTTTACATGCATATGCTACAACTTATTAAAACGTGTTTTCGGGTTTGATACAACTCGTTAAAACGAATATGTTATTTGATATGATACGTTAACACTCATTAAAATTAATACTTTTTTGGGTTTGATACAGTACAACTCGTAAAAATGAATACGTTTTCATTTCTTGCACCCTTTGAACGGGTGAAACTTTGATTGTTTATACTTTATATCATTTGTTTGAAGGATTGTAACTCATTGAATATAATAACAAAAATAACAAAATTATAGTCTAAAATCATATACAAACTCTAAATTACACGTTGGGAAAACATGCATGTCAATCTGACTTAAAACGAATGAGAAATGTTTGTTTAAAAATTTTCACAGAATACAAAAGCTTAAATTTCTTGCTAAAAAGCTGAAATATTTTAGTTTTGATATCTCATATTTGATGGATTGTAACTCATCAGATATAACATCAATAACAAAACTATAGTCTAAAATCATCTACAAACTCTAAATTACACGTTGGAAAAAGCCTCATATCAATCCGACTTAAAAACGAATGAGATATGTTTGTTTAAAGGATTTTATTTAAATTTTTGCTAAAAAACTGAAATATTTCAGCTTTTATATCGCATATTTGAAAGACTGTAACACCAAAAACAACAAAATTATAGTCTAAAATTATCTACGAACTCTAAATTACACGTTGAAGACAACCACATGTCAATCCGACTTAAAACGAATGAGATATGTTTCTTTAAAGAATTTTATAATATACAAAATTTTAAATTTCTTGTTGCAAAGCTAAAATATTTTAGCTTTGATATCTCATCTTTGAAGAATTGTAAATCATCGAAAATAACACCAAAAACAACAAAATGATAATCACAAATCATCTAAAAACTCTAAATTACATGTTTGAAAAAAACGAATGTCATTCCGTCTTAAAATGAATTATGTATGCTTGTTTAAAGAATTTAACAAAATGCAATTTTTATTAAAAAAACAAGTCTATTCAAAACCGGTTTTTACCTGGAACCGGCAAACCGGACTGGTAAAAAAAAGGACCGGATCGCTTCAAATCCTAGAACTGAGAACCAGTCCGGAGATCCAAAAAAACGGTTCGATCTCCAGGTCCAAATGCTGACCCCTTGGCTTGTGGTTTATTCTATCAAAATATAGTTTATCTTTCTAACCCGAAATGCCATTAATGTTCTTCATTATAAAAAAACAGATTATTGGTGCATTTAGTGCATGTGGTTACGTAACATCCGTGTCTTCTGATACTTATCTGAATTGCTACAGATTCTATTTTGCGACCACTATGAAATAACTATTATTTTAGGTCTCATTTAATATTTAAATTAACTGAAAGGGGTTTAATAAACGTTTATGGGTTTTATTTGAGCTTTAATTTAATTAGAAGGGTTTATTTGATAAATAAATTATTTTAGGGTATTAGTTGTCAAAATGTTAAACTTAAATACAAATAAATTAAATGAAACATATCAAAAGTTACAACTGAAATAAGCTAACTTGAGATCTTGAAGTGAACCTCTACTGGGAATTTAGTGCTGGGCTTGAATCCTATGGGTTGAGTCATAAGTGCCATATCATGTACTTGGCCCAGTAATAACCAAGGTATCTCTAGACTCCATCTATAATTCTATATGGTGTATGTCGAAAATTTAATTAAAAACGGTTAATATATATATATATATATATATATATATATATATATATATATATATATATATATATATATATATATATATATATATATATATATATATATATATATATATATATATATATATATAGGGTTAGGTTGATATGAGACGGCCTAATTTTGTGAGACTGTGAGACGCATTTTTTTTATTTTTATTTTTTAATTTTTTTTAGTTAATTCAAGTTCCGAAAATAATATTTAAAAAAAGAATTTTTTGATTTTTCCATTTATTTTGCATTTTAAAATTATTTTTAGAATATGTACAGTGTAATATTCTATTTAGAATATTTCACGTATTTTTAAAAAAAAATAGAATTTTTTTTTATTTTTTTTATTATTTTTTATTTTTTTTAGTTAATTCAAGTTCCGAAAATAATATTTAAAAAAAGAATTTTTAGATTTTTCCATTTATTTTGCATTTTAAACTTATTTTTTAGAATATGTCAGTGTAATATTCTATTTAGAATATTTCACGTATTTTTAAAAAAAAAATGGGATTTTTTTTTAATTTTAATTTTATTTTTTTTGGTTAATTCAATTTCCGAAAATAATATTTAAAAACAGAATATTTTGATTTTTTCATTTATTTTGTATTTTAAAATTATTTTTAGATTTGGTCTCACGGTCTCACAAAATTAGAATGGTCTCAAATAAACCTGAACCTATATATATATATATATATATATATATATATATATATATATATATATATATATATATATATATATATATAGGGTAAAGTGAATATACCTAACAACCTTATATAAGCTTAAGTACCTAATCTCATCAAACTACATTATTTTGCATTAAACTTTCATTGCAATCATCCAAGGTTCTTAAACTTCATCCCTAAACTTGATTTACTTCAAAAAATGTTGGAAATTTATCATTATATTTCTCCGACATATTTTCATATGTAGCGGTAGGATATGAAGCCCATCAGGTGGTATTCGATAGAAAGACGTGATGTAAAAGAAAGATATTGGTGAAAGTCCAAAGATTTTGGAAGTAATCAAGTTATGGGGTTGAAGTTAAAGAACCTTAGGCAATTACAATGAAATTATGATACAAACCGATGTACTATTATGGTGTTAGGTACCTAAGCTTATATAAGGTTGTTAGGTATATTCATATATATATATATATATATATATATATATATATATATATATATATATATATATATCATAAACATCAAATTGATACAGTTCTCTCTTTCTCATTAGTAAAGAGAGAGCAAGATAACCACTTGAGTTATGGTGACTTGGTAAGGCATGTGGAAGATATGGTGGATAACCTATTGACCCATGTTCAAATCCTGGCACCACTCAGCCCTTGTGGCCATGGAGGTTCGCCTGCAGTGACTCCAGGGCATGAGGCAAAGCTTTATGTTTGCAGCGGGGGATTAGTCGGTGCGCGAAAGCTGGCCCGGAAACCCTCGTTAGGGAAGTTCCCTTTCCAAAAAAAAAAGAGAGAGCAAGATGAAGAAAAAAAAAATAAAACAAAATCAAGATAATTTTTTTAACTCATATACACCATAAAAATGGCTGCTATTTAATTCCTCGTAATTTTATAATTTACTCAAATTCATACGTACTTAGAATTGTTCTTTAATAATATATGTCCAACAAGGTTTCCTAAGGCAATGCATACTATTGGCTTTGATAACCTTGAAAGATTCATTGATTCCGTTCAAGAACATTTTTTGTTTTGTTTTTGTTTTTTTAGTTATCACAATGCCCATAGTTTTCAATGATAGACATCATCTTCACTTTATAGATAACATTATTTGATAACTAAAAATAATCAAATTAGATTTTTCGATTAAAAAAAATCAATTATGAAATTCACTGAATTTGCACTAAAATTAGTGTTGTTATTTACTAACTTTATGAAAATTGTTTATGAAATGAATCAATGAGCATGATATGGGAAAACTTAATTAAAAAATTAGCTAGTTAAGCCTTCAAGCTTTGGCTAAAAAAGCTTTTGATCTTGTTAGTCATAAGAGCCTAATCCACAATGACAAGCTTCGTCAATAAATATTGAAATCTTGGCAATAAGCCTAAAAAAGGAAATATAGAAATTCATTTCTCTTTCCATGCCAATGCAGTTAAAACAAATACTAATGATAAACCATTTCATGAATGTTTCTAACTTTGAAATGGTAAACACTGAAACGAATAAAGCCCATCATGGTTTTGTTTTATGGACACAATTGACTCCATATTTATACCATAAACTTGATGTTCATGTTCATGGTAATTTTGCACACAATGAGGCTTAATCTGTTAATTCATATGTTCATTATCTACAAAATGATCCAAAAACATTGGGTGGGGAAAACAGGGGATCTTCGCATGACATGGTAAGACACTTAATATAACAATTCATCTTATTGTGTTTATAATTTTAATTAACAACGAACAATCTCAAAACTCAAAAGGATCAATGTCACCCTGTTTGGGGACCAATGGAGAACTATGCAGCTTGTAGAGGGAAGAGGAAGCAGTTACGAAGCTGACATGCTTTAAGTTTGCTAACTACATGTAACGTCATCACTTGCAATTTTTTTCAACATGTAACATGTTTTCATCTTTTGACTTCTATTAGTTATTTCATCCGTTACCTATTCATATTCATATACTATATTCTCACAAACTATAGAGAGAACATATCTTATATACTACTAGAAAATAATAAATAGAAGACATCATATATAATATGGATATAATTAGTTTCATATCCTAATGGGAAATAGGATACATGATATCAAATAACCATATTTTATTAGGTGTATTCTATATCAAATATAAATTACAAAGAAATAGGATACGAGAATAGTAATAGGTGTATTCTATTTAAGATATAGAATATGCTAACAAAATCGATTGTATTCTATTTGGTGTATTTTATTTGGTTTACATTAAATCAAACACCCTTTGCCTAATAAATCATATTTAATTCCTATTTATCTAAAAAAATCTTATTAATCAATCCGTGTTTATCCAAAATATTTAAAATCCCCGCCATCCAAAATTACCCTCCTGTACCCTAAATTCGACTGGTACGTATCCTCCTCCAAAAATTACCGTCGGTAAACCGTCTCCACATGCGTTGCAACCTCGCCTACACAGACGACGACCACTAGCAATTTTTCATCACCGGCGACCGTTATCAACTCTCCCTTCACTGCCAGTGGCCATCAGTCAAACTCAGCAGTCAATTGGCAATAAGCTCTCCATAACCGGCGACCACCAGTCAAACCTCTACCACCACCTTCACAGTCGTCGACCGTCAGTTAATTTGTTTCTTTTAGTCGACCGTTTTGAATTGTTTGTTCTGATTTTACTACGTGACCACGCTACCATCATCACTCTTCTTCATACTATATGTTTACAACTAAATACCCAATTGTACAAAACCTCAATCCAATTCATCTCTACGTACTTCTAAGTTCTATGTTGTAATAAGTTATATGTGATTTTTTCTTAAAGTTTTGTTCAATAATATCTATAGTTTTTGTTAATATGATCCATGATAAGCATCATAAAGTGAAGAAAGATAAAATATAGCATATCTAGTCTAAAAATTGAGAGAAAACTAATGATAACAAAAACAATTTGCAATAAAAATAAGTAAAAATAAATGTGATAAGATTATATTGATTGCCGATAGTTTGTATTCAAACTTGGAAAACAAGTATGAAGACCCTTATTAATTAAAGAAAAAACAACACTTAATATTCCATAGAACCATACACATACACATGAGCTTAATGATGCAATCATGAATCATATACCGAGGATTCAAGTAAATATCTAACTTCATATTTGGTTTGCATATCTCAAACTGGAGAAAAGAATGATGATAGATATGGTGTATACATATTGAACATGAACTTCAAAATTTAATAATATTTTAATATGCATTTGGTTTTTCAGTTTGATTAGACTGGTTTTGATCGGTTTTTTGTTGAATTGTCGGGATGATTTTAAACTAATTGTTACTATTGTTATATTCTTTTTTGTTTTTATTATATGGATCTTTTATTAACAATAGACTGTGTTTAATATAAAAAAGTAAACATGAGATTGATTAAAGAACAATGATTTTTTGTTTGCACTTTATAGTGATATGCATGTAACATGTTCAAAAATATTAACATTTAATAATTCAAGCAAAATTTTGTTATTTTGAAAAACATTTTACTAAACTAACCTGATATTTGCAGTGAATTTGAGTTTTACAGTAACCTGCCCACCCAACAATGGATAAGCATTTCAATATTCCTTCAATTTTTTGCTTTCAGATGTGAGTATGTTAACATTTAAATAACTAATATTTCATAGTAGTTTACACCTTTATTATATATATATATATATATATATATATATATATATATATATATATATATATATATATATATATATATATATATATATATATATATATATATATATATATATATATATATATATATATATATATAGAGAGAGAGAGAGAGAGAGAGAGAGAGAGAGATATGATGCTATATTCAATGTTTCAACACGATAATAATTATGCCTTCATAAACCCACAAAATGCCTTCATAAACCCACAAAAAATCACGGGTTTGCAATGCGGAACCGATGAGGAATTCAGAACAAATATTGTTGTAAATAAGTTAGTTGATGCGATGAACTTTCATCAAGAAAAAGATATTTTCTAGCATCGTATTTGCAAGGGTATTATATTGTAGAAAATGTTATATGCCTTGTATGTTTGTCAATAATTGTTGCTGATATGTTTAAACTTTACTAGATTATACTATATATTATTTGTAACCTGCCCTCGTTAACATGCGTGCTACATTTTGGATTCATGTCAAGGTATGAAGACATTTGAAGACTATGATATCGTAACACATATCGAAAAGTAAAAAGTTTCTTATTTTTGTATTTTATGACTCCATTTTTTTCTATAGATTCTAAGAAATCAATAATGCTTACTTTTTAGAGCTGTTGCAACACTTAATAAACAATCCAAACCCAAATCACATACGATGACATGGACTTTCGCAAAGATAACTAATTTTACTATCAATTATATATATATATATATATATATATATATATATATATATATATATATATATATATATATATATATATATATATATATATATGTATGCATGTATGTATATATATATCCTCACGTGTATTTTATATTTAGTGCAACCAACAAAGGTCGAATTGGGAGTGTGGCTATTACATCTTAAATTGGATGCATGAAATGGTGTTGTACACACAATCAGGATTTTATAAAGTTAGTAGTTTTTTTAATTTCAAACTAAACCTTAATTTTTATTAAATTAAGTATTTTGTATTACTTTGTATGTAGAACATTTGGAACGATAAACACCATTTCCAAAAGCGGAGTTGGACGATTTTGTTGAGTTTTGGATCACATCTTTTGTAGAGAACTATTGAAATTAAGGTATGTTACATGGTTATTTGTTATTACTATTATAATGGTCTTTTTTAATGTTTCGATTGATTCAAATTTAAAAATAAATTACAAAAATGAATTTTTTGATTGGATGAGAATGAATAAAAAAAAATTTAATCTTAAATTATTATTGCAATAACAAGATATTTATGTTAAATGATTCTTTAAAGCTACAAGTTATTTGTGTATATTGTCAATGTTTTCAACAGATTTGTAATATGCTATGGCAGTGACCAAAAAGACCTCAAGAGCTACATGCAAAACGGGCTAGAATTGGAGATGGAAAGAAATAAGCAAATGAAATTAAGATTTTAGTTGAACATAACAATACGTTGTTTAGTTGATTTGCCTCATATTGAACATAACATATAGCTATTTCGTTTATATAATAAAATATTCTTTTTTAATATTGTATTGCAATTTACTTCAATTTATTACATTCTAGTGGATAATAATTTGTTGGCCGATAAATATGATAGAATACACTTCTAGTAGATACACCAATTATAAATTGGATAGGATATACATACCATATACAAAGGTATATAGGATACACCATATACAATAAAATACACCATATAGGATACATCAAGGTAAATATGATACAACATAAATGATACGCCATATATAATAAGATACACCATATAGGATACGACAAGGTAAATAGGATACACCATATATGATACACCATACTATACTTACAATGTACACCCTTGGATAGCATACGGTTGTTTTAACCGTATTCTATTTCTTTTGTAATAGGATACACCCCCAATAGAATACAGATGATTATCCGTATTATATTAGCAAAAATAGCCATATCCCATTCCATGTTTTCTATACACACTTGTTAAATTAATTAAATGTGATGACAGAATCTTCATAATATTTAAGATGTTTCAAATGGATTTCTAAAAAAATTGCTTGTCATCTCTATGATAGGGTAGTTCTCATTCAAATCTCATATTATTGTTCGAACACTCATATTGAAACCTAAAATCATAGACATATTGTAGAGAAATATGAAGGTGGTAGTTTTTTCATCACCAAATTGAAGATTAGGGTTCAAGAAATAGGTTCTTACCTTTGTATTACAACCGATGGGGGACACATATACGTTGTGTCATGATTGAGTCGTCGAGACGGTGAACAAATGGGCGTCTGGGAAAAGGAAGTATCAACAATCAAATGGTGACTGGATACATACTAAGATAAGTGACCCACAGGTGAATCTTACCTAAAATGAGAGAGATTAAGAGACGAAGGTGAAGGAGATGATTAGCTTTGTTGGATATGAATGTGAGGTCAAGGTATATACGAAGTCGAAAAAAGACCGATTCAACTTTGGAGATTTTTTTAATTAAAATAATATTATATTTAAGTTCCATAAGAAAGTTTTACAAAGACATAGCGGGTAAACGAGCAACAAACTGTGCCGCAACGCCTTTTTGGATGACAAAACTAATTCTTTTAAAAACACAATCTATAGATCTTGGAGTCATAACATTACTATGCATGACCCGTTGGACTCTATTGAGTAGCTCCACAACTTCTAGCGTAAGGAAACCAAAAGTATCAAATGCAAAGGGTATAAACGTGTGTTGATTTGCCATGCACGCTTTCTCATGTTTTGTCACTTTGCTTGATGCAACTTTTAAAGCAGCATGCCCCATAGTAAAAATTCACTCCCCAAGCCCACAAGAGGGGAAACCCCTGTTAGATCCATACATAAACATTAGCTTGTCTAAGTGTTGATCTTCCATCTAATGGGTCAATCAGAAAGTTCACATGTGCCTCTTTCTTGGCAGAAACTCCAACGCGCCTAAATATGTCGAAAAGAGCATCCCTAACCAGATCGTGCCGGTACATGAAACCCGCGAGCTCTGTACAATGAACTACATGCTCCCCGAAGGAGTCTAAGCATCCCATGCGACAAATAGGGAATGTCTCGTCAACCGAAAATAAAGGGATCATAAGGCGATACTTGAGGATGACACGATACTCCACTGGCGACATATGCTGCCCAAGACTGTCAATAGGAATAGTCATAAGAAAATCCTAACCATGTAGGGCCCTTAGACACTCAAAAATTGCTTTCTACCTAATCGTCATGTCGAAGTGAACTTCCATGTCTTGGACAATCTTACTAAAAATAGCACTCACCAATGAATGTTAGGCTTTTGGAGGGGCGGTGTCCTTATTAGTGAAACCGCTGAAGTCAAAGCCCGGAATCGTATCACGAAGACAGGCCAAATCACAAACATAATCTGAATCCATACCACATATGCCGCTATTTCATAAGATGTGGTCTTGTAACACCTAAAATTGAGCTCGTGAGGCCACAAAAGCATAGGAGGAAGCCTCTACTGCTGAGTACAACCCTAAACCACCAAACCTAATTGGTAACGAAGCCAGTCGTCATTGGAGGTCCCCAAAGAACGGACCCCCACAAACCACAATGTCTTTAATTGACACATGTAACCCTTTATCAAAACATAAGGCAATCTCTTCCATGTGAACGGGTTAGCACGTTCTCAGGCCAAAGAAAATTTTGGTGATGCCCATGCAAGATCAAAGTAAAAAGAGCTCACTTTGGGGGTCATGTAACTGTGGTAGAAGGTGCATCAAATCAATAGCCTTGCCATCCTTCTTCATGGCTAACCTGCTAATAAAACTCGCATCTCTACTACCAACTCCCCCAAGAAGCTTCACCCCCACTGACGGTCACCCAATGTCAACATGGAATAAACCTTAACGAAGCTTCCTACCATCGCATGAAGGAAAGAATAGCTCACTTTTCTTTATATTTAGCTCAAACCCCAATCCTGGGCCTGCCACCCTAATGATGTCCAATACTTTGGGCCCCTCCTTTGAATCTCCAATGACTGTCCCATTATCAAGATACCAAGCATGAAGAAGAAGCTTACAATTGTCTCTAATTTGATGTATAAGTGGGTACAGTTGCAGAGCAAAAAGAAGTGGTCCCAAAGGGTCGCCTTGTTGGACCCCAGTAGTGGACCAAATATGCTTATCTCCCAAATACAACCTTGCTACATGGACATATAAGAATTCGACCCATAAGGAAATGGAAGGGCACATTATCCTAATTTCGTGAAGTAAGGTAGATCTATCGACTAAATTGAAGGCATTTGAGACATCCATAGTAAGCGTTGCAAGAGATCCATCATCATGACGTGCACTCAACACCCTATTGACACTATGAAGTAAAGCTTCATCACGACCTGACACACCTACTCCAAATTGAAAGTCATTAAGGTGTTGTGCCATTTCTTTACCAACTCATTTCATAGAAACCTTTGAGACCAAACACCTCCATATAGTGCCCACAACAATAGGACAGATTCCATTGTCAGGTTTTAGGAGCGGAGTAAGAGGTGCAGACGCTACAAATTCTACCAGACATAACGGACATCTTCCCCCTAGCCACATATTATCCACTATGGTGATGGCACGTAAGATATATGTGGCTATAGCAGACCCCTCTCCACATAAAGCATCCAAAATGTGTTGAGCTCTCAAGTCGTCTCTCCCACACAAAGTTCCTTTAGGAAACGATTTAATATAACCAAGGACATTGTAAATATCTACTATAAGAAGGGGGACTCAGAATAAATGGTGCTCGACATGGATGGGGGTGGATTGTATGGATGCTTAGCCTCTAAAGCTTTGATAGTGTCACTGTCATGTGAAGCAACACCCTAGGAGCACAACACTTTCACTGTTGCTATAAAATGCTCATCAGTAACCTTATGGAGACATTGTATGATGTTAGTGTTGCCCTTTGTTCTACCATCCTGAAATTGATTAGCACTTTGGCCCAATGAGCCAGGACCTACATTGTCAAAGATATTTTCAATTAATACCATCCTCTTTCCCATATGTAGCTAAAGAATTCAATATACAATGATTTTGTGACGATTTCCTGTTCCCAGACCTATGTTCTTGTCTGTTCTTAGGCCTGAACACCTTCAAAGTACATTGGGGGAGCATCCATAGCCTAACCCATGATTCAACAGACTTGGGGTGAGCTACCACCTTGTTAAGAGTTGTTTGCAACGCTTGTGAGAAAGCCATACGACAACTATGAGGGATACTTTTGATGGTCGTGATAGGTGCCTTGAAAGCACGATCAAGTAGCACAGCATCCAAAGCCATCCCTTCAAGTACTATAGTTTCATGCCCAATGGAAGCTAGCTTTGAAATGCCAATAATGTGTCCACTCATGCCGTCGACCCCACCAGTAAATTGTATAAGGCCATTAGGGTGGTGGCAATAGCGACTCAATGCATGAATATTCATACAATTAGCACATATCCATTGACCAAACGTCTTTAATGTTTCTTCTACATCCGTATACAATCCATAGTCCCCAGAAATAGCCTCCCACAACACATTTTTATGTTCATCGGAAGCAAGGTGTAACCTCTTAATATGAGATATCAAACGACAAATCCCCTTAGACCCGCCTGACCATCTGGGCAACAACGAAACCCCCGAAAAGGACATGGCCAAGTACCGATCGAAGAAATAGAAGAAGCAGCCATGAAAAGAAAAGATAAGCAAATTAAGCCTCGAGCTCAAGCCCTAAAGAAAACGTTGAAACCCTATGATGGAAACACCGCAAATAAAACTTGGCGTGCACCAAATGAAGAATCACTGGGAAGAAACGCTACATATCCTTGAAAGCAAGGGCGATGGGCTCATAATCAATCTTGATTCCAAATCCGGGGGATAAATAAACTTATGGAATTTTGTACAATAAAAGCCATGGTTTTGCGTGAGTCATAAAATAAAACAGCTTAATAGAGTTAAAAAAAATATGGTTGTAGTTTTTGAAAATTTCACTTTGGCATTTTATCGAACACATGGTGGGCAGTAAAGTTGGCATTTGATTTCAACTTGTAGGAGGCTTGTTTGAAACATGTTTAATTTGCAAGATTCTTGATACTGAAGATGGTACCCAACAATAGATGTTGAAAGAAAATATTGGCAATTTTGTTGATCTGCTTCTTATGAAGTTCACTTTAGGTTCACTTCAGGCTACATATCTTTACCTGCATCGGGATATAAATTTTAATTCAAGATGATAGAATTTTAATTGCAGGCTTCAATTTCCAGTTCACTTTGTGCTAACCAAATCCGTGCTTGGAATGATTTGTGTTTCAGGCTCGTGTTCCCCAACTTAGCTTAACTTCGCTAATGTGTTTCTTTGATAACAAAGTTGGAGGAAAAGGGTTGAATTGATTTGTTCAAACGGGGTTGAGTATTAAAGGTCAGAATTTCAAATCGATGGGTTTAATAGAGAAGTTTTGATGTTGGATTTATGGTTCGATAATGGTTCTAGTCTTCAAAATTGGTTGATATTGAATCTTCGACAAAGAAGTTTTGATAACAAAAGTTTAAGTTGACATTAGTTTTGGGAAGAAAACATATTGAATGTCAATGAAATTAGCATGCTGGTTTATTGCTATCAATGTTTGAAATTTCAATAATAGGAAATCACAACAAAATTCAAGTATTGAAGAAAACATTTCATTTTATTATTATTATTATTATTATTATTATTATTATTATTATTATTATTATTATTATTTTGCAGATCATGTTTCTGATTTTGCTGAAGGGTGAGTTGAATTGACCAAATGGACATTTTTCGGAAATTCACTAAGAAATTTGAGCGGGAAAAAACAATTGGAAGAGGTTGAGAGATTGTCACGTGGTAATTTATGCATTTCTTTCGTATATGATAAAAAAGAATATCATAAGTATTATGTGAATGTATAACCAAATTTTGGATACTAGATTAAAAGAATTGATGGTTATGATCAACAATAACATGATGGTAATTGATGGAAAAATATTAATTACTTTCCTTATTGAAACAACAAGAAAAGTAAATTGGACATATTGGTTTTAAAAAAATTAATGATAAACGGATTTTAAGGATATTTTTTTTGATTGATTAATTTCAAATTTTATCTGATTTTGATGTAGTGTTTTATCCTAAACTTTAAATTCATATTTTTGGAGAATAAGAATTAATAATTGGCTTAAATTAACAATGAATCAAATATTCTTTCAGAATTACAAGAATAATACATTTCAATTACGGAGAGCATTTTTGAAGAATATGCGTTATTTATTTTTTGTTCAGTAAATAAAAAAACATTTTTGAAATAAATAACATTCTATAAGAATGGAAGTATAAGACAACAATTACAAGTATATAAATGATATTCTTGAAGAATAAGACATAAATGAGAAATTCATAACTTCCATTCTTGAAGAATTATTTAATGTTCTTGAAAAAATAAAAGATATTCTTTAAGAATAATAAATTAAAAAAAAAAAATACAAATACATTAAGCATTCTTGTTTTGTACATTTTTGGTTTGCAGCCAAATTCATCTATATTCCCTTCTTAAAAAATGTTGTTGTATTCTTAAAGAATAAGTGAATGGGAGATTTCAATATTGCTTGTAGTGCTTTGTTTGGGTGAGCATCGGGTGTGATCAGCTTCTTGTACCTTTTTCTCTCAATGTTCAAATATTAGCCAACAAAACCTAATATAATATTAAAAGATATTGAAAAAATGAAACTCATGGGTTTCAAATTATGCAAAAATTTACAAACCTGAAGATTGAAAGTGTGATACAGTTTTCAAATATATGCACTTGCAACACACAGATATGCACATACACTACTATGTACATGTGCACATATGCAAACAAAAAAGACACTTCACAGTTAATTGGAGATAATTGTGCACATATGCATTTATGTAAACAAAAAAACATTTCTCACCTAATTGGAGATAAATATAATTTTCCAGTTCATAATATATAATATAGTATGTTTAATCAAACAACTTGTACATATATTAAAGTATGACTAAATCATAAGGTAAAATCTAAAGAACTAACTATCTAATACTAAATTAAATTTAACAATTGTTCTTCAAACTTGTTGTACGTATTCACTCTTTATCAAAATTCCCTTTTCTCACCATCATATATTTGCCTTCAGTGGCCCATCCACAATGTAGCTTAAAAGTTGATTCTAATCTCCAATTTACTAAACTAGTTCATATTTTGCTGAAATTATCCCTTTTGGCATCTACTTTTGTTGAAAAAACAAAAACTATTTTTGTAATATTTTTAACAGAAAAAACTCCAAAAAAATCTCAAATTTCTGAAATTTTTTACTTTCAAAATTTTGTTTATTTTTATATAAGATTGACCCCAATGTATTTTTTTTCTGGATCACCACTGCTTGCCTTGGGAAATAAAATATCACTGAACCAAACACTTAAATATTGATATGTACTATAAGTACATATATCGTGTTACTTAAATCGATCGATAGCAATTTCATATGAAATATCAAAATTATCAATAAACACTGTCTTACAAAAATAGGAACGCAAGCCAAAAAACCTAAACTACTAGAAATATAAACCAAGAAATAAATACCTTATTCAGAAGAGTCAACATTGAAATCGAATTATCATCCGTAAGAATATCAATCAAAAGTTGAAAACATGTTGATTTAAGCATCTCGAATAAGATATAAATAAAGGAAACAATACTCAATAGAAAGATGCATTGATTTATCTATTAATGAGATGAAAACTTATAATTCCATACAGAATCGATCTGCCATGCATGATGCGAGAATCAAAAAGTGGTATGCGAAAAAAAATTTCTACAACCAATTATGGAAGATGATGTCATATTGCCGATAAACACCTAAATTATTCCTTATGTCATCTTGCAGAAATAGAAAATTCGATAACATAAATATAATTATAATAACACTATTTGTATGCCTATTGTTCATCATTTCCTTAACATGTCATGATTTAATCAACTACACTAGTAATTCTTTTACAAACGCTAGATTTTCATCACACACAATGACATTTCAAGGCACAAAAAGAGATGAGTTTCTAGCACGCATGACAATACAAAACCAAAAATACTATGAAAACAAGTGGAATGGATCCATATTCTATGAGATGTAGGAATTTTACCTTAAATTGGAAGAATAAAAAATAATCCTTGTGAATTAGAACTACTTTTTTAGCAGCCTTTGTTCCTTGCAGTTTCTTCCTTGTAGTTTCTTCCAATTATGATTTAAGTTGAAAACGGAGGAATGGGGTCCAAGATAACAGTCCCGATCATGGGAAGTCTCAATCCTGCAAAAGCACTCGGCGGAGAAAGTGCCATTTGTCAATTACTAGGTTTCACATGTAAGCCGATTTTCCTTAAAATTCTGCAATACGAGAGACGAGGTACCAGTAGTAGAAAGAAAAATCTACACTAAATTAATATTTTTCTTGTTAACTATATTTACCTACTATGATGCAAAACCAAAAGGTGGAAAAATCAAGATGCAGAGCGGCGAAGGTGGGGGAATCAGGATGTAAAGCAACATGTCGTTGGTGAGTCATGAGTGGTGTGTGTTGGTGAAGGTCCATATCGTTGATGATCAGTGACGACAGCCATAGATTTCGGAAACTAGTGTTGGATTTTGGAGGAACAATAACGAACAACGCGAGAGAGAAAATGGTATGTGAGGATGATCGATAAGAACGAAGAGATAAATCGGAAGAATGGTAGCTAATAATATGGGGTTTTACCATTTCATTCAATAAATATAGAGTTATAATTTTGGACATTTAATTTATTAATTATTAAAATTACTATACTACCCTTATCCGTTGTGTAACATTCCAAAATTCAAGACAAAATTTTTTATTTTTAATTAGGTTATTATAAAACCAACAGTATAAAAACATCCATAAAACTTCTCATGTCAAAACCAAAGTGTCAATAATCAAAGCA
This sequence comes from Lactuca saligna, assembly GCF_052625555.1. Lineage (NCBI taxonomy): Eukaryota > Viridiplantae > Streptophyta > Magnoliopsida > Asterales > Asteraceae > Lactuca > Lactuca saligna. The sequence continues at coordinate 40,278,149 of NC_136417.1, read as the reverse complement.
TGTTATCACAAAGCAATATCAGAATGTAATCCCAAAGATCTCATGTGCGGAGAACATGGTGTGATGCACTGCGATCGCCGGCTCATTTCCTTTGAAAACGAAGTACCTAAAACCAAAACTGAAAACCGTAAGCACGAAACTTAGTGAGTTCCCCCATCATACCACATACCACATAACAAACATACTGTCGAACAATTCTGGGGTGCCCGACATACCCTGTCTGACAATTTTGGGGTGCCCGACCTACCCTGTCTGGCAATTCTAGGGTGTCGACCTACCCTCTGGTTTATCTCAATCGGCTACGGGGAATATTTCACCCCTACTACTACCATATAATAACATAGCATAAACATAATGTCAGGAATATCTGGGGTGCTCGACCAACCCTTCGGTAGTTACGACCGTACATGGGGACTATTCCCCTACTACCTACTAACACATAATTTTATATCATGCTAGCACATAAGCATATCAGGTACTAACAAACCTAGATGAATATCACAAAGACAATCATCTATCAAACAACTCCTACTAGTGGGTCGACGTTATGGCCTTAGACCCATTTCTACTGGAAGGTAACTCACCTCACACTGTTGATGTCCCGTAGACAAAACTCTAGTTGACGGATGACAGGTTCTCGAACTGTCAATCATCAAAATAACACCCAATCAACAATTAGGTTCCAACATATACCCATAAGTCCATGCTTGAGGTAAAAGAATGTTTTACCCCTATCTTAGCTTGATTAAAACCCAAGGCCCAATCCAAAGGCCCAAAAGTCAACTATGAGTAAAAGCCTAATATATGACCTAATTTTCCTAATTGGGTCCAAACCTTTACATGGTATTATTCTAAGGTCCAACCATTTAGTCCTGTGCAAACATTTGATATTGCTAACGACTCAATATCTCATAATCATAAAGGCCCAATTATGGCCCACCTATGGCCCAATTTTTCCAAATTGGGCCAAAACCCTCTCATGGGCCTTACCCTAAAGCCCATCCAATTATTCTAGTCCATATGATTGTTCTTAGATGGTCCATTACTGGCCCAATCACCAAAGCCCAATAGAGAAGCCCAACTTAAGGGCCAAGTGAAATTAGGGGTTTTCACATATAATGACGATTAGGATTAATTGTTTCTTACTTAACCCATTAAGGACTTAATCCATTAAGTTCATCAATCTATTGGGTCAGTCATGTAGTGTGATCAGGCTTGATACATTATCCCAATCCGGTCATCCAAAATGCGGGTCCCGACAACCCATAATCCATATATCCAAAATTAGGGTTTTCTAAACCCTAATTAGGGTTCCCAACCCAATCACAACCCAATAGGCACAAAACTAAGTATTTAGATCAATTAGGGTTTCATTAGACCTATTAGGTTTTTATTAGGCCCACTAGGGTTTCATAAGTCGGGCACCACCCACTACCAACTCGGGTAGTCGTGGTCAACGGCGGCTCACAGCAGCGGCCACCACCTCACGGTGGAGGTTATGTTCGTAGCCCATTTTGTCCAAACATCCCAAACAAATCAAACACAAAAAGGCACACCGCCACCCAACACAACGGCTGGTGGTGGCAGCCACCACCTCACGGTGGTGGTTTTCTTTATTATAGTAATCATTAATTACAATTTACATTGCTTTAACCCAGAAATAAACACACACGTTAATAGATAAACACATACAGCCATCCTTTGGTGGCCGGCGATGGTAGATGGTGGCAGCTACCACCTCATGGTGGTGGTGGTGGGTTTTCTGGCTAAAAGTCACACATACAACCCATGGATACGAAACACAGCTTGTACCCTTGGACACGCACCAAAACACTCACATAACCACCCCTCACGCTGGCTGGTGGTGGCAGAAACGGTGTAAACGGCGGAAACCACCATGGTTGGCTACCATGTTGGTGCTCTTGCTTTTCGACGACACAAACACCCAATGTACACACACAATAACACATACAATGATAATAATTTGACGAGTACATACATGTGCGAAACTCCTAGCCAAATTGAGGCTGCTACACGTAACCAGAGCCCCAACGGTGGCAGAAAGACGTCGGAAAAACCTTGACACAATGAATCGGCCACAAGTCGGCGACGTCGATAGCGACAACGAGCCACAACGACAGCAGCGGAGGACCGCAGTGGCTTCGTCTTCTTCACAGAGGCGGTGCAACGATGACAACACTTCGGTTGTTCAAGACCCTTGCATCGGCGGTTTAACCTTCCATCCTTGTTCTTCGACGATCCTTCTTCGGCTGTTCATAACTTCAATGTCTGCGGGCTATGGCGGCTGACCTCGACAAGGTGGTGGTGGCTGAGGATGATTGTGAGATATTGGCGGCTGAAAAACTTGGCTAGGGTTAGGGTTATGGACGGATTGTATATCCCGTCACCCTTTGAAACTTCACCCCATAATGGCAAGTCTAGTCCCACCATTCACTTTTTCTTTCAATCCTAGCCACAAAATTTATCATTTAAACCCCACCTTCTGAAACCCTTTAGAAATTAAGTCTGAATTTTACCAAACAGTCCCTCCCTCTACAAATCCTTTTCAAATTAGGTCAAGAATTTACTCTTTAGCCCTTGCTTCCATAAATCCTTTCATATTAGGTACAAATGATACCAAATACCTCTGTCTTCTAAAATCTTTACAAAATAAATCCCAGAACTTACACTTTTAGCCCCTAACTTCTAAAATTGACAATTAACTCCTCGAAACCAACACCTTGCTAAATTATTATTGATCGTAGGGCTACTATTAATTCATTAATTTGTTTATTTAGTTATTTAATAAACAGGATGTTACAACTCTCCCCAACTTAAATTATATTTTGTCCTCGAAATCATTCCTTACCATTCCTTACATGTCCAACCATTCTAGTAACATGGTCACTATCCTGGGCACACCCTAGCCTTCCCAGGGTAGCCGTGACCAATCTTCGCAAAGCCCTAAATTTTTGCAGGTGCACGAATCCCTCGTAATAAGATCACATCTACTCCATCTGAAATATGTTTGTATCGAGATGGTATGAATCCCTGACAGACCACTCATACTAATCATTGTCATTGAATCCAGTCCGTTTATACCTCAACTGACTACTCAACTTATAATAGCTTGAGGTTCCCACTATAAAACAAGATCACATACCTAATTATCTCTACATATCACTTATACCTGGCCAAGGCTCAGCTAATCCCGTTGTGAGTGACTTGTCACTTCCCAATCAACCAACTATTCCATCCGTACTTGCAACTTAAAACATAAATACTAACACTGCCCAAACATTGAAACTGCCCGAACACCGAACTTCCTGAAGCAATATGTTGCCACACGACTGCTTTCCAAAATCTACTTAGACCTAACTGGTCTCAATTCATTTGCCAATCATCTATTGGGTTCCAGCCCGACTGCGGAGCCAAAGGACTCCCACTTAGTCGTCTCACACGACTTCCAAACGAAATCCCTCTCCGGAACTAGTTGCCACTAGTTATCATGCCAGTGTGGCTCTAACAACCTTATGATCTAACCGATCGGGTCCATGTGTCGAATCCTGTCGTCATCACATCCAAGGCTAAAATTGATTGCTACATGACAAATGGTAGCCTTCTATCCCAAATGACCATACGTAGTCCATTGCCTCATTGGTCTCGTAACTGTAATGGTGTTCCTACGGTCGTATCGTTGGTTCAACCGGATCTAACTCATCTGTGCAATTTTGTAATACATAAATCAATTTGTGGATTTGCTAGATATGCATGGTAGTATGTTTATGTTATGATATATGTGATAGTAATAGTCACTAAGGTTCGGTTGTTAGGACCGAAGGGTAGGTCAGAATGGCTTGACATGGGTAGGTCAGCACCCCAAAATGGCTTGACATGGGTAGGTCAGCACCCCAGAATAGCTTGACACGGGTAGGTCGGCACTCCAGAATGGCGTATTGGGTAAGTCGGGCACCCCAGAATTGCCCGACAGTATGTATGTTATATGAGTGTATGGTATGTGGTACGATGGGGGAACTCACTAAGCTTCTTGCTTACGGTTTACGATTTTGGCTTCAGGTACCTCTTCAGCAAAGGGGAAGGAGTTGGTGCGGTAGCTGCACATCGTACACACTCTCGTTAACTTCCGCATTATGAGATATTCCGGGATTGTACTCTGACATGATATTATTTTAAGTATTTGGATTTTCAGACATGATACATTGTTTATGAGATGATATGATTTCACTCGAGCTTGACTTCTGTTGACTTTAGGGTTTCATCAACATGAGTATTGGAGACCATGGAGGGGTAAAATGGTCTTTTACCCAATTCGACAGTTAGATAGAGAAGAATAACATTTGGTTACTAAGAGTCGAGAATCGAATATTAATTAGAGATATTTACCCTATGTGTTGGGCAGTGTTTAGTTCGAGATTCGAGTTCGTGGATAATTGCTTGTTGCTTGCAAGGTAAGTCTTCTCACTATACTTTACCTAGAGTGGTATTTATGTGTGACCAGAGGGTCTTATGTGCTTACTTGAGTTATGCATTTGTTTGTGTGATATATATGCTATATGATGTGTTACTGAGACCGGATCGGAGGGTCCAACGAGCTGTGAGACCGGAGGGTCCTCACTAAGACCGGACCAGAGGGTCCATCGAGCTATGGGACTGGAGGGTCCCACTGAAAAAATAGACCGAAGGGTCTTACAGAGTTACAGCCTCGTGTGGCTAATGTGTTGTATGTGGAATTTTGTGGGACTCACTAAGCTTCGTGCTTACAGTGTTATGTGTTATGTGTTTCAGGTTTTCTCAGGATCGCGGGAAGGCACCGACTTGATTGTACACACCAGTGAAAAAATTATGCTTTTGAGGATCTTGGATTTTAACTAAACAATTATGGAGTTGTGAATTGTAAAATTTAATAAATAAGATTTTTGTGAAATGTGTTATAAGAATTACGTGATTTTAAATGAGATATTTGTTTTGAAAATTTTCGGTGTTACACCTTCGTAGTTGGTAAGAATTCACTGTGAATGGGTCTGAACACTCGGAGTGGTTCCGAGTCAACTGTTCACGCTGCGAATTAATCTGAATGCTCGGAGCGATTCGGAATCCACTGTTCATTCGGAGGCTTGGAACTTTTTGTATCCTTTGTATATTTTATACACTTGTGTTTTCGTTTTTATTTATAGTTTTTATTTCTTTTCCAGAAAATCCAAAACTCAAAAATATTCTCTTTATTTTTTTTCTTTTCAGAAAAATTCAAAAATTACAAAAATATGCTCTTAAGTTTCGGTTTTATTTCTTTTTATAAAACATCAAAAATACAAAAATATACTAGATAATTGAGCAAGATTAAAGGACCACGTCATGATAATCTCAATTACGAATGATGGGGAAGGTATTTATCTCAGAATCTTTGCACTGGTTAAGTGTCCCTACAAGTATGCTGCTGCATGTTGTCCGAAACCTCTGAGACTCTATGTTCGAAGCCTTAATGAATCGATTATACCAATCGTTTAAGTTTCGGTTTTATTTCTTTTTATAAAAACATCAAAAATACAAAAATATACTAGATAATTGAGCAAGATTAAAGGACCACGTCATGATAATCTCAATTACGAATGATGGGGAAGGCATTTATCTTAAAATCTTTGCACTGGTTAAATTTCCCTACAAGTATGTTGTTGCATGTTGTCCGAAACCTCAGAGACTCTATGTTCGAAGCCTTAATAAATCGATATTACCAATCGTTTCTTCCTAATTAGGCTAATATTCACATAAGTCATTGGGCTACCTTAATCTTCTCATATTGAGTTAAGAGTTGACTATTGGGTCATTAGCATATAGCAGAGGTACATGTATTTCTTCGGAACCACCTTTAACACTTTTCCATATCGCATTCTCTTTCACATTCGTAACCCTTTAGACTCTCGGAAATTACCACTGAGGTTTATGGTTACACAACTTCTGTGTTTATGATCTTAAATTCGTTATCACCACGAATTGAGTGAAAGCCAAAATCCAAACCTACTTTCTGAATTGACGGTGAACAATGAATATGTTCTAGTTTTTCACCAAGAAATTGATGTGAATCCATGTTCGTGGCTTGTACCATGAAATCTCATTATTTTATTTTTGAGAGATCTTAATGAAATGTTCTAGACATAAGACATTTATTCTCATAAGATCCAGTTTTTGTTTTTCTTGAGATTTTCTATATTATCGAGTTACTCAGAATAATCCAAAGCATACTTGTTCTTATGATTACACTGGTCAGATAAGTACTTCTTCCTAATGATCAGACTTATGTTAAGTTTTGGAGTTTGGTTGAAGATGAAACCACCCTTTAAACCTGATGAAATGAAGCCTTTCACTGTTTCTCAACAAACGGTTGATCGTAATTCAACGGGACACCACACAGACACTTCTGAGTCTTTCTTGACTTCGAAGGAAGAGATCATTGCCCGAGATCCAACAGTTTCATGTCTTTATTGGCATCACTAGAATCCCTTAGATAACTCGCTTTATTTCTTTATCTTTGGCACACTCCTGCACGATGATCCTTATGATTTTCAAAAGTATGGTTCGTAGTTCTAACAGTTACTTTAAGATTCGGAGAACAGGAAGTGGAGATCTATTACGAATGGGCAGAACAGAAAAGGCGGTCTTTAAGGGATAAGAATTGATTTGGGCGCATGTTTTAAAAAATTCCTAACATCACGCCTTGTTAGTTATGCCGCCCGACATCATGCCTGTCACACTCGCTTTTTCAGACGGTTTTTCAGGGAAAATGAACAATCACCAACTGGCTTTCTCTCTCCTATACTGACATATTAAAGGAAAATCATTGATCTAATTCCATTACCACTTCTAAAGATTTCAAAGCTTATCAGGCGCAAGAAAACCCCTTTTTTCTCACTATTGTTCATCATCTTCTCCGCCGATTTCAATGGCAACTTCATCAGACACTCCTTCTGCTGCTGGTCAGACTGCTTCTTCAGGATTTCTGGATATCAAAGCTAACAATAATCTCATCTTGGATCTTGTTCCAACCAAGTATGATGCCTTTCTACAACCATTGATCAAGTGCCTCAGAAATTCTACCTTGGCTACTACACTTTCAAAAATAGAACATGTTCCTTTATCTCTACTATCCAAGGCTTACTCCACTGCATGCTATGAAGAGAGTGATTCTACTATCTATTTTGAGCTTGATAATAAGTAAACTTCCATCACCAAATTGAGATTCAACCATCTACTGAGGCTTTCATCTGCTCGGGATTTGATCGAACCAGAATCCATCTCCAATTCTGCCATGTTTGCAATGTTTTACCAGATGGGTTATAGGGAGTATCTAGCTGTTCTATCAAAGTTTAAAAATCCTAATTTGCCTTCTATGTGGAAAGGTTTATTTACCCTAATTTTCAAGAGCTTTTCATAGAGTACTACCAGCTTAGAAAGCGCCAGTAATCTCTTTCTTACTATCCTCTATGGTATTTATTATGGAATCAATTTAGATTACGGTTCAGTGCTTTGGGCTCAATTGGTGCAATGCATTCTTTCTTTCAGTCGTCACTCAGAGATTTCATGCGCTCGTTTTTGGGCGATTATCGTTAAGAGAGCTATCGATCGCCATAATATTCCAGTGGTAGAGGGTTCGGTGATTGTGAAATTCCTATATTTCATACTCCAAATGTCATTGTCTATGATAGATCCATGTTCACATTTATCGGATCTATTCCAGAGGAGATGCTTCGTAAAGTTCTAGCTGATAGTGAAATTATCATCGCCTATCGCAGTTATCTGACATTCGACCGTCATCCCTTGACTAATGCAGTGAAAAAGGTATTGGAAGAGGTAGACAAACCCAAGAAAGGGGGAAAACGAAAATCCAAGGTTGGTCCCTCCGAGCCCACTTAAACACCGAAGAAAAAGAAGTGAGTCGCTCGTAAGCCCTGGACCCCTTCCCCTAGTGATGAGGAGGAATCAGAGTCACACACTGTCTTCGATGTTCGTATTCTTGAGCAAGTCTAGTGAGAGACTGAAGATACCGCTGCGACTTCACATCCAATGGTTTCGGAGCCACCAACCACAAATCCTAAGGTAACCTTCTCTATGCCAACTTATGTTCCTATCATAGATGATTTTTTCCTGGATAATACTTCACCTTCTCCTCCTTCTTATACAACTCCAATAACTATTGCTCCATGCTCGAACGTGTCTATGAGTGTTTCTCAAGCTTAAACTTCAATTCCATTATCTACACCTCTTTTCACAGACTCAACGATAACAACTACAAGTTCGCCACCAGTCATTAGCAACGTATCTGATACGGGGGCAAGGGCTTCTTGTTTTTCTGTTGGTACTGAGTTCACTCTCATTTCACATCTTCTTCAAGATGATCCAGATACAGTATATGGTGAGGATCGTGACGCATTTGAAGACTTCCACTTCAGTCCATTTAATGTCCAACCGAAAAGTGATGAAGATGATGCTCCCATGACGACAAGGTAGTTCAAGGCACTCAATTCTAAGTTGGATTCTTTGCTTGAGTCCACCAAAGACTCTTTCAGTGCTAAATTCTCTCAGGCTTTAGTCAAATCCTTTCTTGAAACTCTTACGAAGGAGCATGTTGCTAATCTCTCACTCACAACCAAAGCAGTTGTTGATTCCGAACAGACTTGTAAGGAGACGACGTAAAAAGTCGATAAACTAATTTCTAGTCTTCAAAGCTTCATGGAGGATTTTTGCTCTTCATCCAAACGTAACACTTCTTCTGCGAACAATGACATCAACAACCTTGTTTCCACTCTCCAGTCTGAGAAGGCGGCTATTACGAAGGTTCGCACTAAACTTTAAATTTACCATTCGAAGTTCCAAACTTCCATCTCCTACAAAATTGAAAAACTTCATCAAGATTTGGTTCTTGAAAACAAGATAATGGATGAGCTCACAGTTACAAATGATAAGGAAAAGGTTCTCTCAGTAAAGTTATATTCAGCAGATAAATAGATTGACGAACTCAGATCTTAGCAGGTTGTCATCAAAAGTTATGTGGCTGATATGAACACTAATTTGCACAGTCTAATCAAGACTTGTGATTCTCTCATCACAGTCTCCGTTCGTCAACATCTAGCATAGAAACTAAATCCTATCTTCTCCATACTCGACATAATTCAATGTGTTTTGGAGTCTTCTATTCCAAAACAAGGGGGAGAACCGGCAAAGACTTCTGGTACTGGTAAAGGAGCTGAAGGTGAACATGGACAAAAACCCAAGTTTGGTTCGAAAGGTAATGAAGCTTCGGCACCAAAAGGGAAAGAGAATATTGTTGATGATGATGATTATGTCACACCCCCGAACCGTCAAAAATAACGTCGGAAACCGGGGTGGGTGACGCGCAGGTAGTCTAAAGTCAAGTCCCCGAAAGGACTCTCGCGATTCCTGAAATAATCCGAGAGGCGACTGAAAAGGATCGTACGAAAGGGCTACACCGATAAGAGACAAAAACCTTGGAATTCCAGATTGGTGATCATACCATGTTACAGGTCTCACCCTGGGAAGGCATGATATGCTTCAGAAAGCGTAGAAAGTTTAATCCAAGATATATGGGACCGTTTGAGATTCTCGTTAGGATCGGTCTGGTAGCGTACCAACTCCAGTTCTCTCGAGCACTTAGCAACGTTCATTCCGTCTTTCACATGACAAACCTAGATAAGTATCTATCCGATGAGACACTTGCGATTCCCCTCAACTATATCAATTAAAGCAAGAGTCTACACTTCATGCATGAGTAATTTGAACTCATGGACCAGGAAGTCAACGCACGATATGAATGTTGTATCTGGGTAGTAAAGGTTCACTAGAATACCAAACGAGAACTTAAATTCACTTGAGAGCATGAGAATCCAAGGAAACAAAATTACCCCCACCTTTTCTAAGTCCTCGAATTGTATCTATAGTCTTGAATTTCGGGATAAAATTCCCTCTAACAGGGGGATAATGTCACAACCCGGAATATCTATCAAGGTAAAGCTTGACTCCGTCGCCTTTTAACGCCGTTTAAGGGTTCGTTTAAGTGCTCTAAGCCCGAGTACAGCTGGGAATGAGTCAACAGGTCGTATAGGGACAAAACCAGGCCATACAACCTCTTGGGAAGTGTGTACGGCTGTACACACAAGTGTGCGGCCGGACACCCACGCCTTAGCCGTACACTTATCTCTATATATAAAAGGAGACCCCCTTCATTCATTCTTTTCCTCTTTGGCTGCACTCTACTTTCTCTCTCTAGTTTCTCTCTATAGAATCTTCATCCAAGAACACTCCAAAGGCCTCAAAAACATCAAGTACTCCATCATTTAACTTGTTATTGTAACATCCCAAAATACGACCCAAATTTTTTTGTTTAATCATGAATAAATAATTATATCAATATCATAAAATAAAAACCCACACATCAATATCTCAAAACCATAATAAAGTATCATGAGAAAACTATATCAAGATTGTATCAAATCATATCTACAAAAAGCTAAATCGACTCCCAGAACAAACACTGAAGCGGTGGTGTATGCGATGCCATCATCTTGAGCTCTTCCCTTTACTTGTCGAAGTACCTGAAACCAAAACTGAAATTGACTGAAACTGTAAGCACGAAGCTTAGTGAGCTCCCCTAAACTACCACATACCATACAATAACATATAAAGCACATACTGGGCCTTGCCCACTGCATCAGACCGAAATCCGGAAACTACATCGGACCAAAGTCCGGAACTAACCAGGGCCTTTCCTTCTGCATCAGACAGAAGTCCAGAAACTGCATCGGACTGAAGTCTGAAACTGACTGGGACCTTATCCCCTGCATCGGACCGAAGTCCAGAACTAACTGCATCGGATCGAAATCCGGAACTGACTGGGACCTTGTCCCCTGCATCGGACCGAAGTCCGGAAACTGACTGAGCATAACATAGCATAGCATAAACATATCAACTAGCATAAGCACATATACTGCATACTGCATCAGATCGAAGTTTGGAACACATAACACAAAACATGCTTGAATCACAAAGACATGAAGCAATCTAACTATTACATCGGACCGAGGTCCGGGACTACTGCTAACTAAACGGGACGACATTGTGGTCATAGACCCATTCCTACTGGAAGGAAACTCACCTCGTAACACTGACTGTTGAGGTGCTAAATCTGATACTGTCTGACTGCTGCTCTGGAACTCCCCGACTACAAATCTCATAAACACTAAATCAAATACTGATAACTAATCTCAGGGTAAAATGACTATTTTTCCCTTGGTCAAAGTCAACTTCCTGGTCAAAGTCTGAAGAGGCCTTTAGATCAATCGATATATCAAACAAAGACGATAAATAAGAACAAGAGAAATTCACGAAGAAAAACTTTCACTAAGAAAGATAATCTCACAAAGAGATTATCGTGTGCACAAAGTGACGATTAGGGTTTGTGAAAAGCGCGTACATTCACAAACCTGTACAAGATAATATATATACTGTTATTCTAGACAATCCCTACAATTCAGGGATATGCTAATCAAGATAACTAAGGAAACAGAATAAATACATGATTTGTTACAATGCACTGAATAAACTAAACTAATATAAACTGAGCAGTTATACGCTGATGCTGAAACATGTGCTGATGCTGAGTTTGTTTTAAACATAATCATATTTCAAGGTTTGACCTTACAATCTCCCCCAATATGATGATGTTCAAAACAAACTAAATAAAGACACCTCTGGAAAGAAATTCTTCATACTCAGCTTCAACTTCAATTTTAACTGGCCAGTAAGGACTGTCCAGCAATTCCTGTCTTCTGTTTAGCAGCTCCATGGCAATAAGAATGTGAAATTCTCCAGAAAGGTCTTGATGACTCATGCACATTTGCCTTAAGCCAACAAGGTGAGTGATTGGAGCCTTTGGGATCTCAGTAGTTCGTTGAAAGCACATCCTCCTGTTTTTGTCTAGATAGAACATCCCGTGTTCAGGAGCTGAGATGAATTGATGCTGAACCGGATCAACACCTAGAGGAAGTGAATTGTTAATTGCACCAGCACCAAAGTCTAGAACCAATACATCTTCACCATCAACATGAAACTTGGTTCTTCGAGATCTAGGAACTAACGACCTTTGGCCTTGATGCTGAGGTTGTTCTTTAGGAACAAGATCCAAACGCTGAACTTTCTTGATCAGCAGATGAAGAGCACAAGTCAGTTCTGAAGAGTGAGCTGAGGTTTGCTTGGATGCAAGATCGAGCAGTTCCATCCATTCCGAATACCCATATCTAATCAGCTCATCCCTCTTAACAACTTCAGTATATGAGTGCTGAGGACCTTGACGAGTGATCAGCAACGTAAGGATTTTCTCGTTTCGAGGTTTAGAAGCTTTGACTTTGATGATCTTATCTCCACACATTCACCGATTAAAAACATCTTCAAATCTCTTTCGATCAATCCGGTCAAGAACACTGTCAGTCTTGGGCTTGCTAGAGCTAGGAGGAGGTTGAGAAGACTGAGCCTTGGACTGAAATTCCAGGAACTTCTGCATCTGAGCTTCAAAAGATCCCTTGGCCTGAAGTCCGTGCTGAATAAGAGATTCATCAGCTTGAGCAATGTTCTTTAGAAGCTGAGCTCGATTGGCTTCATCAAGAATTTGCTTGACTTGATCAGGGGACATGTTCCATTCAGAGGCAAGATTTGAAATACTGACAATGGACTTTGGTTTCTTCACAGTTGAAGAAGTATCAGTTTGAGAATGATCCAAGTCAGTATCTTCTACTTTCCGCTTTCGAGACAGCGGATAAGATTCTTCACTGGCAATGTCCGAATCCTCTCCTTGGACCGGAATGATGGGATCAGCAATAGGATCGGCTAATATAAGATGAGATTCTTCAAGGTCATCTAAGCTTTCTTGCTGAACTGGAATGAGAGGATCAATGAAGTTCATGTCAAGAATTTGACATTCATCATCAGGTTCATCATGCTCTTCATCATTCTCACTGTCTTCAAACAATTTTTCAGTAGCTGCTGGACTATTATGCCCCGCAGAATCAGATTCATGTTCATCATCATGCTCACTGTCATCAAACAATTTTTCAGTAGCTGCTGGACTATTATGCCCCGCAGAATCAGATTCAGGAATGGGGTTGGGTGATTCATGCTGAAAGATAGTGTTGTCACCAGGTTCTGTGTCTTTCTCATTTGGTTCACCATCAGCATGAGCATTTGGTTCACCATCAGCATGAGCATTTGGTTCACCATTAGCATGATCATCAGTATCTCCCACTTTTTGAACATCATTAGATTTGGGACTAGAGGGAGGAGTAAGTAAGAGAACCTCCTTGATTTGTTGAACATCAGCCTCAATACGAAGCAAACGCTGACTCATGTCCCGAGTCAGTGACATCAGTTCAGAAAATGCTGAAGCAGGAATTTGAACCGTTGAGGTACCTGGAGCAACTGGAGAGCTAGGTTGCATCCTTGGAGAGAAGTGGTGAGCTGCTGGAGATGGATGCTCCCCCTGAGACTGATGCTCCCCTTGAGACTGATGCTCCCCCTGAGATGGTTGCCCCCCCCAGAGGCATGGAATCCTGTGGTGCTGAGGAGGCTTTGCCAGTGGCCGAGATGAGGTGATGAGAAAGTTGAGGGGAGAAATGACCGCCATCATGATGTTCCACCTCTTGATCAGCATGATCCAAATGATCACCATCAGCACCTCCTTCATCAGTGTCAGCAGAGAGAGAAGGCATAGTGTATGGATGGGCGATCCATTCTCTCATCCTATCAGAGATTCCAATGTCAGTATCCAAAGGATCATCCTGATACATACGAACAGACATTCGAGGGCATTGGATTGGATTCCCAGAGTGAGAAAAGTAGTCAACAGCGAAGAATTTGTCGAACACTAGGGCAATCCAGCGTGGAAAGGGAACATGATCAGCACGCACATATGCACGTAGAAGTTGAACAAGCTGATCAAAGAATAGTGCCCCATAATCTAATCTCTTGTTGAGAAGAAGGGAGCAGATGACTTGTTGCTCATAAATGCTCAATTGATCACCACTGCAAGACTTGTGGCCCACACACTTGCATAAAGCACCAGTGAAAAACTTCCAGCCTGGGGTCATGCACTGACGCAGAATAAGAGCTGATCGAGTACCAGCCTTTGAATGATCATATCCCAGTTGATCAAACATTCGTTTACATCTTTCAATAGTTGGAGGTTCAGAAAAGGGTTCGAAAAGTGGTAACCTTAAAGCAGCACTGAGAAGTTATGCGGTGATGAAGACAGAGTGTCTGCCATGACCAATGGTTCCGGTGATGGCATTGTTTTCTTCATTAACTGTTGCAGTATAGTAAAACTCACATACTTGTTCAGGGAAGAACTCGGACGGTACATCACTGATTGCATATCGGAGGCGGCAAGAAGCCAAGAAATTGACGAAATCATCGAGTCCAAGACCTCGATGAACCTCTGGAATGTCAGGGTTGAATACGACATTGGTTGCCTTGATGTGAATTGGAAGTGGAGGAGAGTTTGGGGCAGGAACGACTCTTCGAGAGGTTGAGGAGTATGTGAACGGAGATGCCGCCATTTGAGAGTATTTGAGAATTCTAGGGTTTTTGAGATAGGTTTTGGAAGGAAAAATTAAACAAAGGGAGAAAGAGGTTTAAATATGGAATGAAAAGAGGTTTAAAAAAGGTAATAATTATCTTCATTAAAAATAACGACGCATCGTAACAATCTGTCAGAGTAGAAAATAGCCGTTGGATAAAAGAGCCGTTGACTGAAGGTGAAACGTCAATCAGAGTTTGCGGAAGTGCTCAGCTCAGTGTCACAAAAGTTACGTGCTGAGAATATTTCTCCATCAATTCAAGGTACAACTTGCTTAATCGGGGCTAGCAAGGAGATTGGTGCGTGTGATAGATACTAGTTACATTATCTAACCATCGGCACAGAGTGTTGTGACTTCATCAGTGAATGGTTTATCTTACTGAATCATTAAACACTGAATAAGAGGAGGGTAGAGAATGGATTGTTGCGTGTGATGAACCTTGGTGTTTTGGTCTAACCATCGGCAAAGATTTTTAGACTCTCATCAGCGTGTGTTTTGGCACACTGAATCATAGAATCAGTGTAAGATTGGTGAGAAGGGGTAGTTGCGTGTGATAGATCTTGGTGTTTTGATCTAACCATCGGCAAAGATTTTTAGACTCTCATCAGCGTGTGTTTTGGCACACTGAATCACAGAATCAGTGTAAGATTGGTGAGAAGGGGTAGTTGCGTGTGATAGATCTTGGTGTTTTGATCTAACCATCGGCAAAGAGTTTCAAGTCATTATCAGTGTATGGTTTAATACAGTGAATCATTCAACTTTTGTTTAGAAGACTTGAAGAAGAGATCAAGATAAGAAATCAAACCAAAATGCTCAGTAGCAAATATCATCAGTATGTCATCATCAGCACAATGTACATCAGCTTATAAGACAATATCAAACATTAGCACAATTAAACGTCAAAATTAATTACAAGGAAATCATTCCCAGTTCTCCGATAATGTAAGCAGTTGATTGAGAATCCAGTGCCTTTGTGAAGATATCAGCAAGTTGCTCCGAAGTCTTGACATGTTCAAGAACAACTTTTCCTTTTTCAACATTATCTCTGATGAAGTGATGTCTGATTTCAATATGCTTTGTCTTTGAGTGCTGAACAGGATTTTGTGTGATCTGAATGGCACTGGTGTTGTCACAATATATGGGAGTCTTTGAGAACTTGAACCCATAGTCGAGAAGCTGATTTTGAATCCATAAGAGCTGAGCACAACATCTCCCAGCGGCAACATACTCAGCTTCTGCAGTTGAGATGGCTACTGATGTTTGTTTCTTGCTGGACCAGCTGATGAGACGATTGCCAAGGAAGTGACATCCACCAGATGTACTCTTTTTGTCTAAATTGCATCCAGCATAATCTGAGTCAGTGTATCCATAAAGTTCAAATGCTGAGTGACGAGGATACCACAGAGCAAGGTTTTGAGTTCCCTTCAAGTATCGAAAGATACGTTTGACAGCCATGAGGTGAGATTCTTTATGATTAGCTTGGAATCGAGCATAGAGAATGGTTCCAAACATAATATCAGGACGATTTGTTGTGAGATATAAGAGGGATCCAATCATTCCTCGATACAGAGAGTGATTTACATCAGTTCCAGTTAGATCAGTATGTATCTTATCAGTTTTAGACACTGGAGTAGAGGCTGGTTTGCAGTCACTGAGAGAATACTTAACAAGCAGGTCAGATATATATTTACTTTGACAAATGGAAATACCTGTCTTTTGTTGCTGAACTTCAAGACCTAAGAAAAAGGTCATATTCCCCATCATGCTCATTTCGAACCTTTGAGACATGATCTCTGCAAATTCCTTGCTCAGTGTCTCATTTGGAGAGCCAAAAATAATGTCATCGACATAAATTTGAACAAGAACCATGTCTGATCCTTTGTTTTTGATGAAGAGAGTATTGTCGATTGCTCCTCGTCTGTATCCATTTTCAAGCAGATACGATGTCAGTGTCTCATACCAAGCCCTGGGAGCTTGTTTCAGTCCATAAACAGCTTTGTCTAACCGGTACACATAATCAGGATGATCTTTGTCCACAAAGCCTGGGGGCTGATTTAGGAGTACTTCTTCTTCTAACACACCATGTAGGAATGTTGTTTTCACATCCATCTGATAGACAATGAAGTTCATGTAGGATGCGTATGCGAGAAACAGTCTGATAGCTTCAATGCGAGCAACCGGAGCAAAAGTTTCCCCGTAGTCGATGGATTCAATTTGAGTAAACCCTTGAGCTACAAGCCTTGCCTTGTCGCGGTTGATGATTCCATCTTTATCAACCTTGTTACGATAGACCCAACGAGTTCCAGTGATAGTTTTCCCGAATGGTCTTAGGACAAGAGTCCAAACTTTGTGCCTTTCAAACTCATTCAGTTCTTCTTGCATGGCTTTGATCCAATCAGCATCTTGAAGAGCTGTGTGTACTTTATCAGGTAAGATCATTGAAACAAAGTTAACATACATGCAAAAATTATTAAGTGCACTAGATATGGTTCGGACACCATCATGAATATTCCCTATAATTCGATCAACAGGATGATCTCAATGTTCAATGACAGATGCTGATTCAGGAGAGATAGACACTGACACATTGTCAGTTTCTGGAGAATATTCAGCTTCAAGGGTTTCATCAGCACTTAATGAATTATCTGCTGATGTGGCTGCAATATCTTGATTCAAGGAGCATGGAACCGGAATGATATGATCAGAGGAATCAGTCTTATCTTCTGCAGAAGGTGCTTCATTGAATGGACAAGAGAGAAGCTCTTGAAAGATAGAAGGAGAATGAGTGACTTTTTCATCAGTGTATGATTCCTCATCAAACTTCACATGAATGGATTCTTCAACACATTGCCTATTCACATGAAAAACACGAAAAGCCTTTGAAATAGAAGAGTACCCAACAAAAATACCTTTATCAGCCTTAGGTTCAAACTTGGATCTTGGGTCACGCTGATTTAGAATATAACAAATGCATCCGAACACATGAAAAAAGGATACATCTGGTTTTTGATCTTTCAGCATTTCATATGGAGTCTTCTTGTGAATCCTGTGAATTAGAGATCGATTCTGAGTAAAACACGCTGTATTGACAGCTTCAGCCCAAAAAGACATAGGAAGACCAGCATGGATCATCAAGGTTCTTCCTGCCTCAATCAGTGTTCTATTCCTTCGTTCAGCAACACCATTTTGCTGAGGAGTACGAGGAGCTGAGAAGTTTTGTCCAATTCCTTTATTGTCACAAAATTCTTCAAGAGTTGAGTTTTGGAACTCAGTACCATGATCACTTCTTAGTTGCTTAACTTTGAGACCTGTCAGTGTCTCATTTTTACGAATCAGTGAGATAATTTCCTGTGCAGCATGACTTTTCTTCTTCAAGAAAGCTACCCAAGTAAATCGAGTGAACTCATCAACGACCACTAGAGTATACTTATTTCCACCTAGTGAACGAACAGGAATAGGTCCAAACAGGTCCATGTGGAGTAGATAAAGAGGGACTGATATACTTGAACATGACTTGGGTTTGAAAGAGGACCTGGTTTGTTTTCCTTGTTCACAAGCTGAGCATATCTTGTCTTTCACAATGCTGAATTTTGGGAGCCCTCTAACTAGGTCTTGATTGGATATCTTGGATAGATTCTTGAAGTTCAGATGAGAAAACCTTTTGTGCCAAATCCAGCTAAGATTCGTCTGAGACTTTGTAAAGAAGCATTGCATCAGTGCCTTGTCACTTGAGAACATGTCAAGAACATATATATCATCTTTTCTACTTGCTGAGAGTACGATGTTCTTGTCAGTGTTTACAACTCTTCCTTCCTTCTTTGTATAGTGAACTTCATAGTCAGCATCACACAACTGACTGATAGAAATGAGGTTGTGTTTGAGACCCTTTACATATGAAACGTTTTGAAAAACCACGTTATTGCATTTGATGTTTCCATATCCCTTAGTGAACCCCTTTCCATTGTCTCCATAAGTAACTGCAGGACTAGTTTTCTTAACATAATCTTCCAGGAGAGACTTTGATCCCGTCATATGCCTTGAGCAACCACTATCTAAATACCAAAGATGCTCCTGACCCTGTAGTACTGAGAAACTAGTTAGAACACACTGACCCATTCAAAGATGGGTCATTCACAAAGTTATTTGATAATAGGTTATAACACTCCTTAGGAAGACAGTTTAAAGAGTTTGACTTAAGAGTCCATTTTTCATTTCTAACTTTAATATTTTCAGCTCTTGAGGATGATTTATCAAAAGAACATTCACTGATCTTGTGAGAGGAATTACCACATCTGTAACAAACTCTAGTACCAAAGTTCTTCTTGGTGAGCAAATTTGTTGATTTAACACATTTTGACATGTAAGATTCACCAAGAGAGCTTTGAGTCCTTTTGCTTATCATTGAGTCATGACTGAATACAGTATCAGGAGGAGTTTGATCAGTGTTAGGTGATAAACTATCAGTATCTGATTTTGACTCATTCACAGATGGATTGCAATCAGGGAAGTGCTTGAGTTGTTCATGAATAGCATGAAACACTCCATTTGAGATAGGAAAAGCAATAATATTCTCAGTTAGAGGGATTGGTCTAACAAGATGTGCAGGATAAGAGGTAGGATCAATTCCGGTAATTTCAACATTACACTCAGTGATACCATCAGAATTAGTAATGCAATATTCATCAATTAAACTTTGATTAATAAAAGAGTTACTGACAAACTTATTTTTGAAATTGTTTTTCATCTCATTCATGGAATAGACCTCAGATCCCTTTTCTTGTGTTTTAAAAACTTTTTCAGCTTCTGCAAAATTACCCCCAAGAATTTTCTCACAAGAATGTGGAATTTGAGCTGAAATAATATAATTAGCATTTTTATGAGATTTTGCCCAAGTGTGAAGCACAGTTTGTTCTTTGATCAAAAGATTTTTAACATCATCAATTTCAGCAGACAAAGATGAATTTGACAAACTAGTAATTCTAAGATTTTCCTGAGTGGACTCAATAATACTATTTTTCATGGAAATATCAGTTTCAAGAAGATCAATTTGATTTTGCAAATTTCTTATGGTTTGATTCTTCTTAGAATTAATGACACCCAAATACTCAAACATTTTGATTTTTTCATTCATTGAATAGGAAACAAAGTTTTTAACCTGGTACATTGAAGAAGAGTCAATGTTGTGCTTCCTGGAATTTTCAGCATCAGACATATCAGTGTCAAAAGTACTTTTGTCTTTATCAGAAATAGCCGGGTCCTCCATTTTGACCATTAGACACTTGACTTCATCATCTGATGACTCTTCATCAGTTTTCCATTTTTCTTCTTCAGCTACAAGCACTTTATGTTCCAAGTTTTCAGCTTTTAGCTTCTCAATCAGCTTGTTGTACTTCTGCATCCAGTATTCATCTGAGCCTATTTTCTTTTGTTTACAATCCTTTGCAAAGTGATCAGTGCTCCCACAGTTAAAGCACTGAGCCTTCTCTTTCTTATCAGCACCATGCCTTTTATCAGCTCCTGACCCTTTTGAGAACTTTCCACCCATCTTCTTTTGAAACTTTGAGAAGTTTCGACCTGATTTTTCAAAGGTCTTCACAATCAAGGCTGCACTTGCCACAACTTTTTCAAGATCATCAGTGTCAGTTTTATATGAATCAGTATCTGAATCACTTTCAGAGTCTGAATCTGACACCAACTTTTTGTTGGAGAACAAGGCTACAGAGGATTCACGCTGAGAATCTTTCATCAGTTCCTTTCTTTGAAGCTTGGATTCTTCATAGTATGGAAGATTTCCATTGAGACTTTGTAAATCCATAGAGTTGATCTTCTCACTGTTTTTCAGCACATCAACATGATTCTCCCAACCTGCACCCAGAGAATCCAAAAACTTTTGCACTAGAACAGTTCTATGCTTCAACGGATCTAGTCTCCGAAGATCATTAACAAGAGTATTGAATCTGTTAAAAGTTTGAGTCAAGGTTTCACTTTTCTTAGCAAAAAAATGTTCATACCTTCGATTAAGATCATTTATTTGAGTAGCCTTGACTTCTTCAGTTCCTTCAAAAGATACAGTCAGAGTGTCCATCAT
The DNA here is from genome assembly GCF_052625555.1 of Lactuca saligna. Lineage (NCBI taxonomy): Eukaryota > Viridiplantae > Streptophyta > Magnoliopsida > Asterales > Asteraceae > Lactuca > Lactuca saligna. The sequence goes on along the minus strand of NC_136417.1, from coordinate 40,257,407 downwards.
CTCTTTTGCTGAGATGCAATTTTGAACCAGCCCAAAGATGTTATATGGCAGAGAATAGCTGATTGCGGCACGAGCACGAACATCTAGACCATGTTTTCTCTTGTCATCTGCCGTCCAGTTTTCTTTGGGAGTTTTCTTCAAAGTACCATCAGGAACATTATTTTTAAGAGGCTGATACATCGGAACATAAGGACCTTTTTCAACGATGTCCAACATGTCTTCATCAACAGACTCTAAGGCATATAGAGCCTTTATTTTCCACATAGCAAAGTTCGTTTCATCGAAAGGAGGGATTTTAGCAGAAGGATGATTTGATGAGTTTGATGAAGAAGAAGATGAAGCCATTTGTTTGATAAAAGAAACCTGCACTGATACCAATTGAAGAGGCCTTTAGATCAATCGATATATCAAACAAAGACGATAAATAAGAACAAGAGAAATTCACGAAGAAAAACTTTCACTAAGAAAGATAATCTCACAAAGAGATTATCGTGTGCACAAAGCGACGATTAGGGTTTGTGAAAAGCGCGTACATTCACAAACCTGTACAAGATAATATATATACTGTTATTCTAGACAATCCCTACAATTCAGGGATATGCTAATCAAGATAACTAAGGAAACAGAATAAATACATGATTTGTTACAATGCACTGAATAAACTAAACTAATATAAACTGAGCAGTTATACGCTGATGCTGATGCTGAAACATGTGCTGATGCTGAGTTTGTTTTAAACATAATCATATTTCAAGGTTTGACCTTACAAAGTCAACTTCCTGGTTGACTCTACTCATCGAGTCCTATTATGAACTCGCCGAGTTCCCGGACTCACACTTCTCTAACTCGTGACTCGACTCACCGAGTCGGGACGTAGACTCGCCGAGTCCCTCTACTTCCGGATCCTTGTTCTAACTCAATGAGTCCTCTTCCACTCGCTCATTCAACTCACAACTCTAAAATCGGAGATATCAGGAGGGTTTGCGCTCCGACTCGCCGAGTCCAAGAACAACTCGTCGAGTCCTATGCATGTCCTCACTAAACAATTAATTCTAATCGATTCCAGTGCATCCAATTCATAGATATGAGCTTTTAGGGCCGATATAAGTCATAAAGTTGCCAACTTTACATATATGCATTGAGGTATGAAACTAAAACACCAAAATAAGCTAGAAATGGGAATCTAAGGTTTGGAACAAGGCCTTGCTTTGCATAAAGGTAGCTACTTTGAGCTCCTGGGGCTTAATAATGTCAATATCTATAGCTCACTACCCTAAGGGAGCTCCAATCTCGAGTTTGGACCTTGAAATGTCCCAAAAGTGGCAAAACAAGCATATATGAAGATCTACTAGGAAAATGAACAAGGTAGAGGCTTTATTACCATATGAAATAGCAAATGGAAGCTAGCTTCTAGATCTCCTTCTTCTCCTTTGCACCTTCTCTCTTTTCTTCTCTTCTACACTTCCAAGAATACACCAAAACACTCAAAATCAAGAAGGAATCACTCAAGATCACCAATGGAGGGCTAGGGTTTTGAGAGGGAAACACTCTAAGGGTGCTGGAGGCTGGGATGAGGGCTATAAGGACATTTAAATAAGTTACAAACCCTAAGGATTAGGGTTTCCTCCAGACTGGCCTCCTCGTCGAGTCCGGATGCGGACTCGCCGAGTAGATCACTTAAAACCCGCGTCCAACTTGGCATCTACTTGACGAGTTAGGGCTACTACTCGCCGAGTAGCTCTTTATAAAAGACTTTTAATGAATTAATGTGTACAAGGAATGGGCGTTACAACTCTCCCCCACTTATCTCAGACTTCTTCCTCGAAGTTTGTTGCTGCTGCATCTGGAAACAACTCTGGGTAGTGCTCCCTCATCTCCTCCTCTGCCTCCCACGTCCACTCAGACCCCTTTTGGTGCTGCCACTGCACCTTTACCAACTGAACCACCTTGTTCCTCAAGGTCTTCGTCTTTAGATCCAAGATCGCAACCGATCTCTCAATATAATTCAGGCTGCTATCAACCTGAATATCCTCCAAGGGTACAACTACTGACTCGTCCACCAAACACTTTCTCAACTGGGAAATATGGAAAGTTTTGTGGATCTGGCTAAGCTCTGTCGGAAGATCCAACCAATAAGTGACCTGACCCACCCAGGCCAAAACCCTAAAAGGACCGATGAACCTGGGGCCTAGCTTGCCCCTCTTACGGAACCTGATAACACCCTTCCACGGTGACACCTTCAGGAGGACCATATCGCCCACTTGAAACTTCAAGTCTGAACGCCTCCTATCGGCGTAACTCTTCTGTCAACTTTGCGTAGTCTGCAGTCTACTACGAACCTGCTGGATTACTCCGTGGTCTTGAGCACCACTTCAGTGCTCCTGATGACTTGCTGTCCAACCTCGCCCCAACAAATTGGGGTCCTGCACTTCCTCCCATAAAGCATCTCGAAGGGAGGGCGGTCAATACTCGCATGGTAACTGTTGTTATATGAGAATTCCACTAATGGAAGATACGTATCTCAACTGCCACCGAAGTCTAGAACACATGCTATAAGCATGTCCTCGAGAGTCTGAATCGTCCTCTCGCTCTGCCCGTCCGTCTGAGGGTGGAAAGCGGTGCTGAAATGGAGACGAGTACCCATCTTGTTATGAAACCGCTTCCAGAATTTGGAAGTAAAATGGACATCTTGGTCTGACACCACTGAAACAGGCTCTCCATGTCGTGCCACAACCTCTCGCACATAAATATCGGCTAGCTTCTCAGCTGATATACTCTCCTGGATCGGTATAAAATGAGCACTCTTCGTCAGCCGATCCACAATAACCCAAATCGAATCCACTCCACGTGCGGTCCTGGGAAGCTTAGTGATGAAATCCATGGTGATGTCCTCCCATTTCCATGCTGGAATATCAAATGGCTACATCTTGTCGTGATGCATCTGGTGCTCTGCCTTGACCTTCATGCAAGCCAAGCACCTCTCCACATACCAGGCGGAATCTCGCTTCATGCAGGGCCACCAATAATAGGGCCAAAGATCTATATACATCTTCGTTCCCCCTGGATGGTTGGAAAATCGAGACTTATGGGCCTCGTCCATCACTTGCCGCACACCGTCCCAGTACGGTGCCCAAACTCTCCCATGAAGGGTCAACAATCCTCGACTTTCATAGTCAAAGGAAGCTACTCAGCCCACGATCCTCTCACACTTCTGCCTCTCCTCCCTGTGCCTCTCTGATTTGCTCCAACAATGGAGTAATCACTGTCATCCTCATACATATATCCCTAATCGGAGCTGTTACTGCCTTGCGGCTCAGGGCGTCGGCCACCACGTTGGCCTTCGTTGGGTGATAAAGGATCTCACAGCCGTAATCCGTTACCACATCTAACCACCGCCGCTGCCTCATGTTAAGATTCGGCTAATCCATGAGGTACCTCATACTCTTATGATCCGTGTATATGGTATAACGGACCCCATAAAGGTAATGCATCCAAATATTGAGAGCAAACACCACTGCCCCGAGCTCTAAATCATGCGTAGGATAGTTACCCTCGTGAGGCTTCAACTGTCTAGAGGCGTAAGCTATCACACGGCCTCGCTGCATCAACACTGCTCCCATACCTGTGATCGAAGCATCACAGTAGACTACAAAATCCTCTACTGTCAGGGTAAGAATCGGTGCCTCGCACAATCTCTGCATGAGGGTCTCAAATGCTACCTGCTACTCAGACTCCCAACGAAACACTACCAACTTCTTAGTCAGTCGGGTGAGCGGTACGGTTATCTTGGAGAAATCGTGGATGAATCTCCTATAGTACCCTGCCAAACCGAGGAAGCTCCGAATCTCAGATGGGGACTTCGGGACCTCCCACTGCATCATAACCTCTATCTTAGCTAGATCTACCAGTATACCATTCTGGTTAACGAGATGCCCAAGGAACTGCACCTCGCGCAACTAGAACTCGCACTTGGAGAACTTTGCAAAAAGCCTCTCCCTCCTCAAGGTCTCTAGCACCTCCCTCAGGTGCTCCTCATGCTGCTCCTGCGTCTTGGAATAAACCAAGATCTCGTCTATGAATACTATCACATAGCAATCCAGCATCGGCCTGCACACGTGGTTCATGAGGTCTATGAACGCAGTTGGAGCATTGGTGAGCCCAAACGGCATCACCACAAACTCATAATGACCATAGCGGGTTTTGAAAGCCGTCTTCTGCACATCCTCACCCCTAACCCGCATCCGATGATACACGGAGCGCAAATCAACCTTGTAGAACCAAGATGCACCCTGAAGCTGATCAAACAAGTCATCTATCCTCGGGAGTGGGTAACGGTTCTTCACCGTTACCTTATTCAACTCTCGGTAATCTATACATATATGGTGCGACCCATCCTTCTTCTTTACGAACAAAATCAGCGCTCCCCAAGGCAAACTGCTCAACCTGATAAAACCCTTATCCAGCAGCTCTTGCAGCTGCATAGAAAACTCCTGCATCTCTGGGGGAGCTAACCGATATGCTGCCTTGGCTATTGGAGCCGCACCAGGAATCAAGTCAATCCTGAACTCAACCTGCCTCTCCGGGGGTACTCCCAGCAAATCCTCTAGAAATACATCCAGGTAGTCTCGCACTATGGAACATCGTCAACTGTCATCTTGCCCTTCTCCCGAGCATCTAGAACATAGGCAGTGTAACCGGTGCAACCCTTCTAGAAGTAGCGCCTCGCTCTCGCTGCTGAACAAAGAACTGGTACGTGTTGTGGCCTCTCACCCTGAATCACTAACTCTCCCCTACTGGGTGTGCGAACCCTCACTAACTGCAACTCACAATCAATCATCTCCCCATTGGGTATCAGCCAATCCATGCCTACTATGACCTTATTCCCTCACAGGGGAATAGGGACCAAGTCCACCGAAAACTGCTCCTCTAATAACTGAAGGGAACATCCTCTGTGCACTATCGCATCCCTAACGGTCCTATCATCTGCGATCTCGACCTCAACCGGACAATACAGCTCCCTTAGAGCTCTGCTAAACCTCTTGCTAAGCACAAGTGAAACGAATGATCGGGTAGCCCCTGAATCAAACAATATTGTGGCTGAAATGCCGTTCACTAGGAACGAGCCTATACAAAACATACAATTATAAGAAACAATCAATAATAAATGTAGAGATAAGGAAAAAGACATACCGGTCACCACATCAGGAGTCGCTCGCGCCTCCTCTGCTGTCAGCTGAAACGCCCTACTCTTCGCCACTGGCGTCTCAGCTCGGCCCTGGCGGCCGTCTGTAATACTCAAGGTAGCAGGGGCAGGTGCTGACACCTTCCCTGCTGCAGCTAAACTCGGACATTGGGACTTCTTATGTCCCCTCTGATTTCAATGGAAGCAAATCAGATCAGATGCTGCGGTGGCGATAGTAGTAGTTGTACAATCTCTGCTCATGTGCCCAGTCCGACCGCACTTATAGTAGCCAGCACTCCCTGCCTTGCACGCCCCATCATGCAATCTCCCACACTTGCCACACCGATCGTGGATCTGCTGACTCCTGGATCTATGATCTGAAACCTTGGGCTTTTTTCCCGAAACTCCCTGAACCCGAAGCCGCCTCCAGCTTCCTTTTCTCTCCATCTCAAGGTCAATCTCTCTTTCCCGAGCCGTAGCAATCATGTCATCCAGCGTTTTACAGCTGGACCAGCTCACAAACTGGTGGATGTCACTCCATAGCATCTCATGAAAATGAGCCTTCTTCATTTCCTCATTAGTTGCATACTGAGGAACGAGAAGCGCCCTTTCCTTGAACTTGGCGGTAATCTTCGCCACTGTCTCTGTAGTTTGGGTGAGATCCTAAAACTCCCTGGCTAACTGTTGCACCTCAATAACCGGTGCGAACTCAGCTTTGAACCTGGCAATAAAGTTAACCCAAGTCATAGCATCCAAAGTTGCATCATCTCCAATGACATGTCCAACCTCCTCCCACCAATCTTGTGCCCTGTCCTTCAGGAGACAGGACACTAATCTGACCTTGTCCCCCTCGGGACACCTACTAGTGCAGAATGCGTTGGCCACATCCGCCAACCATCTGGTACTCGCTATGGGGTCCCATGCCCCGTGATAATCTGGAGCTCCACATGCCCGGAACTCCCTAAAAGTAAGCGTGCGCGACCCCATCATGACCGCCACCTCAGCACGAAATGTGCCTAGCTTTTCCTCCATTAACTCTAGTATACCCTCCTTGATCGAACCAAAGATCACTGGAGTCTACTCAAGAATGATACGAGTAACCTCTGAAGTGAAGAACTCTCTAGTCTACTCATTCAACTATTCAGCCCCCAAGCCTGATCTTGATCCCTCCCCAGCACCTGAACTGCCGCCTGCTGGTCTAGGGCGTAAAAGCACCATTCTGAAACACATTACGATAAACGTTAGAAACACTGATATATCTCGAGGGATCACTACTACTACAAGAATTCTGGTCTTGTCTCAGTCTTCCTCGATTCAAGTACGGATCCTCTACTTCCAGTAGTATGGGCCCCTACTACCTTCCACATTTATCCGTACCTTCCTCAAGGAATGCCTCGACTCCACCAAGCCACTACCACTGTTGCTGATCTCTACTACTCTCATCCTAGGGTTGCCCTAGGGATATCTCGGACTCAACCAAAACCTGTCCTCAGCCGCTGAAGGCCTCCTTGTAATGCTAATTAGTCATCACCTGATAACCATCACATGTGACGAGGCTCAGATAATCCTTCGAGTAAAAGACTCGTCCCTACAACGGTTAGACTCAAACAAGATTTGTGCGGTAGGGCCAAATCCAGCACTCCGAGATTATTCAACCTTGATCACATGTGATGTGACGTATTTACCTAATGGCTAACTCCCATTATTCGGAGTCCCACAAAGCACAAAGCAAGCAACATTCAGACACAAGAAACTACTCAAGCAATTCTATCCTCATAACGAGAAACTGTACTAGCATACAACGCTAAGCTCATACTATCAGGCATAACCTAACAGGCTATCCTACTGCTGTCTACTCAATACTAGCATGCAATTCTCATAAAGCTGGAACACATATAGCAGGCACATAAGGCATTTTCCTAGATCCTTAGTCCTATTCTAGCATGTTGTTCTACTGAAACTGAAACAGATAATCATAACATAATCTTGTATGAGTAATTTGGGAGTACTTACTTGAGCTCGACTGATCGTATGCACCACACCCTTTTCTCGTTTTCAAAACTCTTTTCTTTTTAAGTCGTTTCCTCAAAAATTCTTTTGAAAATATTTTTCTTTCAAAAATATTTTACTATTTCCCTTAGTTTGAGTTCAGTCACACCCGTAAGTGTGCCCGAATCCCTCAAACCAAGGCTCTGATACCAGCTTGTAACATCCCAAAATACGATCCAAAAATTTTTGTTTAATCATGACTAAATCATTATATCAATATCATAAAATAAAAACCCATACGTCAATATCTCAAAACCAAAATAAAGTATCATGAGAAAATTGTATCAAGACTGTATCAAATCATATCTACGAAAAGCTCAATCAACTCCCAAGACAAAAACTGAAGCGGTGGTGTATGCGATGCCATCATCCTGAGCTCTTCCTTTTACTTGTGGACGTACCTGAAACCAAAATTGAAATTGTAAGCACAAAGCTTAGTGAGCTCCCCCAAACTACCACATACCATACACTAACATATAAAGCACATACTGGGCCTTGCCCACTGCATCGGACCGAAATCCAGAAACTACATCGGACCAAAGTCCGGAACTAACCAGGGCCTTGCCCTCTGCATTGGACCGAAGTCCAGAAACTGCATCGGACTGAAGTCCGGAACTGACTGGGACCTTGTCCCCTGCATCGGACTGAAGTCCGTAACTAACTACATCAGACCGGAATCCGGAACTGACTTGGATCTTGTCCCCTGCATTGGACCGAAGTCCGGAAATTGACTGAGCATAACATAGCATAGCATAAACATATCAACTAGCATAAGCACATATACTGCATACTGCATCGGACCGAAGTCCGTAACACATAACAAAAAACATGCTTGAATCACAAAAATATCAAGCAATCTAACTACTGCATCGGACCGAGGTTCGGGACTACTCCTAACTAAACGGGACGACATTGTTGCCATAGACCCGTTCCTATTGGAAGGAAACTCACCTCGTAACGCTGACTGCTGAGGTGCTAAATCTGAGACTGTCTGACTGCTGCTCCGGAACTCCCCGACTACAACTCCCATAAACACTAAATTAAATATTGATAACTAACTCAGGGTAAAATGACTATTTTACCCTTGGTCAAAGTTAACGTCCTGGTCAAAGTCAACTTCCTGGTTGACTCTACTCGCCGAGTCGAGATGTAGACTCGCCGAGTCCCTCTACTTCTGGATCCTTGATCTAACTCACTGAGTCCTCTTCCACTCGCTGATTCAACTCACAACTCTAAAATCGGAGATATTATGAGGGTTTGCGCTCTGACTCGCCGGGTCCAAGAACAACTCGTCGAGTCATATGCATGTCCTCACTAAACAGTTGATTCTAATTGATTCCAGTGCATCCAATTCATAGATCTGAGCTTCTAGGGTCGATATAACACGTAAGGTTGCCAACTTTACGTACATGCATTGAGGTATGAAGCTAAAACACCAAAATAAGCTAGAAATGGGAACCTAAGGTTTGGAACAAGGCCTTGCTTTGCATAAAGGTAGCTACTTTGAGCTCCTAGGGCTTAATGATGTCAAGATCTATAGCTCATTACCCTAAGGGAGCTCCAATCTCGAGTTTGGACCTTGAAATGTCCCAAAAGTGGCAAAACAAGCATATGTGAAGATCTACTAGGAAAATGAACAAGGTAGAGGCTTTATTACCAGATTAAGTAGCAAATGGAAGCTAGCTTCTGGATCTCCTTCGTCTCCTTTGCACCTTCTCTCTTTTCTTCTCTTCTACACTTCCAAGAATACACCAAAACACTCAAAATCAAGAAGGAATCACTCAAGCTCACCAATGGAGGGCTAGGGTTTTGAGAGGGAAACGCTCTAAGGGTGTTGGAGGCTAGGATGAGGGCTATAAGGACGTTCAAATAGGGTACAAACCCTAAAGATTAGGGTTTCCTCCAGACTGGCCTACTCGTCAAGTCCAGGTGCGGACTCGCCGAGTAGATCACTTAAAACCCACGTCCAACTTGGCATCTACTCGACGAGTTAGGGCTACTACTCGCCGAGTAGCTCTTTATAAAAGACATTTAATGAATTAATACATACCAGGAATGGGCGTTACAGTTATACTGGTAAGACACCTTGATCTAAGCCTAAACTCTTCATGTTCCTCATGTTCTTCATTCTTTAAAGGTATACGGTGGCACACCTTCATAAGGTGGTCGTAGACACCTTAAAGACCCTCTAAAGTTAGAGTTTGGCCCCCTATCTTCTATTTGGACTTGGTTTAAGCCTTAAAACACCTGAAAATTGACTTTTTGAGCATAAATCAAGAGTATATGACCGCACACACACTCTGTGCAGTCGCACACTCCTGTGTACAGTCGCACACACACCCTGGCCGCACACACGCAAAACCCTTGATTTTGTGGCTATATATCTCCCTTGTTCGATCATTTATGGTTCCAACACTTAGTTCAAGCATTTCCAGGTCCTTAGGGTGGTTTCCCATCATGTTTAGTCATGAAACACCCTAATCTAATACATATATGTGTTATTATATATTAATAGGATCCACTTGCATACGAAACATCGGTTCACACTCAGCATCCACACCGAACGTACATTCGAATCTTATGTCAATCAGTGAGTTCATACCCCTACACTTTTTCCGAGTTTTAATGTTTTCAGGGGGAATACAAGCAAAAGTACAAGGAAACTTGTGCTCAAAGTATATTAATTGTTTAATATAAATATATGGTCAGTATGCTTTTAACACAGAAAACGGTTTTACCAAACGATTAAGAAATCAACTCGTAGAAACAGTTTTCAAAACTAAAGTAATGAACTTGTGAATCATATCGTAAAATTTGTTATTTTATAAAGGATTCATACAAATCATAAACAAGATCTTCAATATTATTACTTGTAAATTGTTAGTCTAAAGTTCGAGACACGTCCTTGGTAACACCCCCTCAGAATCAGGGTATAGGATTAGCACTTGTAACCATAATCTATTGTAGGGAGAGTGTGAATGTTGTGTATAGATCTATACGGGACCGACTATCCCACACCTTACTGCTAGCTACAGTTGGACCAACAAGTCTAGGGGTGACAAAGTCATAAAAAGATATTGGCCCTGTTACGTGCCATATCAAGTCTAACTACGGTTATGACACTTGCAACCTAGATAACAGTAATTTACTTTTGTAATAATGAAACAAGTGAACTAATCTCAAAGTAATAACCAATTTGACTACTAGTAGGTATTAATAATACCCTTAGGATTTAGTTCACCTCGTATTTGTTAGTTTTATTTATGTAATAAGGCTAATACACCTCACAGGGAGCAAACAGGGTTTTTCAAGAAAAATAAGTCTAACGATATAAGTATGATAGATACTTGTACACCTCAAACTAGAATAGATAACCAACCATCAACTTTTAGGGAAAATATAGGATGTCCCCAGGATAACTCAACCTTTCATAAACGGACAATTTAACAAATAACAAACGGATATTCAAACTTCTTTTATAAGAAAATATAGGATTTTCTTGAGAAACACTTTTCAAATGGATCAAATAAACATTCTTCACCAAACAAAATGCTTATGAACTCACCAGCTTTATGTTGATATTCTTTCAAACTGGTTGTATTCTCATGGAATTGTAGACAGGTACTTCCAGGATTTTGGAGAAGTCGGCGCGATAGAATCTCGTCTTTTCATTTTACTTTCATATGTATAAAACTAAGTACTAAGATAATGTAAATTTTTTTCATGTATGTATTCAATGTTTGGTTGTGTTTACTATGCTTAGTATGATACAACTGTTGTGATACTACGCATGATGTCACCCACCCCCGGACGTTTCCGCCGTTATTTCTGATGGTTCGGGGGTGTGACATATTATGAGGAAGAAGAAGATGAAACCGATAAATTAAAGTGTAAAGCTCGCGATGCTGAACTGGATGAAAACTTACGAGTAGCTAAAGAGGCTGAGGAAAAACAAAAGGCAACTCGTGAAGCTGAGGATACATTAAAAACTTAGAAGACTCTTTTTCCTTTATGGACATTATAGCGAATTTTGAATGAAGCCATCGATAACCCAAATGCTTATTGGTTAGAGCCTGTTGCGTCTTTTGAATTGGAGAACTCTCTAGATTCGTAACTTGATCTGCCAATCACTCCGAAGGCCTTTCAATTTTGCTGTTTTGACAAGATTGTGGATGCTCCTATTCCAAATTGTTTTGTTGATCAGACTCTCTTCTGGTTCTATATAAAGTACATGAAGCCTAAATACGAAACTTGGAGCTCAAAGAAGATCACAACGGTCAAGGTGTTTGTACCAACTGAAACTAAGAGCTTCATCAACGCTCGTTTCAAGGTTGCTCGTGGGGCTGCGAGTTCAACGTTCGAATTTACTCTCACATATCTGTCCTGCCTCAACCCATTCGATTATATTTCTCTGTTACTTCTATTGTTGAAGGATCAACATAAATTCGAGCCTATCATTGCACATATGAAACGAATGTTGGTTTGCTACATCAATGAGGTTGGAAAGATGGACGTGGAGATTGCCCCTGTTCTGAATAAGAAACCTATAGTTCTCCCTAAGGAGCCTCTGAAAGATCTTGATACGATGGAATTAGGGAGGATACAAAAGAAGGATTGGAGTGTCGCTTTTCAGTTTAGAAAAAGACCTGATGTGAACTTTCACACAATTTGCTTCTATCTGCCAGACAAACATCTATACTCCTCCTCCTGTCTAGAATATATTGTGGATTTTGTGAGTCAGAACAAAGCAAACAGTGTTGTAGACAAGAAATGCTTTTCTGACATGATCAATTGGTACGTCCTGATTCGCAAGTCTTTGTTTGGCATAATGCCAAAGTTGTTTAAAGTTTAAAAGAGTCAACAACAATGAAGAATCTGCCTTCCTTAATGACACAAAGGGGGAGATTGTTGGGTTTATTTTGTGTTGTGTCAATATTGTTTTGTAATGTTTTAGTCCATCTTTGTAACAAACTGGGCTTGTCCACCTTGTTTTTTTAATGAGCTAGGGTTAGACTATATAATGCATGCATGCACCTTGATTAGTATCGATTGTAGTTACCCGAAACTTCCTTTACAGTCTAAGTTCTTTATCAAACTCTTCTAAGGCAGTGATTTTAATCATTGAGCACATTTTCGATCATTGTGTTCTTTGCTTTGATTCATTTACATGCTTAGATTCTATCTAATATTTTTATTCTATCATAAGCTCAATTAATAAGGATCCAAGGGATCCAAGCCCAAATCAATACAAATAATTAACTCGAACTATAAATAATATATTGGAAAATATCGAGCGTTACAATTTGTTTTAATTTTTTAACGTTTTGTTCGAATATATATTAAACAATATCTTCGAACAAAATGACAAAAACATTAAACAATATATTCAAACCAATCGTCAACTTTTTTTAAATCCACTCTTAAAATAATTAATTATACAAACAAAAACTGGTTTATATATATATATATATATATATATATATATATATATATATATATATATATATATATATATATATATATATATATAAACCGGTTTAATCCGATTTTTTAAATGTTTTAATAACTATTTGTTTGGTTAGAATAAATTCGAGTTCAAAAAAAGTTAGATTATCAAAAAAAATTAAAAATATACATATAGACAAATAAAACATCATAAAAAAAACATTTAAACAAAATGTTAAAAAAAAATAACAAAAAGTTAAAAAAAAATAAACAAATAAAGCTTCAAAAAATAAATATTATAAATACTTTATAATATTTTGTATAACATAATTTTAATAAAATGTCTTATTAAATAGATTTAAAAAATAATAATGAGATATATTATAAAAAAATTATATCCATTATTATTTTGTAATTAACTATTTAATTATTGATAAATATGTAAATTATTAAGTAATCATGAGTTAATTTTATATAAAAGATATAAAATTATTATGCAACCATTGGTTATTTAGGAAAAAATAAAAAACAATTATTAAGGGGTATGGTTAATTGTAAATGAGATATAGATAAAGCCAAATTCGTTCTCACTTGTTATCTAATGTTTTCTGATTCACTTAGGTTGATCGGAGTGGAATCCTAAGACGTGTGAACACCACCCCTATGATTGGTGCTCTAGCTGTGGCGTGAGAGCAAAGACGGAGGAAGATGTTGTCTCTCACTCGCTATCTCAATTTTGACAGTGTGGGAGGGAGGGGGTCATTTCGACCGTTTGAATATTATTAAAAAAGTCCATTAACTCTCTCTCTCTCTCTCTCTCTCTCTCTCTCTATATATATATATATATATATATATATATATATATATATATATATATATATATATATATATATATATATATATATATATTACACATTTTTTACACAACAAAACACACTCTTTCAAAACAATTACACATTTAAAAAAAATGAATAATTTTTCCGGTTCAATTTCTTCTTCATCCGATGATGATTCTGATGATGAGTTGGTTTTGCACATAATATTATATGTGACATAAGACATGGTACGTGTGAAGGGTGAAAGTTCACACGGTGAGAAGAAGCATAGAATATGGATCAAGAGGCGACAAATGAACTTTAATTTGGTACGTTATTATTTTGCCCCTAATAGTTTATATGATCTATCGAAATTTGAAAAACTTTTTCATAGTAGTAGCATTGATTGTACATATTAGGAGTGGGCAAATTGTCCTAACACGTGATGGGGTGTCGACTATTATATTAGAGACGGTTGTTTCACAGGACCTATGATTTTGGCATGCATTATTTGGTATGACGGGATCAAACAATGATTTGAATATGCTCCAAGTGTCTCCGTTATTTAACAATATTTTGTAGGGGTAAAGCATCAAACATGTCATACGTTGTGAATGGAAATGAATATAAATATTGGTATTGCCTAGGTGATGAGATATATCTAAAGTACGTTACAATTGTCAAGTCATATTCATTTCCGGCCGATGAAAAATGAAAATTGTTCTAGTTAGCACGTGAATCTGCAAGAAAGGATGTTGAACAAGCGTTGGAGCCTCAAACAAAAGTTGCACATAATCAAACATCAGACACGAACATGGGATATAACAAAATTGACGACGGTATTGATTGCTTGTGTTATTATACATAAGATGATAATAGAATCAGAGGGTAGAACTATTTATTCATATACCCCAAACAATATACTTAATCCACCTACAGTAATACAAGTTGGTAGCCTGTCATACTTCTCAAGTGTGCTGGAAATACAAAACCGTGAAACACATCATAATCTACGTCGCGATTTGACCGAGCTCATATGGGAAAAACAATTCCAATGGCAAAATAACAATGAAGACGATGAGGATGAGGGCGGCGACGACAAAGCGGGTGAAGACAGTGACAACGATGCAGATAAGGCCGGTGACGACAATGACGACGAGTAGTATTTTTCTATGTTTTTTTATGTTTTAAAATTTTATGTTTTTTAAGTAATGTAATCTTTAATTTGGTATGTTTTATGTTTTTTTTTAGTAATTTAGGTTTTAAATTTGTATGATTTTAATTAATGAAATGTAGTTTTATTTTTCTATGTTTTTAAAATATTTATTTATGTTTTAAACTATGTTTTTTATTTAATTTAATGGTAAAAACAGATAATTACATAAAAAAATATTGTGGAGAGGTAATTATCTTCAATATCGGGTGGGTTGGTTATGAAGCTGATGTAGTGCTGAATTTTCGGTTATTTTCCGATGGCTTGAGTGCGACCGATTCCTAGAGCCTTATTTTAATGCACTCATATTATTCTTTTTTCAAAAAATAAATATTTACTTGTGAGTGAAGGCATGAATCGAGGGTCAGCTTTTAGCCCATAAAGACAATAAAAATATTGGTTGTAACTTTAGGAGAAAGAACGCGATCTCCACTAGCACTGTCGACTTGGTTGTTCATGTGTTACAATCTCTCTCTCTCTCTCTCTCTCTCTCTCTCTCTCTCTCTATATATATATATATATATATATATATATATATATATATATATATATATATATATATATATATATATATATATATATATATATATATATATATATATATATATATATATATATATATATATATATATAATGTAATTATGTTTGATATTTTTCTTTGATAGTACACTTAACCTCTACAAATAAATGCATCAATCGTGTACATATATTTTTCTGTAAATTTAACTACGTATTGTCGTCTAATTGTGATCAAATTAAGCTTACACCGATTTACATGCTAACTGCTAAGTAAAATAACATAGTTTTACTCAGCTATTTGTTTATTATTCATATATTTAATGTTTAAAGAAAGCCTACGATTCTGCAATACATACATACAGTTGGTTAACCACCTAAAACTACATATATAAGACACAAAAACTCGTGTTATGTTTCTTTTATGTTATCATCCGTTGCTTTAGTTTTTAATAATTATATTATTAAATTCCAAATTTTCATTACACGTACTTAAACCAACAAGACTTTTATGAAAAAAGTTTACATATAATTTAACAGATATTAAAGAAAGCCGATAAAATCAGATGTATTGTAAAAAAATATTGCTGGCATGACACACAAATGATTGAGTTTTGAAAAAAGAATGAAGGTGTACTTCGCTTTCTGCTCTCCATTTGGTAAAAGTTGCCATCTGATGCTAATGCTTTCTGTGGAGTATTTTATTACATCACTATATATATATATATATATATATATATATATATATATATATATATATATATATATATATATATATATATATATATATATATATATATATAAAAGGGAGGGTTCAATTGAGAAAGGAGAAATCATTCTTAGTCACTCATTTATTTTTGCTGCAAAAGCCTCCGTCGTACCAGCGGAAATGAGAAATGAATAGACATGTGTTTTCCAACAAAACATATTTACTTAAACTATGTTAATTATTACCTTAATATATACAAAAACATAATTTTTTTGTTTTTTTTTTTTAATTTTTAGAAGCTATTTTTATCAAAAAAATGATTTTAAATATACCAAAATTCATTATTTTTTATACTCTACAAATAGACATCCATATTGATATAGTTTTAAGATAATATATATATATATATATATATATATATATATATATATATATATATATATATATATATATATTCAGCTATCGTTATTCATTAGTGAATAAAAATGCATCAAGTTTATTACAGTACATTCGTTATTTACTTATGAATAAAAAGTATGACTTTTTTATTTACAATTTAAGTATCATTCATATACGAATATAGTATATATAATAAACATAGAATATTCATATTCTAATATTGAACGATGCATTCACTTGTAAATATTAACATAGTATATTCACTTTTGAATATTATATGGTATATTCACTTATGACTATTAAATGATATTTCATATGTGAATATTATATAGTATTATATGGTATATCACATGTGAATATTACATAGTATATTCACTTTTGAATATTATATGATATATTCATTTATAAATATTACACAATATATTCACATATGAATATTACAAGGTATATTCACTTGTGAATATATTCACTTATGAATATTTGAAGGTATTTTGAGAAATATATATAATTTTCATATGTTATTTACATATGAATAACATACAGACTTGCATATTTGTTTTGTATTTTTAATAATCATATACTGATTCATGTGAGAAAACATATTTATATGTGAATATAATGTAGTAACTTAGTTTATGAATTTCATCAAACAGTTGGAGTGTATACAAGTTAACTATTTTAAAAATGTTAAAAACATCAAGTTATCAATTCCAAATCATCATATACTTCCGATTTCGACTTCATATGCGACATCCTATGTCTGATCGATTTTTCATTTTGATTTTGATTTCCGAAAATCCGATTAGGAAACTGTGAGTACCGATTCTGAGTCCTTCAGTGTCGACTGTGACTGCAAGTCTATAACTCCGATTCCAATTTCATGAACAGCAAAGAAATTCCGATTTAGTTGAAGAAATCTGGATAATTATTGAAGGTTGGAGGAAAATTTTTGATGATGAACGAACTGTTATCGATTTCTCTATAGTTACGTATTTGAGATTTAAGCTTATTAACATATTTACAAGTTTGCCACCGTGTCTTTTTATGCTTAGATTAAATGAGTGGCTGAGAATGATTCCCCCATTCTCAACCTTTTTTATTTTCTCAATTAAACCTACATCTCTCTCTCTCTCTCTCTCTCTATATATATATATATATATATATATATATATATATATATATATATATATATATATATATATATATATATATATATATATATATATATATATATATATATATATATATATATATAGGTGCATGTTCAAATGAAAATATTTTTGAGTTTGAAAACATTTTTTAGCTTATAAGTTCAGAAAACACATGCATTTGTTTTTCTAATTGCCTTCAAGGTATTTGGGTAATACAAAATTAATTATATCCATATTTTAAAAAAAAAAATCTGATATCAATATCTCAAGCACTTAGACACACATACATTCTCTCTCTCTCTCCCCCCCCCCCCCACACACACACACTCTCTCTCTCTCTCTCTCTGTATATATATATATATATATATATATATATATATATATATATATATATATATATACGATAGGAATCACTGCCAAAACCACCGGACCACTATCGGAACCATCGTAACATCCTCGAAATCACCAGACCTGCACCTCTTCACTCTATCCAGATCTGCTTATTTGGCATCTCCCTCCACCTCCTACCTTGGAAACCACCCAACTACCGCCTCTACACTCTCTATATTTGTTTTTTCAACACCTCCCACCATAGAAAACTACCTACATCTACTTCCACTCTTCCCAAACCATCACCGGATCTTGCTTCACCAGCCACCACCTCCGGATCTCATCTTGCGACCATCGGATCTCGTTTCGCTGGATCTCATCAGCCACTCATTAAATGTGATTTGAAGAAGTCGTCGCCAGAAGGGAGGATCGTTCACCTGAATCATGGTTGAAACGATTAACGAAACTGAAGGCGTATACGTTAGAGAAGCTTCAAGGAGATGTTTGGAAGCATAATCACTTAGATTATGTTAGCCTTCGTTGTCGTCGTCTCTGTTCCGTCGTTTATGTATTTGCATCACACTATACGATATACACACTAGACATCATAACGAAGAATGTAGTTGATCCAACTGCCTTTACAATGATAGGTGCCTGACTATGCTTGACTTGATAACAAGCTTCCTTATAGGGGTTTTGAACACAAAAAGCACTATCAATGCCATCTCGGAGAGTATGAGAAAGAGAATTTGAATCATGGCTGTGAATCAACACACTCTCCGCTTCACAGCCGGATAGTGGAGTTGGTGGTGAGACCATAGCTCTGGCGGTGTTCATCAGAGGGATGCATGTTGCAGGTTTACAAAGCCTTTTCGAACTCCACTTGAGCGGTAACTTATTATGAAGCTTGAAGAAGTTGTTGCTCCTTACGGGAAGAAGAATAGCAATGGAGGATTCGTACTTTCGAAAAGATACGTAACTCCTTACAGTTTTGACTTTTCAAAAATAGGTTTTATTTTGCAAAAGTGTTAAAACGAATAAAAAGGCTTTAGTGGATTGGGCTTAATTCTCAAATAAATTACATGTATGGATCATTTTTACATTACAAACCATTTTTATATTACATATTACAAATTATCGGTTTAATTTTATTAGATTTAATATAGGAAAAATGTAGAATTTGTAAAGCTTTATTTTCATATACTTTTTTATGTGGGCTCATCATATATATTTTTAACTAAATATTAAATATAATATAAGCCTAAATATACTTTTCAGATGAGACTATTATATTTGATCCTAGCATGGATATTTTATTAGATTTAATATAAAATAAATGTAGATGAGAATATTATATCTATCCAATTAAATATGAATTACATGGATCATATTTATTTTTGATTTTTTGATGTAATAGTTATTCTTGTGTAATTAATCACATTTATTTGATGTAATAGTTATTCTTGTGTAATTAATCACATTTAACAACATGTTTTTAATTCTATATAAGTTATATGGAGACATACAAAACTTGTCTATAAATATATGTGATGAAATACATCTAATCACATGTGACGAAATACATGAGACCAATTATTGAATCAAACATTCAAAAATAAAATGTTGTCCACATAAATCATATGTGATTAAATACATTAGTTACATGTGATTATATGTATCTAATGATATGATTTACTTGGACAAAATTCGAGAAAAAATAGTCACATAATTATATGTATCTAATCACATGTAATTATATATATATATATATATGTGTGTGTGTGTGTGTGTGATTATATTAATCTAATCAGATGTGATTAAATATATGAGAAAAGCTATTGAATTGATAAAGTGAAAACGAATCCACATAAATCATATGAGCTTATATATATATATATATATATATATATATATATATATATATATATATATATATATATATATATATATATATAATCACATGTGATTATATGTATCTAATCACATACAATTGATGTGAACAAGGTTAATTTTTGCGTTATCGATTAAATAGTTGTTCTTGTTTATTCAACATATGATTAATATGGACAATATTCGTTTTCACGTTCTCGATTCAATACTTGTTCTCATATGTTTAATCACATGTGATTATATGTATTTAATCATATATGATTTATGTGCACAATATTTCATTTTGCGTTTACAATTCAATCGGTGTTTTTTGTCCACATTTGAAAATGAATATTGTCTACATATAATCATATATGATTTATATGGACATATTCTTTTTTTTGTTTTGGATTCAATATTTATTATCATGTATTTAATCACAAGTGATTATATGTGCTTAGATACATAAGAAAGTTATTGAATCGAAAATTCGTAAACGAATATTGTTTATATAAATAATATGTAATTAGATACATATAACCACATGTGATTATATGCATTTAATCACATATGATTCATGTGATTAATAAATATAATCACATATGATTTATATAATTATATTTATTTAAATACACGAGAACAATTACTAAATCACATATGATTTATGTGGACAAGATTCATTATCGTGTTCTAGATTCAATAATTGTTCTTAGTCAACATCAATCATATGCGATTAAATACATTTAATCACATGTGATTTATATGTATCTAATCACATATAATTTATATATAAAAAAAAGAATATTGTCTTTATAAATCATATGTGGTTAGATACATATAATCACATGTGATTATATACAAGCGAACAACAATTGAATTAAAAACGTAAAAACAAATCGTTGTTCACATTAATCATATGTTATTATGTACATATAATCAGATATTATTAAATACATGAGAAAATTTACTGAATAGAAAACATGTAAACTAATCTTGTTTATATAAATCATATGTGATTAGATACATATAATCACATATGATTACACGTATTTAATCACATATGATTTATGTGATTAAAGACATGTAATCACATATTATTTATGCCATTATATGCATTTAATAACATATAGTTTTGGTGTTGTAGGTAGTGGGTGGTGGTCATACGGTGGAGATGCATAGTGATGCGTGGTGGTGGTGGAGTTAGGGGACGATGGTGATGGGTGGTGTTGGTGGGTAGCGGGCAATGGGGTGGTGGGTGATAGTTGGTTTGTTGTGGTTGTGGGTGGTCATGGGTGGTGGTTATCAGTAGTGGGTGGTGGTGGTGGTGTTGGTAGTAGTGGGGTGATAAGTAGGGTGGTGGGATGTTGTGGTCGTGATGGATGGATGGCAGTGGTTTGTGGTGGTAAGTGGCGGATGGTGATGGTTGTGGTGGGTAGTGGTTGGCGGTAGGGGTGGTAGTTTTAGTAGATGTTGGGAGTGGGTGATGGTGGCGGGTGGTGGTGGTTGGTGGGTGGTGGTGATGGTGGGTATTAGTGGTGACGTGTGGTGAAATTTGGTGGTTGTGGAGGTTGGTCGGTGGTAATGGTGGTGGTAGGTCGAGGTTGTAGGTGGTGGTGATGGTGATGGGTCGTGGGTGAAGGTGGGGGTGGCGGTGGTTATTGGTAGGGTGGTGGTGGCAAATGGTAATGATTATGGTGTTTGGTGGTTTTGGTGAGTGAGATTGTGGTGTTCAGTGGTTTTGGTGAGTGGTGGTTAGGGACGGTGGTGGGGAGTCGTTGTGATGTGTGGTGGTGGGTAGTACACAATATTTATTTTTGCGTTCTCGATTCACAAGTTTTTCATGTGTATTTAATCACATGTGACTATATGTATTTAATGACATATAAATAATATATGATTCGATATGTATAATCACATGTGATTCGAGACATATAATCATATGTGATTATATACACAAGAAAAACTAATGAATCAAAAACACAATAACAAATCTTTGTTCACATTAATCATATGTGATTAAATATTATATAATCAGGTATGATTAAATACATGAGAAAAATTATCGAATAAAGAATACGAAAACGAATCTTATCTATATAAATCATATTTGATTTGATATATATAATCATATGTGATTATATGTATTTAGTCACATGTAATTTATGTGACTAAATAAATATAATCACATATTATTTATATGATTATATGAATTTAATCACATATGGTGGTGGTGGTTGTAGTAATGGGTGGAGGTGGTGGTGGATATGGATGGTGATATGGATGTGGTGGTGGTGGAGGAGGTGGGGTGGGTGGTGGTGATGGGTGATGAGTGGTGGTGGTGGTGGGTGGTAGGTAATGGGGGTCATGGGTGATAATTGGTTGGGTGGTGATAGTTGGTGAAGGAAGGTAGGTGGTAGTGGTGGTGAAGTGTGCTAAGGGTGATGGGTGGTGGTTGGTGTATGATGGTTGTGTGGTTGGTGGTGGTGTTGTTGATAGGTGGGTGGTGGCGGTAGTGGAGATGATGATGGGTAGGTGGTAGTGATGGGTAGTGGTGGAGTGTAGTGATGCTTGGTGGTGGTGGTGGTGGATGGCGGTGGTTGGTGGTGATAGATGGTGGTTTTTGTAGGTAAGGGTGGGGATGGTGGCGACAGTTGGGTGATGATGGTTGTTGGTGGTGGGTTGTGGGTATTGATGGGTGGTGGGTGGTCGTTAGTGGTGGTGGTGATGAGTGGTAGGTAGTAATGGTGGGTGGTGTTGGTTGGGTGGTGAGTGATGATAGTTAGTGGGCTTTTTAACTGTTTGTAACTATTTTTTGATTTATATGAATATTATTTTATAATTTTAATTCAAAAAATTGTATGGTCAAAATTTGTTCTCAAATGTTCTCACGATAAGAAATGATCTCGATTGAACGCTCCCATATATAAAGAGAGAGAGAGAGAGAGAGAGAGAGAGAGAGAGAGAGAGAGGAGGAGGAGGAGGGTTCAATTGAGGGGGAAAAGGTTGAGAATGATGGAATCATTCTAGACCCACATTTATTTTGCCGCAAAAAACTTGGACGTACTGGCGGAATGGGTAACGGATATACATGTGTTTTCCAACCAAACATATTTCCTTAACGTATCTTAATCATTACCTTAATATACACAAAAACATGTTTTTTTGTTTGCTTTTTTGAATTTTAGAATGTTATTTTTATCGAAAATTTATTTTAATTATATCAAAAAATCATAATTTTTCATTCTCTATAAGCAGACATCCATGTTGATATAGTTTTGAGATAAAATAAAACAATTGTTTTTTTAGAGTTTCAGCTATTGTTATTCATAAGTGAGTAAAAATACATCAGATTTTTATTACAGTACATTCGTTATTCACTTATGAATAAAACGTATGCTTAATTTTTTTTTTTACAGTTTAAATATTGTTTATATATGAATATATAATACGTTATAAAGTTTCTTACCTAAAATATTTTGTTATATCATCTTTCGTCATATGTTATATTTATATATGAATAAAACGTGTATTAGTCATCGTCATATGCTATATTCATATATTAATAAAACATTTATAGGGCCGGTCTAAGACAATTTGAGGCCCGGGGCAAAATAAAAAACAAGGCCCTTCACAATGATAACTTTTTTTTACGTTTTTGTTCCTTACAAAGATAAAAGGAGCATAATACCTTATTTTTTTTTCATAATTTTTATATTATTTACTTATGATTGTAATCCAAACAAACAATATAAAACTTTTCCTAATTCTCACCCTAAATTTATTACCATTTCTAGAACCTTAGATCATATGCCATTCTCGTATTCTCTGATCTCATTACAACTTAAAGATGCACCACCACCAGAACATCCGGATGCCGTCGCTGAACAACCAGTTTCCATCACCGAAACCGTCATCTGCCGCCTTTGCAGGAACCACCGGAACACCATCGCAACTTTCTCCTCTTTCAAATGTCACTCATCTTTATGCATCACCGCCCTCCGTCTCTCATTCTACCTAAACTGCCAACCTTAAGCCCTTGAACTGCCGCCCTAGACCACCTATGTAAAGAAAAAAAGGCTCCACGACAAACCCCAGAAACCAAACAACCAAATAACTATTAATTACAAAATAAAAAAGGCCAAAACACAATCAAATACATAAACATTGCAAAAAAAATTTAAAATTTACATTTATAATGTTTTTTAGATGGGAAGTTCATACATATTTTTTAGGAACCATTTATAACAAATAACAATCGCATATAATAGATTAACAATCAAGATAATAGAATAACAAAAAAAAAAATGAAACAAAAAATAAGAGAGTACATGTGGACTCTTGTGGTTGTGGATCCTATGAGCAATTGGAAAAGCAAGCCCCATACATATATTTGATGTCAAGAAAGACAATGAAATCGAATTAGGCAGAATCATCTTTACAAAAATAATGATTCGGTGTAAAATCAAATTGCACATATTAGCATTTACATTAAGATATTTCACAAAATAACATAAAAAATCGAATTTCAGGAAGGCTAGAACTTACACAGATTCACAAATCACAATCAGATGCATGTGAAAGAATAAGAAACCAAATTTCGATTTTCAAACTCCAGTGATTCAGAGAGAGTTCTTTAAACCTTCGGGATAATGATTGACTAGTTCTCAATTCTAGTCTATAACATTAGCAATAGCATGTTAGATTCGAATTTAATCAAATACGTGAATAACTTTCGATTGATGATATTAAAAAAAATTAGAAATAACAAGGAGAAAGAACCGCTTATGTGAGTTCCAGTTTTCTAAAATCCTCTGTTGTTGCCTAGTGTTGTGGACAAATTCAGAAAATAAAAAATATATATATAAAAAAAAAAAAGAGAAGAAATTGATTAGCTTGAATAACAATTAAGAAATAGAAGAAGGAGAAGTTACTAATTGCTAGGAGTCTGAGAACGTTTGGATTTTTCACAAAAATAGAAATATGATCATGGTGGAAACGCATGGTAGGTTTAATTCCCGTTCCCACTTCCTATTTGGACTTGGCGTCGATCAGAGTATTGGGCCTTTGAAAAACTAGTCTATTAGGTTTAAAATTAATGGGTTGTCATTATATAACCCTATATAACCATATAAAATGGGGGCCCTATGGTATCTGGGGGCAAGGGGCGGTCGCCCAGGCCCATGGGCGGCGCTGAACATTTATAAGATTTTTGTTACATTTCATTTGTTATTTATATATAAATAAATAGTATGTCAAAAAAAGATGAAGTGTTTTGAAATTTTGAACTACTTATTCATATAGGAATAACAAATGAAGTGTAACAAAATTATGATAAATGTGTTGTTCGTATATTAATATAACTTGTGAGGAAAGTCAATACACACTTTACTCATATGTGAATATATAACATGTGATGAGAGTTGATATAAGCAGTAAAGAATTTATTATATGTTATATTTACATATGAATGATATTTAATGTGTAAAAAAAATTAATCGTATTTTTTTATTTATTAATAAATAACGAATGTACTGTACTAAAAATCTGATGCATTTTTATTCACTTATGAATAACAATTGCTGAAAATATAAAAAATAATTTTTTTTATTTTATTTTAAAACTATATCAATATGGATGTGTCTATTTGTAAAGAATAAAAAATCATGAATTTTGGTATATTTAAAATCATTTTTCGATAAAAATTATTTTTTAAAAATTAAAAAAAAAAAAAAAAAAAAAAAAAAAAAAAAAAAAAAAAACGAAATGAACCATGTTTTTGTATATATTAAGGTAATGATTATCATAGTTTACGGAAACATGTTTAGTTGGAAAACAAATATGTATTCATTTCCCATTTCCGATGTACGACTGAGGCTTTTGCGGCAAAATAAATGAGTGACTGAGAATGATTTCCCCATTCTCAACATTTTTTATTTTCTCAATTAAACTTATATATATACATATATATATATATATATATATATATATATATATATATATATATATATATATATATATATATATATATATATATATATATATATAAAATATAGGTTCAGTAGAGAAGCATAATTAACAAGGAACCAATTGTGAGCGTTGAAAATCATAATGATCAACGGTCAAGGAAATAGATGTACACTTTTATAACACACCAGATTATACCAAAAAATTTGCTTCTTTATCAAAAAAAACCCACATTTTTTTCATCCTCTTTCCATAGAGATCTATATTGATATATAAAAAACGAACTTTTTTTTTTCGAAAAAAACTCACTTCATTTTGTTAGTTTTTTCAATATTTAAGTTTATTTTTATAAAAAAAACTAATTATACCAAAATTATTAATTTTTTGTACTCTATTAATAAAAATCAACACCAAAAAAAAAAAAAAAAAAAAAAAAAAAAAAAAAAAAAAAAACTCGAATAGTGTAGATTTACACTGTGAATTTAAACTGTAAATATATTAATTTTCAATATTCACAATGTGAAAAAGCTCGATCAGTTCAGATTCATATTGTGAATCTGACCTACTATTATACACAGTATGAATCTGAGAAAGTTAAAAAAAAAAAAAAAAAAAAAAAAAAAAAAAAAAAACGTCGGTCGGTGTAGATTCACACTGTGAATCTAAACTGTAAATATTTCAATTTTTAATATTCACAATGTGAAAAAACTCGATCAGTTCAGATTCACACTGTGGTTCTGACTTATTATTATTTATGCACACTATGAATCTGAGAAGGTTCACAATGTGAATCTGAACAGGTTCACAATATGATTCTGAACAGGTTCACAATGTGAATTTGAACTGAAACATAGTTTTTTTACACGAATATGAATCTATGTTAAAAAGTATAAAAAACATGAATTTTTATATATTTATTATTTTTTTTCTATAAAAAATAGAGCTTAACATTTCAACAAATAAAATGAAGCGAGTTTTTTTTTCGAAAAAAAAAATTCGTTTTTTATATATATTATCATGCATCTCTTTGGAAGGAGGACTGAAAATCGTGAACAACGGTATACTCGTTTTTTTTTCGATAAAAAACATGCATGGCCTAAAAAAAAGTTTTAAACAAAAAAAAGTGAGTTTTTTGTTATAATCTAGTGCATATGTGTCCATTGTAAAACCTACAACCCTTAGTTAATAATAGTTCTATATATATATATATATATATATATATATATATATATATATATATATATATATATATATATATATATATATATATATATATATATATATATATATATATATATATAGAGAGAGAGAGAGAGAGAGAGAGAGAGAGATAGGTGGTCTAATTTTGTGAGACCGTGAGACGTATTTTTTAATTTTTTTAATTTTTTTTAGTTAATTCAAGTTCCGAAAATAATATTTAAAAAAAGAATTTTTTGATTTTTCCATTTATTTTGCATTTTAAAATTATTTTGAGAATATATATAGAGTGTAATATTCTATTTAGAATATTTCATGTATTTTTCAAAAAAATAGGATTTTTTTTTTAATTTTTTTTTAGTTAATTCAAGTTCCGAAAATAATATTTAAAAAAAGAATTTTTAGATTTTTCCATTTATTTTGCATTTTAAAATTATTTTTTAGAATATGTCATTGTAATATTCTATTTAGAATATTTCACGTATTTTTCAAAAAAAAAAAAAACGGGATTTTTTTTATTATTATTATTATTAGTTAATTCAAGTTCCGAAAATAATATCTAAAAAAAGAATTTTTAGATTTTTCCATTTATTTTGCATTTTAAAATTATTTTTAGATTTGGTCTCACAGTCTTATAAAATCAGAATGATCTCAAATTAACCTGAATATATATATATATATATATATATATATATATATATATTATAACGCTACTATAAGACTAGTCGGAGTCCCGTTATTGTGCATCTAGCACGTGATAACGCTCATGAACACCGTCTCTCCCTCCCGTTATTGCGTGTTAAAGGCATTCATGTTACTTCCCATTACCACCATAACATTTGTTAACGACGTTTTCTTGTTTTTTTCTCCTAGTAACGCGTGTGGACGTTGCCGACACCTACCTCACTAATAATTATAATGATCATTAATAAACGACATGATTGGTTTATCTTTTTAACAAAGATAAACCCAAAAATATCAGTTGTTGATCGTAAAAGAAAACTAATGACCAAAATATCAAAATGTGATAAAATAATTCCACTAACATAAATCGTTAATAATTATTTTATTAAATAGCGCATGATCAAACAAATGGTTTTTCTATTATCCAGAACGACGTTAATTGGATAAAGTAATAATAATATTGGCAACATAAAACTACTTTCAAATGAAATCTTCATTAGATTTTTTATAATTTACTTAATATTACAAAAACTATCTATCAACCAAATATTTTTATATATTTGTAATTATATAGTTTTACTAGCTTTGTCTTAATTTTTTATAAACCTAACATGGACAAACAATTTGACAAACAGAAAATATCGAAGTATCGATTGATAAATCATTGTATTTGTTTTATGTATATACTTAAAGATGTGCTTGCTTTTTTCTCAGAGATCTAACATATTTATAAAAGTAAATCTGTTTTTTTATATATAAATTAAATACTGAGTTCATCATATGTATTTATATATGTCATCAATTCGTATACCCACGAGATAAAAAGGAAACATTTTTTTATACATTTTGCATATAAAATAACAAGATTCGTTCTTAAATTCATAACAAAATTTAAATAACGAAGAATCCATGATCTTGAATGGTATGTGACTTTACGGAAAGAAGGAAAAAGGATTACAACAACTAAAGTGGACACCTTTACCAACTCATACCAACAATCAACAAACCAAACCAAATTAAACAAGTATAGACACACACACACAACTGTATCGATACATATGTACAAGTAGTTTATGCATATATATTACAACCCATTGAAGAAGATTCTTTCTTGGAAGGTAGTTGTGTTTGTCAATGGGGGTTAGCTTAGCTGCTGATTAATTTTATACCCATATCTCTCTTATTTAATTAAACTATGATTTTTTAATGTATATACATCCATCCTCTTAAACATATTATATTCTAATTTTTCAATGAGTAAATCATAAAATGGGGTCGTGTTTGCATGTGGAGCTTTCAAAACGATATTGCTATAGTAACATTCTAAGCTCCAAAGACTTTTTATGAGCAATTAATCATTTTCAATGTCCTTATTTTTATACAGTCGAATATGTAGCCATTTAGAGAGAGATATTGTGTGTACTACCTTTTGTCAAAAGTAGCTGAAAGCTGGAAACAGGTAGTGAATAGTTGGTAGTATGTAGCTGGTAGCTGAAAGTTGGAAGTTGGAAGCTGTAGTTTTTATTTGTTATATAACTGTTTAACAAAAATAATTGAAAGTTTTTGAAATATATACAATTACATAAAATGATAATTGTTTAAAAAATAAATCAATATATAAATGTATTTTTAAGGACAATTGATTTCAAAAGTTCGTTAGCGTTTTATTAAACGTTACATAAAGTAGCTTTTAATTTTGGAACATTTTGTTTAAACTAAAAACTAAATATTCGTACTATCAAACGAAGTTTTTTATTTAAATTAGAGCTTTTTGTAAAAAAAACTATAAACTATAAGACCTCAAACGCTTGCAAAAACTTTGTATCAAACACGTGTAGCTTTTGGAAGCTTCTATTTTTTTAGCTTTTAACAAAATAATTCATTTGAGATTACAAACTTTTAACTTTTAGGTTAAAAAAAAGTTTCAAACTTAAAAACTAATTAATATAATGTTTAAGAAAAATTATTAATTTTTTTTAATATAATTCCGAAATTGTCCTTTTATTATTATGTTTCGCATTTATGTTTTAGAAAAATACACTTTCATGTAATTTTATATATTTCAAAAGTTATTAATTATTTTTGTCAGACACTTATCTATATCTATATATAGTTATAAAGAAATCATTTTTTTTCTTTCACCACATTTATTTGAAACGCCAATGTATTTTTCCTTTCACCACATTCATTTGAAACTCCCATGACTTTTCAATTTCCTTCTAATAATCATTATAAGTTGGTTATTAAGGTTAAATAAATATCAAACCTAAAGTATAATCATATATAAACTAAATTTCAATATTAAAATAATATATTTACTTCTACTTATAACTTTATGTTTTTTAACTTCTAACATATTATACTTAATTTATTAGTTATAATATATTGTTAGATGTAAACCATTATCATTTTAAAGATATAATTTTGGAATAATTTGTATAAAATACTTCAATTATTAGTTTAAATATAACATTACAGGGTAAAACTTAAATATAAATTTTAGTTTAGCTTAAACAACTCAAAAAATAGTTTCTTTTAGAGCCTTTTGAGCTTATTCTCATGCTAGATCGATCATAGGAGCCTAGATCTATCTTTTGGATAGTGTTGTACATCAGAAATCGAGAAATGAGACTCGAACAATCTCGATTTGGCGAGTTGTTCTTGGGAATCGATCAGTCCGAGGCTTGACTCCCCTTTTTTGTTAGGGTTCAAAGGAATCCAGTTGAGTGTTATAAGGGTTTTAGAGGGTCCAAGGGAGTGAGACGACGTATTGGACTTAGTTATAGACCTGGAGTTCATAGGACTAGATGAGTGCATGAGCAGACTCAGCAAGTCCAAGGGAATCTCCCAACTTTTGAAGATGAACTCGATGAGTTGTTCATACAACTCGGCGGGTCAAAGACATGACTTGTTATTCTTATAAAGGAAACATTTTTCCTTTCACCATATCAATTTGAAACTCCCAACTTTTCATATTTCCACATAATATATTTTCTAACCTAAATATGTTATTAATTTTTAATATTATCATAAATGGAAGACTTCTTCAATTATCAATAACTTCAATATAGTGTTAAATGCATAACCTAAATTAATATACAAAACAAACTTAAAAATATAGTGTAAAATTTAAAACCTAAAGTAAAATATCAAATAAAGTTTTAAAAAAACACAATGTATATTTTTTACAAGAGCTAAAAGAAAAATATTAAATACAATAACGTAAAAAAACATAAATCTAAAATTAAAATTAACTAAAAGATCTCCAAAAACTATTTTCTATAATAACTAAAATTCAGTTAATTTTTTAAAAATCAATTTATAATAATAATAGTTAAAAGAACATAAAGCTATAAATTAAATTATGTTACATCACAAACAATGATTGATAATTTAAATAATCATCATGATTAAATTAAAATGTCGACAAATTTTCTTTAAATTTAATAAATCATTACATTAGTTAATTAATTTTATACACCACATAAAGTGAGAGTAGATACAATTAAATGATTTGATTTTAGTAAGTGTTATATTATCTATTGTTCAAATTAATTATAATGTAACATTAACTAAATGTCTAAATGTAATAATAATAATTTTTTTAGTTATTTTAAATAAAGAAAATATTGTCAATGACATATAATTACTAAAAGTATTTTTTCTTTTTACCACGTTCATTTGAAACTTCCATAACTTTTTAATTTCTTTCTAATAATGATTATAAATTTGTTAATAAGGTTAAATAAATATCAAATCTAATGTGTAATCATATATAAACTAAATTTCAATATTAAAATAATATATTTACTTCTACTTATAAAGTTATGTTTTTAACTTCTAACATATTATATTTAATTTATTAGTTTTAATATGTTGGTGTATGTAAACCATAATCATTTTAAAACTACAACTTTTGAACAGTTTTGATAAATTTTAGTTCAACTTCAACAACCCAAAAATAATTTTGTAAATAGTTAACAATAATAAATTGTAATGTTTTTCTAATAATGATTATAAGTTGGTTAATAAAGTTAAATAAATATCAATTGTAAGCTTTAATCATATATAAACTAAATTTATATATTAAAACAATATTTTTACTTCTACTTATAAAGTTATGTCTTTAATGTAACACCCTAAACTTCGTACGTCTTAAAACCCCCAAGAATCTAAATTTTAGCATAATTGGTCCCTTGAGTACGATGGGCGTACCTATGAGTACGCTTAGCGTACTCTGCATGAATGATCACGGAGGAGCCTGACGTATGTTGGCCGTACATGAGGTTACGTCGGGCATACACATCAGAGGGTCAAAACACTAAATCCCGGACTTATCCTATATTTAAACGTCTCTTAGCCTCTTGGACCAAACCCTATCAGTCTCTTTAGCCCCCATTTCGTCTTCTTACAGCTGAGTTAGTGTGTGAGTGAGAGTTGGAGCCTAAGAAGAAGGTTTTGGTGGCCATTTTGGAGTTCCTTCAAGAAGGAGAGTTGTTAAGCAAGATTGGATCAGTTTGGTGCCTCAAGAATCTGGATTGGGGTCATCTTGCAAGGCTTTTGGAGGTAAAAAGCTTGCACCCTTCCATTTAAGTCCTTGGATCTAGCTAGGTTTTTCTAGCTTTGTCCCTTTTGTTGGATTTTGGACCTCTTTTGGCGAGTTAAGAACCTCCATGGGAGGAGAATGGTAGATCTGAGGTCCCTTGGTCGTTTTGAAGCATAAAAATGGAGTCTTAGTGGAAGTATTGGTCTCATGCATGGGTTAAAGACCTTGGAAACGTCTTAATGAAGGTTTTGGGTGTATGTGAGGCATGAAAAGGCATAAAGTTGCCAACTTTATGTGTTAGGACGTATTAAACAACTCGGATCTGGCTTTTGGACGTAAAGCAATCGGGTATTAAGCACTTAATGGAGAAAGTGCTTGATCTGGAAGAACGTTGGGTGTATTTAATGTATGTTGTGCGTAGTCCTTAAGACCCAAGTACGTTGCGCGTACCAGAACGGTACACCGAGCGTACGCACTACAAATTGGGTCGGAATGTTTTGGGCCTTTGAGCTTTTGGACTTCATTTTGGTTATTGGACTTGTTGCATTCTGTGAATTATGGTCTATCTGATCTGTTATGGGCCATGGATACTTTGTTTGGGCCTTATTGGGCCAAGAGGCCTATTAATAATTTTGCACTTGGATTTTAGGCTCATTATCAATGGAAGGATAATTAGGCCTCATGGATGGGTTTGGAGTCTGGGTTTTTCCTTTGATTAATCTAAGGTCCTAACGCTGATTGATATTATTATTCAGCTCGGGCAGTCTCGGACGGTTAGGAGAGCGGCTTTTGTATTCGGGAGACTGAGGTGAGTCTTCTCACCATACCTATGGGTCTAAGGCACCAAGGCCGGCCCATTATGTGATTATGTGATAATGATATATGTGTTAGTCATTCGGCAATTTGATATGATATGTGTTTGTGTGTTTGCATGGAAGACCCCGGGGGAGCCGATGGCATCGGATGTAAGACCATGTGGAGTAGCCCATGGTATTCCCAGGTAAAGACCATGTGGGGTAGCCCATGACATTGGATGTAAGACCATGTGGGTTAGACCGTAGCAGTCCTAGGTAAAGACCATTTGGGGTAGCCCATGGCACTATTACAGGTTTTATGTATGCATGCCTTATTTGATATGTGTGTAGCTTTAATTAGCTAACAGGTTATGTGTATATGTAGTGTGTGTGGTATGCTCTGGGGAAGTTACTAAGCATTTCACTTACAGGTTGTTGATTTGTTTCAGGTACATCTGAGCCCAAGGGCAAGGGCAAGGCGTGATGGTGCGGCGTGCACTGCATCTCTCTCTTTCACTGTTAGGGTTTGGGGACACTCTGATGATTTGAATTAGTTGTAATGAATGGTTGATTTGAAAACAATTATGTTGGAATTAAATGGTTTATGCAATTATGTTTTATTAATTAAAAGTGAAAATTTTCTTTAAAAATTGGGTTGTTACAAGTTGGTATCAGAGCCTTGGTTTGAGGGATCTGGGCACACTTTCGGGTGTGTCGGGACTCAAATTAAGGAAATGGTAAAATTGTTTTCAAGAGTATCCTAAAAGTTTTTAAGAAAATAAAAAGAAGTGAAAGATGATAGTGCAACGTGCGTGATCAGCCAAGCCAAGTAAGTAGTTCCCCAATATGTTAGCCATGTTATACTGATATTTGAGCCTTGTTGATTATATGGAACTTGCTATGTGTATGCTTTTAAAGTTGTATACGGTTAGGAGCTTATAGCCTCAGAATGATCGATTTGGCCTTATTTTCCGTTCCCTGTTTGGTTGAGGTCTTAGGGAAGAATCTTTTATTCGAAAGTCTATTTGATCCTTTTTTTGTGTACAATTTGCATCCATAAGGGCAACCTGTCATGATTGGTTTGATTGACATGAGTAGAGTAAATCTTATGACAGCCTGAGGTTTATGTTCTCAGTAATTTTGGGATATGGTTTGGTTGTGGGACGAATTGGATTTATCAGGTAGAGCGGTGAGGAAAGGTACAGGTAGGTGTGGAAGGTAGTATTGGGCCCGTAATACTGGAATCACATGACCTGTACCCCGAAGCATTGTTAAATCTGATGACTTCAAGGAGGACCGATGTAGGAAGATCCCTTTTGTGGAAATCCTGATCATTGTAATTTATGATATTTCAGTCCATCATGGCGGTGACACGATTTGGAGCAGAAGGATCAGGATCGGGATCTGGATCCGGAGTGAGATCAGGAGACACTACTGATGACATCGACAAGAGGCTGCGCGAGCTCATTGCAGCCGAGGTTACCAGGGGCATACTTGACGTGACCCCGGTAATTTTCGGGACGGTCAAGGAGGGCATTATTGTCACACCCCCAAACCAGAATAGCGGAAACATCCAGGGGTGGGTGACTTCACGTAGTACCATAACAATTGAATATCGTAAAGAAAGTAACACAACCATCATATATATATAACAAAAACGTACATTGTTGCGTAATACATGTTTCCAAAAGAATATTACAAATATGATGATTTAAAATTTTTGATAATAGACGCCTTAGCGTTCCTTCTTCAAAAGCTGGTAGTTACATGTATTACTGATTCCCTGAGAAATACAAGTAGTTTCGAAAAAGTGTCAACAATAAAGTTGGTGAGTTCATTAGTGTTTTTGTAATGAAAAAGGCATGTCTTTTTGGAAGAAAATAGATGAACGTAGTTTCCAGAAAATCCAATATTTTCCACATATAGTTTGAAAAGCTCCCAAAAGTTGGAGGGCATTAGTATTTTTCGTACTTAAATGATAAAGATGAATTTGTACTCAAAATAATGTAAATACTGAATGCATTCATGAGTCTCGTAAATCAAGCTTGTTTTTACACTTCCGTGTGAGGCTTATAACCATGCTACTGACACAGACTACCTGTAACAACATTCTTCAAGTGTTTTAGTGTTATGACATTTGTCACCCTAAACCTGCCAGTCTAACTGTAGCTAACAGTTTAGGTGCGAGATTGTCAATCCCGTATAGATCTATACAAAAGTATCACGCTCTCCCTCCAAGAGATTATGGTTTATAATACAGGACTTGAAATGCATACTTGAGAGTACGTTGAAGTTGGGTATCTCACAACATTTAGTATAAATAGATTTATGATAAGAAAGTCTTTATTTCACTTCAGATGAAAGTATTTCGTTTTTCAAGATGTTTACGTAAGAATGTATGAATAACTCGCAAACTATACCCATTATAGTTTTTCAGAAAGGGTGTTCCATTTGGTGAAAATAACTCGGTGAAATACTAACTTTTTACGTAAAGTAAAATGTTGATATCGAATAATGATAAGATAGAAGTTGTATTTATATCTATATAAAACGATACGTTTTCTTGTATTGTACTTGTATTCCCCCCCCCCCCCCCCTAAAACATGAAAAGACTTGAAAAGTAGGGGTATGAACTCACTTGTTCGGTTTGAAGAGAGTGATACTAGAATCGAGCATAACTTCAACTGCGGAAAGCTGCGTCTTCAAGCTTCTCGGGGATCTCGGTAGCGTAGAACCTTTGTCGGGGGCTCGAGTATGGAACCGAGGGTGTCGGGATGGCCTCTGGAGCTCACAAGTGAGTGAAAGTGAGAGAGAGTTTGAGAAATGTGTGCCAAAACCCGGAGCTCATGCCCTCTATTTATAGGGTTGAAAGTGAGAGTACGCTGGGCGTACTACCGGAGTACACTGGGCGTACTTCGGTTACACTGGGCATAAATTTGTGTCTTGGCTTACGACTCGAGTCTAGCTAAGCGTAGAGCCTGCAGCCGATGGGACTCGACACTGCACCTGAGTACACTGGGCGTACTCTTAAATTACGTTGAGCGTAATTCAGGATTCAATCTTCTAAATTCCGCAACTTTCGCGTATGGGCTCCGTTTTTCGCGTTCTTTATATCCACGCGTAGGTGAGACTATGCTCTACAACTTTCATTTAGACTCCGTCAGCTAGTTTTGACTTTATTTTTAATGTTATGTTATTAGTAGGCCGGGACTGCTAAAGTCCGTTAAAAATTCATAATGTCTTTATCAGACGCCTGATTTTGTCTGTCTTTTCACCATCTTACTCCTGGTGTGGAGACCTTCAATTCTCGTTTAGGTTGTGTTAGCTAAAAATCGTTCGATCTTTAATTCGAGTTTTTAGCTCTCTACTGTTGTTACGAAACTTAGAAAATTCGTAACTTGTTCATACGAGGTCCAATTTGGGCGATCTTTTTATGCACGTTCGCTGTTTAACGTAATCTACGACTTTTGTTTAGATACTTAAGGCTAAAAAGCATTTTATTGAAATTTCACTTTTTACGTTTAATAATGTTTTACCGGGTGTGCCGTGAATATTTGACTGGTCATAATTTCTTCATTATAACCCGGTTTTGCATTCTTTATGTTTTTGGAAACCTTGGCACGATATCTAACATTTTATGCATCCCAAATTTAGATTTTTGAACACTTTATTTTTGAGGTTAATTTAGTTGATTCCAAATAGTTTCGTTGTATTTGAATTTTTGAGTGTTACATTGCTTTGGAAAAATATAGGATTGTCACAATTATGGAGATTTTGGAGGAGAGACTCAGATCCTTTAGGGCGGAGATGGCGGTGGGTCAGATCGGGGCGCGATCCCCCTCGTTTTGGAATTCAAGGCATGTGGAGCGCCGAAGATTTTCGAGCCCGGGGACCCCATTGTCAACCGACGATGGGTGGCGGATATCGAGAACACCCAACGTACGAGTTCCTTCCACTATGCGGAAAAGGTCGGGTTTGCTTCTTGCATGCTGAGGGATAGGGCCCAAGATTGGTGGGGCGAGGTTACTAGTCAGGTGGGGCCAGCTGGGTGGCGGAGATGTCATGGGCCGAGTTTGTTCGACAGTTTGATTTGGAGTTTGCACCACCTATTGAGGTGCAACGTCTAGTGTGGGAGTTTCATGATTTGAATCAGACCACCAAGACTGTGGTGGAGATCACCACAAAGTTTTGGGAACAAGCTTTGTTGATCCTACAGTATGCTACTGACGAGGAGATGAGGAGGACCCGATATCATTCCATGCTGAGGGATGATATTAGGGAGTTTATGAGTTTTACAGGGTGCAAAACCCTGAATGAGATGGTGGAGAAGGCCCGTGAGAGGGAGATGGAGTTGGATACCCGCACAAAGCGGAAGATTGAGCAGGTGCAGGCAGCAGGGGGTCAGGCTAAAAATCCTAATACCTCTGATTCTTCGGGTAGGGGCCAGCAGCGCCTGGGCCGATATGCCAAGTGCGGGAAGTTTCATAGTGGGGCGTGCCGGACAACTGGGATATCGGGATGTTACTCGTGTGGTCAGCCCGGCCACGTGAGCAAGGATTTCCCCAATAAGGGTCTGATATGTTTCTACTGCAACCAGACTGGCCATAAAAAGGCCGACTGTCTGAGGTTACAGGGATGGGGAGGAGTAGTGGTGGCACCTGCATCCGCCACACTGAGGATTACCGATGGTTGTCCGGTTAAGGTGGAAGTCCCGGTGGTCAAGAGTCGCGCGTTTCAGCTGACTATCGAGGAGGTTCGGGCCGCGCCAGACGTTGTGGCTGGTACATATTTGCTATTCTCTAGTTTTTTTTTATTTGTATGACTTATGTGTAATTATGTATGTGTGGGGACCTTTTTGGTAAATGGTATGACTGCTCATGTCTTATTTGATTCAGGTGCTACCCGGTCATTTGTGTCTCTTGCGCTTAGCAAGAAGTTTGGGGACGTTTCGGGGGACTTGGATTCCCCACTCGAGGTAGAGATTGCTGATGACCGCACCGTTAGTGCAACGAGCGTATATCGGGGCTGTTTTCTGAATGTGTTGGGCACGAGGTTCCGTGTGGATCCAATTTTCGATACTGTTATGAGGATTGAAAGTGATTGTCGGAATGGATTGATTGGGGGCCAACGGGGCCATGATTGATTACGAGCGTCAGTTGGTGAAGTTTCGAACCCCAAGTGGGGGAGAATTGATTATTCATGGCGAGAAGGCCTCGCAGTGACCGACCCTCTGTTCGGCTGCGAGGGCAAGGAGGTTTTTATAGCATGGTTGCTCAGGATTTCTGGCTTATATTTCGGATACGAGAATAGAGGTCGTGACATCAGTGGGCAGTGGGCCAGTTGTACAAGACTTTTGGGATGTGTTCCCCGAAGAGTTACCAGGAGTGCCTCCAGAGAGGCAAGTGGAGTTTCGCATTAACCAGGTGCTGGGTGCCACCCAGATAGCGAAGGCACCATATCGGTTGGCACCACCAGAGATGCAGGAGTTATCTGTGTAGCTTCAGGAGCTACTGGACTGGGGGTTCATTCGTTCGAGCAGTTCCCCGTAGGGTGCACCGATTCTTTTCGTGAAGAAGAAGGTTGGATCGCACAGAATGTGCATCGATTATAGGGTGATGAACAAACTAATGGTAAAGAACCATTATGTGTTGCCAAGGATCGATGATTTGTTTGATCAGCTTTAGGGAACATCTTGGATTTACAAGATTGACCTTCAGTATGGGTATCATCAGATGAGGATTCGGGATGAGGACATACCGAAGACGGATTTCAGGACTCAGTATGGTCACTATGAGTTTGTGGTGATGTCGTTCGGGCTCACCAATTCCCCAGCAACGTTCATGTACCTCATGAACAGAGTGTGTAGACCGATGCTAGATCGTTCGGTGATTGTTTTTATCGATGATATCCTGGTATACTCTAAGACTAGAGGGCAGCATGAGCAGCATTTGAGGGAGGTGAAACCCTAAGGGCGGAGAAACTTTGTGCGAAGTTCTCCAAGTGTGATTTATGGTTGCAGAAGCTACAGTTTTTGGGACATGTCATCAATCAAGAGGGTATTTCGGTTGTGTTGGGTTATGAGCATTCTAACACTCCTAAGTGTACATGCAACCCTAAATACCTTGGATCTATGTTTTCTCTATTATACATGCAAATATGAACATCCAAGGTATTATCCTAATCTAGCATACAAAACTATCAATATAACAAGATAGAATACATACCTCTTTGATGTAGAATGTCTTCATGAAGCTTGAGTGCCTAGTGCCCCAAGTGTGACACCTCAAATGGTTCACACAACACCAAATACACTTGGAATAACTTGAGAGAATTCTACACTTCATGAAAATCGGCTAGCCCTTTCTAGAATCATACTAGTGGCCGATTTTCCTCAAGAATAAGATGCTTATATAGTTATACAATTAGGGTAAACTCTAATTGTCATGACTTTCCATTTCCTTGGATCCATGGGTTCAAATATACCATGGAGCATCATATGGGTTTTGGCCCAACTAGATAATCCATGGAGCATTAGCCCACTATACAAGTATGGATGATTTACACAATCAACCCATATATTTAATTAGTCTTCTTTTGATCACTTAATTAATCCTAGATTAATTCTTGATCAATACTAATTAAATAATCTTATTATTCTTATTATTAATATACTAGAACTTATAATATATTAATAACCATAAGTGTCTTATTTCTCTCATTATAGTCTATCCAAGTGCATGATGCCATGCAACCCAAATGGACCATGTCGGGTCGGGTCAAGTCTTACCAATTATAGTTATGGATTTAGACATTAATCCAACAGTCTCCC
Source organism: Lactuca saligna (assembly GCF_052625555.1). Classification (NCBI taxonomy): domain Eukaryota; kingdom Viridiplantae; phylum Streptophyta; class Magnoliopsida; order Asterales; family Asteraceae; genus Lactuca; species Lactuca saligna. The sequence goes on along the minus strand of NC_136417.1, from coordinate 40,217,715 downwards.
ACTTGGATAAGTCTAAAACTATTATTGCGTATGACTTCAGGAACCAACTGGCAATCGTAGCTCTCAAAAGCTTCTGTCGAACTCTGACCTTGTCGATAAACGCTGACCTTTGTCAATGACTTGTCCATTAGATAAGGGATCATATATTCCTCCATTCTAGATATCATATGGACTGATACATGGATTATAATCATTCTCTCTGTCCATTTGTTGTTTCCTGATTTCCGATTTATGACGACTGACTAATTGAACAAATTAAATTAGTCCTGGCCCGGCCGAGCACTTCCATTTGTCATCATCAAATCATCGAGGGGCCCACAGATATCGCTTTCATCCCGAAGGTAAAAGGAATGGATAAACGTCGACTCATATGGCTTGTTCTACTACTTGTTGAATCATACACAAAGGCACGTTTTATAGCACCGAGTTACCAAATGCGGTTTCGTGCAATCAATGTACAACCAACTCATAGTAACAACTCATATCTCTAGGTTTGAAGAATATAAGATATTATCGTCTCATGATCACTCGTGATAAAACCCATGAAGTGATTCCAATGAGCGCGGGTTGAATCCAATACTTAGAACTTATGAGCACTCATGAGTGTTGTAGCCCTTTGTCCAACACCTAGGACCTCTACAAGCCAACCCATGACAGTCTTAATTCATATCTACTTCCAACATATGACCGACTGTGGATGGTTTGAATAACTTAGTCATTCCGGAAGAATAACCTAGTTTATTCGGGAAGTCAAAACATGCAAAGTGAAACACAATAATAATTAAATCCAATATGGTATCAAAACCTATGAACATAAATAAAACACCTTTTATTTATCACCATATGATTACACATTATTCATTGTATACTGTTTCAGCTATCAACTTTATTCTTGAATTTAAAACAATAGTTGTCCCATGCTCCAAGCATGTACACTATGTTTTTCTAAACACTAGTCATGCCACACACTAAGTATGCATACTATGTTTTTCAATGATCTTTACTTTGTGAACTAGATCAATTGAACATAACTTCAATGATTCTCTTTTCACACTCCCAAATCCTTATTGCAAATGCAAGAATTCCAAATTCATGCCATTTACTGAAATCTTTTAGATTCTAAACTTATATGCATTGATCCTCTTGTAATGATTATGCACAAAGTCAGAAAGACTTGACAACAACCATTACAGAGCATTCCAAAGGAGATCAGCTCCTTTGAAACATCCTTCTTGCATTAAGTTTCCTAATCTTAAACAGATTGAAAATTCTAACTTTGAAACATTTCCAGATTCCATTTTGACTATCACTTCTGAACAAGAGTTGCCTCCTTACAGATTATGTCAATATGGTCCTTCCAGAATTATCACTATACTTCCAACTTTCCTTGAGCAACCAATCTTTGGTAAACCTTAGATTGTCCTCGACAATTGTGTAATCCTTTTAGTCAAATCCAGTTCTAAACCTTTTCCCTTCTTAATGCCCCAGGCATTTGGAAACTTTTAGAACGGATAACTATAGCACATGTAACCGATCCTATATCCGAAGCATATGGGACACGATTCATGATGTCTCACATAAAGACTAAACCAGTCTTTTGTTATAACATTTCCATTTCTATTTGCCAAGTTCTCATAATTCAGATTATGAAAAGGGCTGCCGTAATCATAATCGAATTTTAGAACGCAAATAATGGACCCATATACAGAAGTTCCTTATGTTGAGCCATTCCAACATGAAATTCATATATATATCCTTGACTAAATGATTAAAACCTCACGATCTAAGCTTATAGATTTGAGATGAAGTATAATTTCCTCTCCCTTAATTATAGCAAAACAACTTTTCCCAATTGAAACCTTTTGTTTTCTATAATTGACATTGCTAACTTGCAATCTTTATCATAATTATCATGCTCCCACTAACATGATGATTATTAGCATAACACTTATGCTCCCACTAGCTTTGACATGTACTCAGAAATCAGCTGACTTTCTTACCAAAGTTTAGATTTCTAATACTAGATTGTTTTGATAAAACTTTATCAAAAAACATACACCTTCCCTTAGATAGCACACTTGTATGTCTAAACAATTATGAAGAGGGATGCCGTAATCATAATGGTTAGACCTTTTTGCCACTTCTCACAAGTCCAGGTTAGTATGCCGGTAAACCACACACGCTCCACTAACGACTTTGAGAATGCAAATATCACAATTTCTATCTAACTAAAATCTACTTAATGAAAGTGTTTCCTCACCATCATTTTCATGAATCGGAGAGAAACCTTATGACACTTAGATTTAATGGTGTATGTGTTCTTATCCATGTGAATTGTCAAAACCATAGTCACAAGACAAAGATAATGACAAATACAAAACCATATGGATTGAACTCAATCTTAATTTCTTGCCACCTGGCAGCTCAAGGGCCTGCCATTGCTTCTAAGTTGTTGTGCAACCAATTGAGAACTCTAAGAACTCAACTTTAACTGGAATGGGCACAGACTATGTCAACACGATAGGTTATAAACCTCAAGTCGTGTGCTAGTGAAGAACTTTAGGTTTTATTCTTGATTAGTTCTTGAGACTTTCAAGACCTTTAAGACTCCCACTGTCCTCTTGACCTATAAGACTCCCTTGTCAAACATCCAAGAGATAGTGTGGATTCTAACCAAGACAAACACTTCACACAATTGGCCTTAGTTGGTCTTTGTTTTATCCAAAACATCACAACTTACCAATTTCAAATGTACAAGAGTAGAAAAATTTTACTCTTACATTTGATACGTGTTTTAAACCTTCTTAAAGACATGTCACTCAAATTACAATCTTGGAGTATGACTCTAAGACTTGTATTGGAACGAAGTATGAGTCATCTTCTTGATTTAACCATTTCAACAATTCAAGATCCCTTCTTCTTAGTCATAAGAATGCACTAAGACTTCCTTAGAGAACTAATTTTGATATGGTTTCTTAATCATTAAGATGATCACAAAACTGATACTAAAGTACTCTCCCATCTTTTCAGATTTGAGAAACTTTTATCCTTCTGCCTAATTTGATTCTTCTTATTCGCTCTGCCTTACATTGGAACCTTTTCCAATGTCTCAGAATTACACTTAAGCTTGTAAGTATAACCATATTTACTGAACTTTAGTAAACTATGACGAATAGCCTTATCAATCTTTGTGGTGGACTTAATCAGTGCACATGACTGTGTACTCGATCCCTTAGTCCATTACTTGACTCACACATCCATGTGAATAAGTAGTTAGTCTTAATTTTCCAATACTTGAAAGTTCTCATTCATCATGCTATACAACTTGCATGATTCCAAGTTTCGGTCCAATTGAGACTTGGTGATGAGAATCTTTCCTTATTTGGTAAATTTAGACATTACCACAAATGAAGGAATCAATTTCATATTTCCACTCTTGCTATTAATGGAATCATATAAGCAACAATTTTTTTCTCAAATGCCATTGTAAGGATATTTTAAAATAACTTAAATGAAAATTTTTCTTTTATTTTAAAACTATGCGGAAAAACTTATCCTTACAATCCATATGAAAACTTGTTGTTATCTATTCCTAAGCAATATCTCATAACTCCTAAGAAGTAGCTCAAGAATCCGATTTTTCAAACTACACGATAGAAATCCATCTATGCGATCAGATTCAGCATATTCTTTCTTTAAGTTTCTTCACTTTTCTTTGATTCTTACAACATCACCATGTGACCCAGTCACATCATGTATTAAGAATCTCAGAATAGAAACTTAGCAAAGTTAGATTAGTGGACTTTACCTGAAGTAGAGTCAACCTTATTGACTTTAACATCCTTAGGTAAATTTGGTAGCTTCGCAACTAATGACCCTTCCTTTGGCAATATATACATATGGACCCTTTGATAATGGTACACGGGACTATCACAAACTTAGCTTTTCTCTTTACCATTTGGTCAACCTAGTTGACTATGGTCAACCCCTTTCCTTGGGAAGAGAATGCTTTTTCTGTATTTCCAGTGTCACCATTGTCAATGTCCATAAAGTTTCAGGAAGTTGATCTTAACAAATAGATAAGATCATTAAGGGTCTTGTCATAGTCTATTTCATAGGTGTCCCAAAGGAACTCACTATGTGACTTAGAAAGTGATTGAACCACCAACTTTCTCAAGACTTTGACACCCAACTCTCCTGGCTTGTCAATATGTGACTACATCTCCAAGATGTGACCACACCAAGACCTTTACTTGCCAATAGGGCTCGAGTGACTTTAAACTTTTAAAGAACTTGTGGGGTAGGGAGAATAATTGGAGGAGGTGAAAGAAGTATGATTTCCATGGAACATCATCTTCATTTAGGAAAGCTTGTTTCAAGAGATTTGGGAAGATCATAAATGTCTAACCATACATCTTTTGGGAGATATTCAAGATAGTTGATATTAAAGTCCTTAATATAACACCCAATATGAAATATTAAGGCTAGGACCCATCAAACTATTTTATAACTTAGAAGAGGTATGTCGTAATCCAAGCTATAAAATAATTTGAAGGTAGGTGAATGACGATTCACCAATTTCCACCAAGATAAACGAAATGTATTATTAGGTTTTAATTGGTTTTGAAACTCCTAGATCTTTTGAGATTCATTGAACTGTTCAATGGCATGTTTCAAACTCGAGTGTGCCCTTCAGGTTTTGTGACTGGGATGCCGAGGATCACAAAACAAGGTGTGAAGTAACCATGCAAATTAGTTGGTACCCTTAATAAATTACCCCTCAATCGATGTGCCGGTTAACCACACACGCTCCATCGATACTATGATAAATATTAAGTCACCCTTTACCTACCTTGTTAAGTCCAAGTTAGTGTGCCGGTTAACCACACATGCTCCACTAACGACTTAGACAAAGTGTAAAGTGTAATTTCATGGGTTAGCACCTTATTCACATTTCCCTAAGTAACTAAGATTGGGAATTATTAAGAGTTTAGTTACTTAGTACTTATCATTAATACTTTTAATGAAGGGAGAATTCTAGTCCTGTCAAACCCGTTCGGCTAACGACCCTCCACCAGTCAAGCAAGCGGTGGGTGAGAGTGGACACCCATTAAGTTGCCATTTTATAGGCAACAACCTTATACCCACCTTATAGACCGGCTTCGTGAATGAGGCGTACTAGCGGTAAGACTGACTTTACTCTTATACATATATATAAATATTATTAACTTATAATATTATAAAGTATAAGGGTTGAATTTTAACTTTTAAAATTCTAAGGGCTAACTTGGATTTAAAGTATTCATATGAGAAAACTTTACGAATTCCTAAACTTGAGGGCAAGTTTTGAAACTATTCAAAACTAATTAATTCCATAACTTATGTATTTAAAGTAGTTTTAATCCAAAAACTCTTCAAGTTCCATAACTTATGGAAGACTTTAAACTAATAAAAGAATTAACTTTTCTTTATTTTTATAACTTATGGAATTAATTAAGGTTACATTATTTATTTTTTATTTATTTATTTAATGAAGAGACTCTTGGTCCTCCATAACTTGAGGACAAATTATGGAGTCATAACTCCAATTAATTAAAACTATACTCTTCATTTTTTGTAACCTTTGCCAACTTTATGAGTTTTATGAGTCTTTAATGTGACTCTTCATGTAACTTGAGGACAAGTTACACAAACACATTTTATACTCAACTCTTAGATTAAAATGGATTGAAAACAACTATTTCAGTTAACTTTTCTATTAATCTAAGCAACTCATAAGAACAAGATAATTCAAATCAAACTTTTTCATGTAATTAGTCTAACCTTTAAACTAATACAAAACATGAATCTATTGACAATTATCTTTGAAAATGGATTAGCATGAACATTACCACATTAAAAAAAACAAGTTTATAAGTTCAAAAACAACTTAGGGTAATGTTCCTAGTCCATTTCTAGCCAAAAACCTCGAAAATATGTTGTATGGGGTCCAACTCGTTGAGTGCATGAACATAACTCGGCGAGTTGGATGCATTTTGCCTTGGACTCGTCGAGTCCCTTCATGGACTCGGCGAGTCTGCTGGGCTGACAGCACCAATTTCGATTTTTCAGCTTCTATTGCAAGTATAACAAGAAAACAAGCCTAGTCTCTGATACCACTGTTGGGTTATGAGCATTCTAACACTCCTAAGTGTACATGCAACCCTAAATACCTTGGATCTATGTTTTCTCTATTATACATGCAAATATGAACATCCAAGGTATTATCCTAATCTAGCATACAAAACTATCAATATAACAAGATAGAATACATACCTCTTTGATGTAGAATGTCTTCATGAAGCTTGAGTGCCTAGTGCCCCAAGTGTGACACCTCAAATGGTTCACACAACACCAAATACACTTGGAATAACTTGAGAGAATTCTACACTTCATGAAAATCGGCTAGCCCTTTCTAGAATCATACTAGTGGTCGATTTTCCTCAAGAATAAGATGCTTATATAGTTACACAATTAGGGTAAACTCTAATTGTCATGAATTTCCATTTCCTTGGATCCATGGGTTCAAATATACCATGGAGCATCCATGGAACATCATATGGGTTTTGGCCCAACTAGATAATCCATGGAGCATTAGCCCACTCACTACTAGAAAAACAGCCTTTTACGACGCTCATTGCGCGTCGTAAAACGCTCAGACGACGCGCAAATGCGCGTCAAGGAAGGCCCTGTCATAACGAGAGACGACGCGCTTTTGCGCGTCCTCTATAGACGACGCGCATTTACGACGCTCATTTATGACACGCAGTGCGTATCATTGAAGTTGCTATCAAGAAAGGTCATGTCATAAATGAAGATGACACACATTTTTGCGTATCGTAATTTTAATTTTTTTTTTAAAAAAAATTATTTATAAGTTTACTAATTTTCAAATTAAATTTGCATTTCATGTCTCATAATAGAAAATAAAATACCATATACAAAAAATATAATACATTGCACAAAAGTTAATGTCATACAAATAATCATTCCAATAGTAGACAAATGGATAAATCTCAAAGGGTTCAAAAATATGTTTGTCTTCTAATAGAACTTATACACAAGAAATTAGTGAATCTGCTATCGAACTTAGACACAAGAAGGTGTTTGAATTCATAAAAGGTCTCAGCAACTGAATTGGCCCCGGAAGCTTGTGGTTTTACTGCATTTGAACCCAAAAGAACTAGAGTCTCAGGAAATCATATTGGCATATAGTAGAAGCAAAGCCCCTCTAATAAGATAAATATGATTGGATGAAAAGGTTTGTACCATACATGAAACCCATTCAGCAAATGATGGATAATAAAGATCTTTAAAGTCCTAAAGGGGTTGTGAAATTAATGCAAATATCCGTTTCACTTCCAAGTGTCGCAAACCTCCATCTGTAATAAGTGTGAATGAAAAATTCAAACGTTCCAAATTCACCAAACCTGCAACAATCAAGATCATGTAAAAGTCAACTCCAGGTCTAAGGGTCAAACAAGATTGGATCATGATCAAATATGCTACTAACCAGAGAGATGACAAAGACCATTGTTTCCAAATTCTGTATTAGACAACTCCAAACATTTCAAATGAACAAGGCCTGAGAAGTAGAATAGGTGTAAGAATATTTTGAGACAACGGAGGTGAGTTCTTTACTCCGTTGGAGTCCTAACAGCAATACTGATATCAATATTATCTCTATATATGATATCATCTCCATCAATAACAACATTAATGATTGGTTGATTTTGTAGCCCACTAACAGCAGCCTGAAAAATATACTTCAACCATAATTAAATAAAAAAAAGAAAAAATAAAAATGCAAGAGAATTGATTTGTAAGCTGTAACTTACTTTCACAAATCCAGACATGAGCCCAAATTTCACTCCATGCTTCTCAAGGAAAGCTTCTTCATATTTAGATCGAAGTTTCATTAAATCTATCCTAAATTAAATAACATAAATTTTAAATCATTGAAAATGTAATGTGAATTATTTAAATATATAAATAATATCATCACTTACATATCGACTTCATCAGACGCTTACTCATTACAACCTTTGTAGGTGGCTCCACTATATCTCCCTCTTTTGCAACAAACTAAGTTATGGTTAAAAGGGTATATCAGTAATTTTAATAAAGATGATAATTCTATAATTGTGATTTTTGAATTTATACTAAAATTACAATTTACCTCTTTGATAACTCCAGCTTCAGGACTACCAACATCAATTGTCACCTGCCTGATTAACAAATTTAGTACTCATTATCCTTGTATGTGCAAAAGACGAAAATGCCCTCACCATAAAAAAATAGTACCTTATCAGTTTTGATTTGGTCAATTGGCACATATAATCAACTTCCACATGATCTCGAGGTTCTATGAACAACAAAAGAAAAGTTTTCAGAAAAAAATAATTATAAAAATGAAAGAGAGAAATAATTTGGCTATTCAATTTCAACATATTCTTTACAAAGGCTGCTAAAGTGCCATCACTAATGGATTCTCCCACAAAAGGGACAACAACATCAACCAAGTCACCTTCATAACACAAAAAAGGATATAATTTAGTCATTATAAAAGAAAAAAAAAGATTAATATGGATTGTATTGAATTTACTTATAAGGAAAAAGATACCACTGTCTGAAGAAAAAGATCGGGTCCACATTTGTGTTGAAAATTCTGTTTTAAGTGATGATACAACATTCCTATATAACAACACAAGTTTCTTCAAAAAGGGTTATTGAGTGTGTGTGTGTGTGTAGATAGAGAGAAGGTACAAAATTGTATCAACCTTAAAAATTTTGAATCTGTTCTTCAGTTGCTGTTCTTGCTTGTTCTTTTCTTATTAAAGATTCCTCTTGCATTCTAGCCAATTCAGCATTGTGTTGTCTTTGAGCTTCATGATCTGTTTGCAGATACTTTATACAATTGAAGATGGAAAACAGGACTATAAAAAATGTAGTGTGTGTGGGTATTTGAGAGAAAGAGAGAAAGAGAGAAAGTGAAAGAGATTCTCAAACCTGCATTCTTTTCCTAGCTAATTCATCTTCATAACTTAACATTTGGGCTTTAACTTGTGATTGTTTTTCTACTAAATTCATTTGATCTTCTGCAAGTTTACGTTGCTGTTCGTGCATATGAACATGATTATTAACTATTATGTAATGTAATTCCCAAATAAAAAAGACAAAAACAGACAAAAGCATATGAAGGTTGACCTAAAATAATACTCACGATAGCAAGTTGAGCCTGAATGGCTTCCTGATGAGCCTTCTCTGCAGCCAATTCAGCAAGACGAGCCTTTTCTTGTTTCTCATCACCTCAAATACCTAAAAAAATGAACCAAAATCCATGTATTACCAATGCAACTGGTAAAAAAATTAAGTAGTACATAACAATGAGAAACAGAAAAACAACCAAAGTACTACCATTGCCTGCAGAAAGAAAAAAAACGTTAATCAGTAGAAATTTTTTTAACATTTAAAATCGAATAAAAGAATTGGCTAGACATAAAGAATCTGTTAAGTTGGCACATGCATAATGGCCTTGTGGTATACTCTTCATTAATCAAGTAATTTAACCTAAAGCTATGTGTGTATGTTGATTAATTTATTGATTGTTTCTTATTGATCATTAAAGGAGAAAAGAAAAGCTTGAATTCGGAGTTGTGGCATGCTTGTACAGGTCCTCTTGTTTCCCTACCGATAGTAAGAAGTCCTTCTCTTGATGTTTCCCTTTCCTGAATCAAAAGACAAAAGTGCCCTCGTCAAAAAAGGCTAAAAACAACTTATAAACATTTTTACACCAATGGAAGTTGTCTTCAGTTGCTCCCCAACTAAGAAATTGAGTTCAACAACATTATTGACCGATGCCAAGAAGTACAATCAGGTCCTTGTGTAGAGTGACTACAACATAAAGCCCGAGTTTTTCATCAAAAGCATGTTGCCCTAGCTCACGGTATCTGTCAAATCTTTTTCCTGGAACAATTTCATGTCATTTCCACCATTTGTCATAGTGTGTAGAGTGTAATCACCCAGGATAGGACTAGTACTGTGATTCCAAAGCCCCTGAATCAAGCAGATTGTATATTATGAAAGTGGATTTTGTGTGAGGATTTTCACCGAACATGTTGTGTGCATTGTTTAAACCAAAAAAGAATCTTACAGAGAAGACTTGGATTGAAGGAAAAGTGATACCATCCGAGTTGAGACAGGGCGTAAGGAAGACTGAGGACACCGACACCAACCATGGCAGTGATATTGTGAAAGGTTGAGTACCACCGCTTTGCATTTCTGGAGGATGTCACTGGAAAGAAAAAACCATTTGAGTCTTTTGCACTACCAGGCTCTAATTCCATGATTTTAACAAACTAATTCTCGGATTCGACCATTAGGAAATCATTTGAAGCTTAATGATGATCTCTTACCTGTTGTAGCGAAGGAGATGCAGGCAGAGTCTCGTTGACGGGTGGCTGGTAGGCCGGCGATGGTGGCGGAGAGGATAGATGGGTCGGAGGAGAAGGTGTTGAGGAAAAGATCGTAGAGGAGGGTGGAGGAGCAGAGTTTGTTTCCTAAATGTAAAGAGAGAGAGAGAGAGAGAGAGAGAGAGAGAGAGAAAGAGAGAGAGAGAGTGTGTGTGTGAGAGATGAGTGGGAGATGATGGTGGACTAGAGGTAACTGGCGAGGGATGGTTCGGATTCGGCATCACGGCGAGCTTCGGCTTTGATTTTGTTCCAGACCCAGTCGCATTCGTTTTCTCCGCAGTTGACGGTGGTTTGTGGAGACGATGATGACATCGTGTTCTGCGATGTGGCGTTCCGATCTTGAACTGACACCTTGAGATGGCGGAAGTGTTCGCTTAGGCACTTTGAACTCTTAAAGCTTATGAGGTTCGATGCTTGTGGTGGCGGCTTAGGGATTGCAAATAGAAGGGAGAGAGAGAGAGAGAGAGATAGAGAGAGAGTGTAGAGAGAGTCGAAGATGAGATGCTTAAAGGATTATTAGGGTTTTTTGGTAGAGAATTTTAGAAGGAGAAGAAGGAGATGCATCAGGCGGGGTGTTTAATTTTTTAGGAATTCATTCCCCAAGATAACGTGCGCGCCTTCCTTAAAAAAATATAAAGCGACACGTTTACACGACGCCCTTTTCTATGATAGGTGCCCTCCGTGTTTTTTTTATTTATTGGACACTAATTTTAGGGCACGCACTAATACTTGTCCTCTATCCTTCAAAATTTGCAAAACTAACATTATTTTTTAGGGTACGCACAAATGGGCGTCCTCTATCAGCAAGTGTCATTGTTTGCACGTCATTAAAGGGCTATTTTCTAGTAGTGACTATACAAGTATGGATGATTTACACAATCAACCCATATATTTAATTAGTCTTCTTTTGATCACTTAATTAATCCTAGATTAATTCTTGATCAATACTAATTAAATAATCTTATTATTCTTATTATTAATATACTAGAACTTATAATATATTAATAATCATAAGTGTCTTATTTCTCTCATTATAGTCTATCCAAGTCCATGATGCCATGCAACCCAAATGGACCATGTCGGGTCGGGTCAAGTCTTACCAATTATAGTTATGGACTTAGACATTAATCCAACAGGTTGATCCACCCAAGGTTGCGGCTGTAATGCGGTGGGAAGTACTAAGGAGTGCATTAGAGATTCACAGTTTCTTGGGCTTAGCGGGCTACAATCGGAGATTTATCCAGGATTTCTCCAAGATTGTTATACCATTGACCCGCTTGACCAAGAAAAATGTGACTTTTCGGTTGGGTGCGGATCAGCAGATGGTGTTCGAGACCCTGAGACAAAGGTTATGCGAGGCTCTGATTCTAGTACTGCCCGAGGGGTTAGATGAGTTGGTGGCGTACTGTGACGCGTCAATCTTAGGGTTAGGCGCAATACTAATTCAGAGGGGGCATGTGATAGCTTACGCCTCGAGGCAGTTGAAGCCTCATGAGGTAAATTAACCCACTTATGACCTGGAAATGGGGGCAGTGGTGTTTTCCCTCAATATTGGAGGCACTACTTGTATGGTGTGCGGTTCATTATATATATCGATCACAAGAGTTTGAAGTATCTGATGGATCAGCAGAACCTCAACATATGAAAAAGGAGGTGCCTGGATGTGCTAAATGATTATGATTACAAGATTTTATATCACCCAGGGAAGGCCAACGTTGTGGCCGATTCCTTGAGCAGTAAGACGGCAGGGTCCTCAATTAGGGACATTTGTATGAGGATAACCGTGATTTCGCCTATGATGGATATGATCAGGGAGGCCCAGGTCGAGGAGGCAAGGAAGGTGAATTGGAAGATAGAGAAAATTCGGGGGGCAGTATCCTTTGTTTGTCAAGGATAGTTGCGGTCTCTTAACGCAGTGTGGTCGGGTATGGGTACGAGTGACAGGCGGAGTGAGACAGAGGTTATTAGAGGAGGCGCACAAGTCCAAGTTCTCTATACACCCAGGAGCTACGAGAATGTATAGGGACTTGAGGCTGAGTTAGTGTAAGTCCCTAATCTGCCTGTGTATCAATCAGATCCATTTGATGGTGGGGAATCCCAAACAAACGGATTATGTCAGATCAAATAGAAGAGAGCGAGAAGAAGAATATGGTGAATCTTGCATGATATGATTATGAATGAAGATCCGGATACAAGATTCACACACACTAACACACACTCTCTTTTCTCTCTCTCTAGAACACCTTTAAATGCACACACTTAAGCTCCTTGGTGTTCATCATCATCCTTTTTCCTCACACCCCTCACCCCTATATATACTGGACTAGGCCGCGAACTGAGTTTACGGCCGTAAACTCTGTTTACGGTCGTAAACTCACTTCCTGACCGTAAACACATAAGATATTACATAAAAATACAATTTCCTAGAAAAGCAAAGTATACACCAATATATTGACCCAACAATCTCCCCCTTGGTTTATAGCTTTCTTTTCTTTTCTTAAATGACCCAACAAGCTCCCCCTAAAAAGTAGCTGGCTTTCTTGATAATCTTCATTGGGAGCTTTGGCTTCAACATTTATCTTCAATGAATGACTTCATCTTGAGCAGTTGGGCTTTTCTTCAGAATTTGGCCTTGAACGCACGTTGGGTGAGGAGGCTTGACGTACTGATTCTTGAAAGATAGTGCTTTCAGCTTGAGAATCTTCAGAGAGAACAATTCTTTTGGATCACTTCAGCAGGTTTATAGATAGCAGCAGACTGATTGAGGAGGCTTCAATGCAATCCGTCACATATTCTTCAATTTCAGCTTCACCTTGCTTCTGGGATTGAAAGATTAAATGTCGAAAGAATAATCTTCATTTCTTGCTCCTTCGAATGCGAATTCTTCGATGCTCACGGACGAGGCTTTGGCTCAGAAATCTTCAACACAAACTCCATGAGTCTTATTTATACCTGAAATCACTTTTCCAGACAAAACAAAACTAAAAGAAAACTTAGCACACATATGAAAACAGAAACAAAAAAAAAATTTTTTTTTTTGGATTTTTGATTTTTCTGAACAAGAAATAAAACAGAAATAACACTATTTTTGGATTTTTAATTTTTGTGATTTTTTTTTAATTTTAATTTTTAATTCTCCCCTAATATTTAAATTAGAAGAAACTATGACAAATTTAACAAAAATAAAAATGGTATCCAACTTTAAGAGTGATTTGGGATCAAAGTTTTTAGACAACCTTTATCCACTTGTCGGTACCTTCTATCTGCACGTCTTTGTCTGGTTGATCGCCGGTATTGTGGTTCACTTAAACACGAAAAATTGTGACAAATTTAGGACATACTATTTGTTACAAGACAGGTGAACTTAAGTTCCTAGATAATATATGTGATCCTAATTCCTTAGATACTATATCTTAAGGACCATTCATCTGACGACGACCAGGGATATTGTTGTCCACCTAAATTGAGCAGCGAGATCTATAGACAATCTGTATGTGTTCAATTTTAAGTGTACTGGAACGTGTTTCCCACTTCCTTACATGCCCCAGCCATCAAGAACTTCCAGAGTACTCCTTACACCAGGTGAGCAGACAATCATTCAGAGAGAAGATAGATTCAGAATTCTATAACTTATTACTTTAGAGGGATTGAGAAGTAGAAGGTTGCATATGTTGTGTACCAGGTCGGATTTGATGTCACGCAAAGGAGACAACATATGGCTAACAGATAAGAAGAATTTCATGTATATATAACTTGCAGAGAAATAGAGTTGCATGTGTTACAGTCTAGGTCGGATCTCTTTCAATCACGTAGAAGAGGCAACATATGACTAACAGACGGAAAGAAAGAAAATGATATTCTACAAACCTAATTTATCGGAATTTACTAGTCGCCCCATCCAACCGGAATTAAGGACAGAGTCCGCACATCGAGGAAAAGTTAAACCACGGTTCCAAGTACGGGTTCATTTAATGTGACGAGTACATTCCCCTATATATCTCCCTGCTCAACCTATCCGAGCGTCGTATTGTCAGGCTGAACGGATCTAACTAGGTCAAGATTTGTCAAGTCTATAAATTTCCTAAGTTCAACTTTGCCTAGTCAAGTCCATTTAGAATCTTTCGTGCCTACCGACGCATCAAACCAGAGCATAAACCCTTCAACTTTAGGTACGTTACGCAGACTCAGGTTCCCTGTTATCACATTATCATATCACTTCCCAAAACATCTCCCTCAATCACATTTCATAACCAACATATTTTTTTTGATTTTTTGATTTTCTAATGTTTTTGGATTTTTTTGAAATTTTCTAATTTTTGTTTTGTTTTTATTTCTCCCCCTAAATTTGTGCATAGGAGAGAAACGAAAATTAATGCGCAAATTTAAACTATCCTAAAACAAAAATTAGTCTTTGAAGCGAATCAGCTTAAGAAAAACTCAGGAGTATAGAGAAGAAAACGCAAACCGTAAGTCACCGATTGAATTTGCATCCAGAAGGTCTGAGAACAACACGCGTAATCTCAGAACAGATCCGAAAATTCTTCATGTCATTAAGCACAAACCCCGTTTGTGATCTCTTCCTTTCTGCCCTTCCCGCAAAGTACACATTCTCCCAAACAATGTTCTGAGTGTTGTACAGTTGAGAGATGCCTCCTATCATGTGCCTGGAACAACCACTACCAACAAACCGAAGTCTGATGATATGCCTCCATAGCTGCTCCGACACAGAGCGGGATCAGTTGGTCTTTGGAACCCAATCCATTTTGAAATTGGGTCGACCTTTGTCATCCTTGCACGGTACTTTCTCCCTAGACATATCTTGTTTATCACAAACAGAAGATGAAGAAATATTAGAGTCATTAGTTGATTTGGGAGAGTGAGCCTTTGGAACCCATTTGTAGTTGGGTTTAACCCATTTCTTTTTCGATCTAATGGGTGGCTCAGTACTTGCTTTGGAACTTGATGTCGGCCGTTGAGATGACTTTGATTTTGGCTTCACGGGAGCATCTCTTGGATTGGACTTCTTGGCCGACATTCCCTTCTTGCCCTTGGGATTTTGATTCTTGTCCTTTGGAGTTTGATTCTTGGCCTTGGGATTTGAATTCTTGGCCTTCTTGGCCTTCTTGGTGTTCCAGTTGTCAACGTCTGATCGTGATCTCGAGGGATTTCTTTTGAAGTATCTCCCTCTTGGCGTGTTCTTCCAGCCTTGTGCATAGTAAGGAACATATGTGCGATTTGGACAATTTCTGGCAATGTGTCTAGGTGTTCCACAGTGAAAACATGTCTTTTTCTTCACTGTGAAGTTGTTTCTTCCAGCCCCTGGTGGCGTATATTTGCCTTGTCTCTTGTTGTTCCCACATGCACACTTGCCACAATAACTTTGTTGCGTTGGAATTGGTGGCATGTATTCCTCAATGGCAGGTTGATTAGAAGCAGTTGAGTTCGAAGCAACAAATTCAGAGTTCAAGGAGATGTTGGTTTGTTCAATGGTGCTCTCCTTGTTCTCATCTTCTGCTACTTTACCTGCATATGAAGTAGCAACATTAGAATCTTCAACCTAAATAAATCCTCCTAACACAAATCCAGCTGGTTTGCCATATCGAAGATGTGCCTCCCTGTCAATTTCGTCATGTGTCAAAGGGATTGATGTGTAATTATGATTAAAAGGAGGCGGAACACAATCATACCCTAAACCTTTGCTTTCATTTTCTTTGAATTTCATTTGTGTTTCGCATAAAGACTCAACAGTTTTACTTGACACAGAATAATTTTTGAAACTGACATCTGTTTTTCCACACTTAATTTTCAATGCGTCAAGTTCGTTGGTCACAACATCCAGGTGTCTCTTAGTATGATTATAAAGTTCGCATTTTTCACTGTACTCTGCCTGAATTCTTCTAAACCTTTGTTTCTAATTCAGCCTTCAGGGGTTTCTGTCCTTTCCTGAGTTGATATCCTTCATATCTTAGGTCCTCAACTTCTCTTTTATATAAATCAATTTGTTCCCGAAGAAATTTAATCGTAGCTTCACAAGCTGGAGTACATGTAACTTCAGTGACCGGAATGTATTCAGAACTCATTGTTTTTCTACACTTCAAGGTATCAAGTTCTACAATTACATCAACAAGACTAAGATGATTGAGATCTTTTGTCTTCTTGATGATGGCCACGTTCATATCCCACGATTTCGGAAGTGAATTCAATAGCTTTTTGTTTATCTCAGATTTAGACATGAAGATCCCAGCTATATTCATCTCAGTAGTAAGTGTGGTAAATCACTGCAACTGAGCTTCCAGGGTTTCTCCAGGGATATAATCGAACATGTTGAAATTTTGCCTTAACTGATCCTGACGACTCTCTTTCATTTTTTTTTTTTTTTTTAAAATTTCCTCGTAAACTTCAAAAACTATTAAAAGCAAAACTAGAACTTAAAAGAAAATGCCCTTTGACTGTAAACCTCAAAAGTCAACCTTAAAAGTCAAATTTAAAAAGTCAAACTCAAAAGTCAAACTGAAAAGCTAAATTTGAAATTTTAAAAGTCAAATGAGAAAGTCAAAGTTCAAAGTCAAAGGTCAAGCTTTAAAGTCAAAGTCAAAATTTTAAGAAAAAATGTCAAAAATTAAATTCAAAAATTAAAAATTAAAATTTTTGGTTGAAAGAGATATTTAAAAATGAAAGAAATTGCTTTTTGGGGTTAAAATTGTTAAATTTTGAAATTAGTGTGCGACCGGAAGCGTTTAAGTTCAAAAATTCGAAGGCAAATCACAAATGGCTTGATAGTTCAACTGGTAAGCTGCGTGTTTGATTATTCAAGGGACCCGGGTTCGAATCCCGGCATCCCCAAGACCCCAAGTAGCGTCCCCTAGCCGAGCCGACCGCAAGCCGCAGACAAGCCCTCCGCAAGCCGACGCCGTAAACCGCCGGCGACCAGTTTCCGGCCAGTAAACCCTTCAAACACCGTAAACTCTCCAGAAATCGTTGTTTTTGACGAAAAACATCGTTTTTTTTTTCACCTTTTTTGCTCCAAAACTCGATCAAAAACTCGTTTTTACGAAAAACGCGAAGAAGAAACCCCCCCTAAGTTTGCGAGATCTATCCAAAAACGCTATTCTCTTTTCAAAATAATATCAAATAAGCTCCAGATCTGAAAAAATTGATTGATACAACCAAGCTCTGATATCAATTGTAAGTCCCTAATCTGCCTGTGTATTGATCAGATCCGTTTGATGGTGCGGAATCCCAATCAAACGGATTATGTCATATCAAATAGAAGAGAATGAGAAGAAGAATGTGATGAATCTTGTATGATATGATTATGAATGAAGATCCGGATACAAGATTCACACACACTAACACACACTCTCTTTTCTCTCTCTAGAACACCTTCAAATGCACACACTTAAGCTCCTTGGTGTTCATCATCATCCTTTTTCCTCACACCCCTCACCCCTATATATACTGGACTGGGCCGCAAACTGAGTTTACGGCCGTAAACTCTGTTTACGGTCGTAAACTCACTTTCTGACCGTAAACACATAAGATATTACATAAAAATACAATTTCCTAGAAAAGCAAAGTATAAACCAAAATATTGACCCAACAGTTATTGGCGGCCCTGCATGAAGCGGGAGATCGTCGGGTTCGCGGAGCGGTGCTTGACCTATAGGAAGGTCAAGGCCGAGCATCAGCGACCTCATTATAAGGTTCAACCACTACCCATCCCCATGTGGAAATGGGAGTAAATCACCATGGACTTCATTACGAAGTTACCTAGAACGACGAGAGTAGTGGACACTATATGGGTGATCATAGACAGACTAACAAAGAGCGTCCACTTTATTCTGATCTCCGAGAGTATATCCGCGGAGAAGTTGGCAAATATTTATGTTCGGGAGGTAGTGGCTAGAAACGGGATGCCCGTGTCTGTAGTCTCCGACAGGGATGTCCGGTTTACTTCCAGGTTTTGGAAGAAGTTCCACGAGGAACTGGGTACTCAGCTCCATTTCAGTACGACGTATCACCCTCAGACTGATGGTCAGAGTGAGAGGACGATCCAAACACTGGAAGACATGCTTCGAGCATGCATGCTAGACTTTGGAAGGAGCTGGGATAAGTACCTCCCACTGGCAGAATTTTCGTATAGTAACAGTTATCATGCCAGTATCGACCGGGATGCATTCGAAATGTTATATAGACAGAGGTGCAGGACCCGATGTGTTAGGACGAGGTTAGGCATCGAGTCATGGGGAGCACTGAGGTTATGCTCAAGACCACTAGACTGATTCAATAGGTGTGTGACTGGTTGTGGGTCGCGCAGAGCCGTCAGAAAAGTTATGCTGACCGGCAGCGTTCGAACCTCAAGTTTCAGGTGGGGGATTTTGTATTGCTGAAGGTGTCGCCTTGGAAAGGGATTATCAGGTTACAAAAGAGGGTCAAGTTAGGGCCCCGGTTCATAGGCCCGTTCAGGATCATGGCCCGAGTGGGAAAAGTGGCATATCGTTTAGAGCTTCTAGAAGAGCTTAGTCAGATTCACAACACCTTCCATGTGTCTCGACTTCGGAAATGTGTTGTTGACGAGTCCGCAGTTGTTTCATTGGATAATATTCAGGTGGATGGGAGCCTGAATTATGATGAGAAATCAGTCGCTATCTTAGATAGGAAGATGAAGGGTCTTCGCAACCAGGAAGTGAAATTGGTAAAGGTATAATGGCAGCACTGGAAGGGCAACGAATGGACTTGGGAGCCGGAGGAAGAGATGTGGGAGCATAATCCCGATCTGTTTACAGCTACGGACTTCGAGGACGAAGTCTAGTTCAAGTGGGCAAGAATTGTAACACCTTAAACCAACACTTAAGAATCTAAGTTTTAGCATAATTGGTACCTTGAGTACGCTGGGCGTACCTATGAGTAAACTTAGCGTACTCTGCATGAATGATCACGGAGGAGCCACACGTACGCTGGGCATACGTGAGGTTACGCCGGGCATACGCATCAGAGGTTCAAAACCCTAAATCACGGACTTGTCCCCTATTTAAATGTCTCTTAGCCTCTTGGACCAAACCCTATCAGTCTCTTTACCCCCATTTCATCTTCCTACAGCTGAGTTAGTGTGTGAGTGAGAGTTGGAGCCTAAGAAGAAGGTTTTGGTGGCCATTTTGGAGTTCTTTCAAGAAGGAAAGTTGTTAAGCAAGATTGGATCAGTTTGGTGCCTCAAGAATCTGCATTGGGGTCATATTGCAAGGCTTTTGGAGGTAAAAAGCTTGCACCCTTCCATTTAAGTCCTTGGATCTAGCTAGGTTTTTCTAGCTTTGTCCCTTTTGTTGGATTTTGGACCTCTTTTGGCAAGTTAAGAACCTCCATGGGAGGAGAATGGTAGATCTGAGGTCCCTTGGTCGTTTTGAAGCATAAAAATGGAGTCTTAGTGGAAGTATTGGTCTCATGCATGGGTTAAAGACCTTGGAAACGTCTTAATGAAGGTTTTGGGTGTATGTGAGGCATGAAAAGGCATAAAGTTGCCAACTTTATGTGTTAGGACGTATTAAACAACTCGGATCTGGCTTTTGGACGTAAAGCAATCGGGTATTAAGCACTTAATGGAGAAAGTGCTTGATCTGGAAGAACGTTGGGTGTATTTAATGTATGTTGTGCGTAGTCCTTAAGACCCAAGTACGCTGCGCGTACCAGAACGGTACACCGAGCGTACGCACTACAGATTGGGTCGGAATGTTTTGGGCCTTTGAGCTTTTGGACTTCATTTTGGTTATTGGACTTGTTGCATTCTGTGAATTATGGTCTATCTGATCTGTTATGGGCCATGGATACTTTGTTTGGGCCTTATTGGGCCAAGAGGCCTATTAATAATTTTGCACTTGGATTTTAGGCTCATTATCAATGGAAGGATAATTAGGCCTCATGGATGGGTTTGGAGTCTGGGTTTTTCCTTTGATTAATCTAAGGTCCTAACGCTGATTGATATTATTATTCAGCTCGGGCAGTCTCGGACGGTTAGGAGAGCGGCTTTTGTATTCGGGAGACTGAGGTGAGTCTTCTCACCATACCTATGGGTCTAAGGCACCAAGGCCGGCCCATTATGTGATTATGTGATAATTATATATGTGTTAGTCATTCGGCAATTTGATATGATATGTGTTTGTGTGTTTGCATGGAAGACCCCGGGGGGATCCGATGGTATCGGATGTAAAACCATGTGGAGTAGCCCATGGTATTCCCAGGTAAAGACCATGTGCGGTAGCCCATGACATTGGATGTAAGACCATGTGAGGTTGCCCGTAGCAGTCCTAGGTAAAGACCATGTGGGGTAGCCCATGACACTATTACAGGTTTTATGTATGCATGACTTATGTGATATGTATGTAGCTTTAATTAGCTAACAGGTTATGTGTATATGCAGTATGTGTGATATGCTTTGGAGAACTTACTAAGCATTTCGCTTACAGGTTGTTGATTTGTTTCAGGTACATCTGAGCCCAAGGGCAAGGGCAAGGCGTGATGACGCGGTGTGCACTGCATCTCTCTCTTTCACTGTTAGGGTTTGGGGACACTCTGATGATTTGAATTAGTTGTAATGAATCATTGATTTCAAAACAATTATGTTGGAATTTAATGGTTTATGCAATTATGTTTTATTAATTAAAAGCAAAAATTTTCTTTAAAATTTAGGTCGTTACATTTAACTAACATATTATACTTAATTTATTAGTTTTAATATGTTGTTGTATATAAACCATTATCATTTTAAAACTAAAACTTTTGAATAGTTTTGATAAATACTTAAATTGTTAATTTAAATATAACACTACATGGTCAACTTAAATACAAATTTTAGTTCAACTTAAACAACCCAAAAAATATTGTGTAATAGTTAAAAGTGAAAAATTATAGTATCTTTTTAATAATGATTATAAGTTGGTTAGTAAAGTTAAATAAATATCAAACCTGAAGTGTAACCATAAATAAACTAAATTTCAACATTAAAATAATATATTTACTTATACTTATAAAGTTATATCTTTAACTTTTAACATATTATACTTAATTTATTAGATTTAATATGTTGTTGTATGTAAACAATTATCAGTTTAAAGTTATAACTTTTTAACTGCTTGGATAAAATACTTAAATAGTTAATTTAAATATAACATTACAGACTCAACGTAAATATAAATTTTAATTTTATTTAAAAAATCCAAAGAATATTTTGTGAATAGTTAAAAGTGATAAATTATAGTGCTAAATGCAAAAACTAAACTGTAGTCCCAATTTAATTAAAATATTTCTTAATGATATTTTTATAATCATTAAAATTTTTAAATAAGTTTATTAAAATAACTTACAATAATAATACTTAAATGATTATATTGTTACCTTTAAAAACAAAAACCAATATTTGATGTTTTAAATAGTTATAATGATAGAAATTAAAACGTTATGCAAATAAATTTTAAAAAATTAATTAAAAATAACAAACCTAAAGTGTAATCATATATAAACTAAATTTCAATTTTAAAACAATATCTATATTTATAATTATAAAGTTATGTTTTTTTGCTTTTAACATATTATACTTAATTTATTAGTTTTAATATATTGTTTTATGTAAACCATCATCATTTTAAAGCTACAACTTTTGAATAATTTGTATAAAGTACTTAAATTATTAATTTAAATATAACTTTACAGGGTCTACTTAAATATAAATTTTAGTTGAACTTAAACAACCCAAAAAATATTTTGCAAATAGTTAAAAGTAATAAATTGTAGAGTCTTTCTAATAATTATTATAAATTGGTTAATAAGGTTCAATAAATATCAAACCTAAAGTGTAATAATAAGTAAACTAAATTTCAATATTCAAAAAGTATATTTAATTATATTTATAAAGTTATGTTTTTAACTTTTAACATATTATACTTAATTTATTATAACTAATATGTTGCTGTATATAAATCCTTATGAGTTTAAAACTACAACATTTGAATAGTTTAGACAAAATACTTAAACTGTTAATTTAAATATAACATCACAGTGTCAATTTAAATATAAATTTCATTCCACATAAAAAACCCAAAGAATAATTTATGAATAGTTAAAAGTGATAAATTGTAGTGTTAAATGCAAAAACTAAATTGTAATCTCAATTTAACTACAATATTTCCTAAAGATATTTTTATAATCGTTAAAAGAGTTTAAATGAGTAACTTAAAATAACTTACAATAACAGTAGTTAAAAATAACTTTATATAAATGATTATGTTGTTACCTTTAAAATCAAATAATAATGTTTGATGTTTTAAATAATTATAATAATAGAAATTAAAACGTTAAACAAATAAATTTTAAAAACTTTAATTAACAATACCAAAAACTATAAATAACATAAAATCACATGTTATATTTAATTTTGTTCATGAGTAACTCGCGGGTAGAAGTTATTCAAGCGATTGAGGTTATGCAGTTATAATAAATATATATATTATCGTATAATTCAAAATAATCAATATATTATATTTAGCATACGAATTATCATATCAGATTCAATAACACTATTCTTATATTAAAAAAACATATATTTGTAAGTATTTCAATTGTATAGGTGTTTATGTGTAACGAACGGGTATTCGTGTAGTATACTTATAAAGAAAGTATTTTTCCTTCATCACATTTATTTGAAACTCTCATTACTTTTCAATTTCTTTCTAATAACAGTTATATTTTGGTTAATTAGGTTAAATAAATATCAAACCTAAAATATAATCATATTTAAACCAAATTTTAATATTAAAATAATATATTTACTTCTTCTTATAAAATTATGTTTTTTAACTTTTAATATATTACACTTAATTTATTAGTTTTAATATATTGTTGGATATAAACCATTATCGTTTTAAACATACAATTTTGGAACAATTTGTATAAAATACTTAGATTATTAATTTAAATATAACATTACAGGATCAACTTAAATATAAATTTTAGTTTAACTTAAACAACTCAAAGAATATTTTGTAAATAGTTAAAAGTGATAAATTATAGTGTTTTTCGAATAATGATTATAAGTTGGTTAATAAGGTTAAATAAATATCAAACCTAAAGTGTAATCATAAATAAACTAAATTTCAATTTCAAAATAATATTTTTACTTCTACTTATAAAGTTATGTTTCTAACTTTTAACATATTATACTTAATTTATTGGTTTTAATATGTTGTTGTATGTAAACCATTATCAGTTTAGAGCTACAACTTTTGAACAATTTGGACAAAATACTAAAATTGTTAATTTAAATATAACATTATAATGTCAACTTAAATATAAATTTCAGTTCCACTTAAAAAACAAGAAATATTTTGTAAATAGTTAAAAGTTATAAATGCAAAAACTAAATTATAATCTCAATTTAACTAAAATATTCCATAAAGATATTTTTATAATCTTTAAAAAATTTCAAATAAATAGCTTAAAATAACTTACAATAACAATAGTTAAAACTAACTCTATTTAAATGATTATCTTGCTATGTTTAATATCAAAAAACAATGTATGATATTTTAAATAATTATAATGATAGAATGTAAAATATTAAGCAAATAAATTTTAAAAAATTAATTGAGAATAACAACTATAAATAACATTAAACAATATATTATATTTAATTTTGTTCATGTGTAACTTGCGGTTAGAAATCATTCAAAAGATTGAGATTATACAGTTATAATAGATGTATATATTATCATATAATTCAAAATAATCAGTATATTATATCAATTTAGTATACAAATTATTATATCAAATTTAACAACATTATTATTATATTTAAAAAAAATATTTGTAAATACTTCAAGTATATATGTGTTTCCACGCAACGTGCGGACATTCGCCTAATATAACATATAAAAGTACGGTTTCTAGCTTTTAGCTTCTAATTAATTTTGCCAAACACATCCAAAGTTTAATTAAGATAATATGGATTGAATTGATTGTCATTCTTCATAAAATTCTTTTTTTTTTTTGGTTCACAAACTTTATTGGCCAAATTTTGAATTAAAACAAAGTTGGTTATCATGTTATATAAAAGCTTCTACATATTTATAGTGAACTAAACATGTGTAGGTGAGAATGGTAAACCCTTTCCATCTACTCCACCAACGCATATGGCTTTTTCCATAAGTACCCTCTTTCAAAGCCATCTCCTCAAAATATGTATGCCCTTGAAAATGGATATAAAGGTAAAATAGCATTAATAATATGATGCTTTTAATTTGCTATATATATATTAATTAATTGCGAACCTTATAGAGATTGGGGAGAAAGCTCCAAACGTGGCATTTTGGTGACGAGCTTTAGAAGCAAAGTTGTTTGTATTTTGATGGTGAAAATGTGTGATGCTCTATGTGTTAAACATTTATTAGAAATATTTATAAAGTGTAGGTAGTATTTTTTGATGCATAGGAAACTCACTTAAAGGATTATTATTTTGTTAGGAATTTTTTATGTATTAACCTATATACATTATTCCTGGTGGTGAATGGTGGATTAAGTGTGAAAATGAACAATAAAACATATTTTGTGAAATATATGTAACATGCGTGTGAAATGAATATACAGAAATATAGTTACGACAATTCATCATAAAATTACGAAACACGTGGAAGTCCCAAAACCCATAAAGTGAGTACAATTCAACACATGGGGTGTCACTACATAGTACATACATAGAACATTGTCTCCCTAAATACATCACAACAAAAACAACGTTTCAAAGCTATTATCATAAAGGAACATCGTAAAATCTTCTTACATGGTCCCTAGCGAGAAAGGCATGTTTATCTTCTCACCTCTAAGGCACATTTCACAATTATTCACAAAGAACACCTATTAGGCTTAAAAGTATATATAATGAAAAACAAATGGGTTGGCATTCTAAAAGTACATTAGATACAACCCTTAAATAGCAATGTAAGTGCAGATGAGATTTTTCAATAAAGCTCGATACACATCAAGAGTGTTTTTTTTTTTTTTTTTTTTTTTTTTTTTTTTATAAATTTACAGGATAGACTAATGTATAGATAGTTGAAAACAATATTGTTCTTCATCTAGTCCAAATGAAGTCCACTCGCTGTTTTAAATTAAATTGACATGGATAAATTTGGAACTTCGAAAATCACAATTAGAGCATCCGAAGCTAGGTGTCAAACTCTTCTGCCACTTTCAAACATTTTATAAAATATCTTTTCTACAACATATTTCCAAACTTATTATAAAATTGTTCAACATCTTTAAAGAATACACCTAAAGAAAAATTGAAACAATTTCAGTACAAATATCGAGACAAACTTCAACCATTAAAAATATTTGTATGGTCTTAGACGAACTTATTTTTTTATTTTATAGGGTCACAATCTGAGGTTTTTTTTTTTTTTTTTTTTTTTTTTTTTTTTTTTTTTTTTTCACTGTCACATGGTGAACCGGTTATTACAAATTGATAGAGACTAAAAGAACATATCATATCCAAGTTTAATTTACGGACCCATAAAACCTGACAAAAACTTAAGGAACTGAATCGACCAACCCTAGATAAAGTATTTGTGACTCTAGATAAAATGGTTATAACAATGGGTATTCGGTATGTTGTACCATCAAAACAAATTTCAATGTGAAATAGTGCAAGTCACATGCACCAACATTTTAACTTTAAGAACAAAACAACACTAACAACAACAAACATTGACAATCCTATTAGATTGGGATATGGAAGGTATATGTTAATAGTCATGACTCTATAATGGAAAGAATGATTGCATTACATATGACATCCAACATATGTGAAATGATAACTTGTAAATTGTAACATCTAAAAATTTCAACCAATTTAAACTTTTCAAAATCAACCCAATTTCATTAAGTTTTTACAAAAAGGTTTTCAATACGACTATTATCAGAGTATTTCCCAGAATCACATCATAACACATAAAACATGAGGAGCGGTATGATCACGCCTTTGCCTTGCCACGGTCTCCTGAAGTACCTGAAACACCAAATCACAACTGTAAGCCCGAAAGCTTAGTGAGATACCCCAAAAATACCAACCACATATACCATACACATAACATATCATAAACAGAACAGAACAGTTGTTCGCTTCAGGTCTACTGTGTGACTTGTCCGCCGCACCGGGCCTTCAGTCCACCTGGTTCACCCTCCGAGTCTAGTCATATCCATCGAGTTTGCAGTGTGGTTGTTCCGCCCGCACCGGGCCTTCAACCCACCTGGTCCACTCTCTGAGTCTACATTATGACTAGTCCGCCCGTACTGGGCCTTCAGTCGGCGTGGTCCACTCTTCGAGCCTCGGCACGTCTGGTCCGCCCTCAAGAGGCCTACAACCTATCTGGACCGCTTGTTGGGCCTTTGGAATATCTGGTCCGCCCTGGGTATGTTGGCCTACAGCACAAAGCAGGACCCACCTCAACCCAACCCCAGTCAACCAACCATGTGCACATAAACATATAACCATATAACAATTAATCACCAATCAATCAATCTAGCAGATCACATACATAACATACTCTAAACAGGATACCGACCTAACCAGTCACTAATATAGCATCATCCTATATACCAGGATTCCGACCTTAACCAGGTCTCTAACATATACCATCCTAACTACCAGGATGCAACCATATAGCAAAGCAATAACATAGCAAATAACAGCTACCCGAATTTCCATCTGATAAAGGGTCGACCTTGGTGCCTTAGACCCTGTCGATATAGTGAGGATAACCCACCTCGCAACTGCTGACTGAAAAGATAAGATTACGCTGCCCCCACCTCCGATACAAACTCCAACACTGATCAATACCAAAAGACTGAACTCAATAAATACCAATGATTACCAAATTACCCTTGGAAGTATACTAGTCAACTTTTGGTCAAAGTCAAAGTCCTCAGTCAAAGTCAAACTTCCTGACTGACTCTACTCGCCGAGTCAGCCTGCTGACTCGTCGAGTCCCTAGGCTCTGAAAACTCCCATATCGCGACCCAATTCGCTGAGTCTCCCCAAGACTCGCCGAGTCCCACGAACTCTGAGTCCCTTCATGGTCAACTCACCGAGTCATCCTTCGACTCACCGATTCACGACTTAACTAGAAAAGGTTAGGATTCCTCAACCAGACTCGCCGAGTCCAAGGCAACATTCATCAGACTCGCCGAGTTGTTCTTCCAACTCGTCGAGTTCCTGCCTATCTTCATCCAACTCGCCGAGTCCACCCATGCGACTCGCCGAGTATCTCTAGCTCTTAACCCATGCAGTGACTTTTTAAGCCATGTTGGGGCTCCAATCCATAGATCTACCCTTCTACAAGCTATTCCTCACGTAAAGTTGCAAACTTTATGTGATATCAAGAAGATATAAACTCAAAACACACTAGGGATTGGGTTTTAGACAAAAGGGGCTTCACCAATCATCCAAGGACTGAAACTTTATGAGCTTAGGACTCAAAAGAGGTTCAGATCTGAAGTTTCAGCTTCAGATCTAGCTTCTGTAACAATTCCCTTAACCAAGGAAAACCTTAGCCTCCACATATGAATGATTCTAGAAGAAAAGGTCAAGGTAACAACTTAATACCTCACAAATGTGTCCCAAACTGGAGTGGGTTATGGATCTACACGAAATCCTTGATGGTTGCCTCTTGCTCTTCAAGTCTCCTCTACCAAATTCACTTCTCAAAGCTCCAAACACTCTCCAAGCTCTAACTCATGGCTATTAGGGTTTCTGGGACTCAAAGGGAATGTAAAGAGGCTAAAGAGAGGGTATTATGTTCTTTATATATAGCACAAACTCTGGATTAGGGTTTTTCTCATTCCAACACCAACTTGCTGAGTCCGGCCTCCGACTCGCCGAGTTGGTCACTTAAAACATGACCAAAATCGCGACTCGACTCGCCAAGTCTGCCCATGGACTCGCCGAGTTGATCCCCCCTTTATTACACCAAGCACCCTGAACTCGCACTTTTGAACTCAGGGTGTTACATAAATAGTGCAGAAAATGGAAAGTCATAGTATGAAGAAATACATTAACATGGATACTTCATCAAGAAGCATATGATTTTGAAAACTTGTACACTCCATTCCGGAGTTGTAACAAAGAAAAGAATCGAAGAGAAAAGAAAGGAAACAAAATTCATCTTTTGTATTCCTGAGTTGGAGAAAAGTGGAAGGAAAATTAAACATTTTGTTATTTCTCTTCAAATCTTTCCAAATCGGAAGGAAAGTTAGGAGGAAAGGTGATCCTTCTGTAACAATGTAAATTTTCAAACCAATTTTTTTTTTCAAACACATAAAACTCATAATATATTTCTCAAAAACATAACTGTCCCAAGTGTCATTACAAATCCATATAAAATGCCACTATCCCAGAATCATCCACATAATCTCAAATCGGTGTGTACAATCAATTCGGTGTCTTCTGGCAATCCTAAGAAGTACCTGAAACACATATCACACAACACGGTAAGCACAAAGCTTAGTGAGTTCCCCAAAATACCACACACACAATAATAAGCCTCTCATCGCTATAACTCGGCATGGACCCTCCGATCTCATGCGTCTCGGTAAGGACCTTCCAGTCTCACGGCTCAGTGTGGACCCTCCGGTCATGTGTCTCAGTGAAGACCCTCCGGTCTCAAAGCTCGGGTCGGACCCTCCAGTCTTGTATCTCAATGAAGACCCTCCAGTCTCACAACTTGGTTTGGACCCTCCGGTCTAATCTCAGTAAAACACAGAATAACATAGTATATATCACAAAGACAGAAATACACAATATCACATAACTCAATATAAGAACATAGGACCCTCCGATCAATAACTCAAATAAGACCCTCTGGTCACTCGATATTACCACTCAGGTAAGTAGAGTGAGAAGGCTCACCTCGTAAGCAAGTAAGTAATAATCTCGAACTAGCCTCCACCAAGCACATAAGATAATAATCTCTAATTAACACTTAAATCACGACTTAAAATTCACTAGGTTATTCTCTCTCTAAAACTCTTGGAATAGGTAAAAGACCATTTTACCCCTCCATGGTCCCTATAATCCTTGCCTTGACCCAATCCTAAAGTCAACAGAAGTCAACACTCGAGTCAACTGTCCATGTTGACCTGACTCGCCGAGTGCATCTAAGTGACTCACGAGTCCCCCTTGTTCCTTCAGAACATCGCTAAAACCCAACTCAACTCATTGAGTTGTCCCGTCAACTCGCCGAGTTACCTATGTCCAGACTCATCGGGGACAACTCTATTTGACTCGTCGAGTCAGCTCTTTGACTCATTGACTCCTTTAAATCAAATTCTCATTCAGACATTTTAAGGTAGATCTACCACTCCAAACTCTAGATCTAGCCTCCCAAGGGTCGAATGTCACTTAAAGCTTCGATCTTTACATTCACGCATGACATATTTGCTCCATAATGCCAATTAAAGCTCTAACTAAGGTGTTTAAGCATAATAGCTCTTTTATGGTTGGATAAAGCTAGGACCTTTGGACTCTATGGACCTCACAAGGTCCAGATCTGATGTCTTAATGCTTGGCAAGCACAAGTCATACCAAATCTCAAGGAAATATGGAAAAAGTCCCAAAAGTTCCTCATTAACAAGATCTAAGCAACAAGATGAGCAAAGTGATGACTTTTACCTTCCAACAGAAGCTCCAATTGAATGAATACTGAATCTCACAGCCTTTCCTTGTTCCTTGCTTGAATCTCAAGTCTTCTTCTTCAATGATTCACCAAAACACTCAAATATTAGCTCTATCACTCTCTCTTAGCTCAAATGGTCGATTAGGGTTTCACACAGGGGAGTTGGGTAGCTGGTAATGCGGAAATGAGGACATAAGTTCCTTTAAATAGGTCATAAACCCAGTGATTTAGGGTTTCCTCACACAACGTCAACTTGGCGAGTCAGCTCTCTAACTCGTCGAGTCGATCATTAAACCCACGTGACCAAATTGAACTCTACTCGATGAGTTGGACACACAACTTGCCGAGTCACTCATGAAATCCCGATAATAAATAAATAAATAAATAAATGTAATACCTAGGATTCAGGATGTTACACCTTCGATTTCCTTCCACTTCATTCCTTTAATGAAACTCGGGAACACCAATTTCTTTTACTTTCCTCTAACTTCCACCCATTTCCTTTCTCTTCCCTCCTTAAAATGAACCTGGGAACAAGTTAGTAATGGGTAATAAATCTTTGAGTACAATAAAACAAAACATAATAATCAGAATATTAGCATATGCGCAGTAATTAAGTATTTCTATAAAGCCTAGAAAACATAAACAAACATGGTGTTAGGCTACCTATCAACCTTGATGTTTTGTCATCGCAAATGCCTATTCAAGGCCATCTCCTCATAAAGAAAAAGCTTATACATGTCAAGCCTTAAACTATCCTCTTACTTTCATTTAGGACGACCTTTCTTTCTTTTACTATCAATCATTATTGTCTTTACCCTCCTTACAATCTGACATGTTAGCCTCCTTATGACATCTCCACACCACTTTAAATGTCATTCACTTAATTTTTGGTGATTTATGACACTCCCAACGAGTTTCTTATAATCACATTCGACATTCTATCTATCAAAGTTCTATTATAAGTCCACCTCAATGGCCTTATTTCTATGACTTCCATCTTCTTCTCATGGTGTTTATTGAACGACTGACATTTTGATCCATACATCATGGAAGACCAATATGCTTTTAACATGTACCATAATTACCAGTTTGGAAATTCTATAAATGCATTATAACTAGGATGATAATCATACCCTTCCTGGAAATGATCATTCCATTAGACCCTTTACTTGGATTGAAACCCTAAACTCTTTTCTCCATTATAAATATTTACTTATTTAGACTTAGGAAAACTCTAAATAACAATGAAATTTAATCAAGCAATACCTCATAAAAATTGTAAGCCACACCATATAGATAGCCCACGTCGAACCCACCTAATGCTCATCTGTGGGGTAAAGTATAGAACACTAGCAATATTTTCATCATACCAAAGTTAAAACTATGGACCTTATTTTACACCTCAACCAGGTTCTCATCACAACACAAGCCATTTACCCTATGGTTACTAATGGTTATTCTAAAATTATGTGTAAATCAAATTACATCATAACTCACTCAAAAGGACAAGTCATATACCCCTCATCATATGGAAAAGTCATTTACCATCCTTAGCTTTCTCATCCAATATTATGTGCAAATCAAAGCCTCAACTATGGAAGTTGGAATGTTCTATATGGGTCAAGTACACGGTCGATCATGCTGAAAATCGACTCGGATATCATGATAGAAATTTATATTGCTAGAATCTCTAACAAAAATATAAATAATGTTCATAAATAATAATAATATAATATATAATGTTAAAAAAACTAGAATTACCATTGGCCATCTGACATGTTACTAAGAATCGAATATGTCACACCCCCAAACCAAGGATGGCGGAAACGTTCGGAGGTGGAGGACTTCATGTGTACTATCATAACAACGAGTATAATAGTGCTCAAAGCAATTACAACCATCATAAATATAAATGAAAAGGTTACATCGTAGTATGTGTCACATATTTCAAAATCAATTACATTAGGATAACAAAATTAAATGTTTGACGTCTGAACGTCCCATCCTCAAAAGCTGTCATTTATCTAATTCACTGATTTCCTGAGAATACAAGTAATTTCAAAAAAGTGTCAACAATTAAGTTGGTGAGTTCATAAGCGTTTGTATGTGGTGTTTGAAATTCTTTCCCTGTAAAAGTAATGTTTGTTCCAGAAAATCTAATATTTCCCTTTAAAAATATATTGTAGTCTTAAATGTCAAGACCGAAATGTATAAGTAATTTTCCATACTTAAAGAAATTTATACAAATTTAAATCGACATAAACTCGTTTAATTGAAAGTAAAACCTGTAAATATTATGTTTTGTTAATACCCCATGTGAGTTATTATAACCATGCTATGACCCAGTCGGCCTTGTATACGACATTCTTCAGGCGTCGCAAAGTTAAATGACATTCGTCACCCCAGACCTGTCGGTCTAGCTGTTGCATGCAGCTCAAGTGTGGGTTTGTCAGACCCAATATAGATCTATACACAACTATCACGCTCTCCCTACAAGAGATTCTGGTTACAATTTACAGGAGTTTTGATTTTGTTACTTTGGAAGTAACGTGAAGCGAATGTCTCACAATTTTATTCATTAACAGATTTACGTAAAATAAACTGAAAACCCCTTTTTGTATAAACCCGATACTTTGTATTCGTACCCCATTTATACAAACTGAAAACCTTTTATAATGAGTTTGAAATGTAAATGAAACATAAACTATACCTATTATAGTTTAACATAACTTTTTGTAATATATGAAACATAAACTATACTTACTATAGTTTATCAAGATTGTTTGTAATGTATATGAAACATAAACTATACCTATTGTAGTTTATTATATCTATTTGTAATGATAAAGAACTCTTACAAATCAGTAAATATTTTCTGTTATATAATTATATCACAACAGAAAACACATGCAAAATATAAAGTCATCAAAGATTTACACTTTGCTCAACATGTTACAAGGTGTTATGAAAGTTGTAAACTGTTAATTCGTTTTTACAATTTCTGCACTGTTTTAGAAAAATCACAGAAAAATCATACGAAGTCCAAAACTGAATCCGTAAACTCTGAGAGTTTAGAAAATGTGTCTAGTTTGTTCATAAATTTTATTATTATTTTTAGATGTCTCTAACTTGTGATAAAATGTTCATATTCACAGACTGGTCCGAATTTGTAGCTATAGTGATAGACAGTTTTGTAAAAATCACCATAAATTGTAGAAAAATTGTATCGACATGTGCAAGTAGACATTTTAAAGGTATAAACCTAAAATATTTGCACCTAATATAATTTTGAAAACTAAAAAGTTTAAGATGTTCAAAACAGTTCGTGAATGAGCATTAACTTTTCTGTTGAAAGCTGATGTTTGAGTTTAGTTATGTTGTTGGTGTTTTAACTTGTATTCTCCCCCTAAAACTTGAAGAAAACATGAAAATGTGGGGGTATGAACTCACCTTGAGTGATTTATTAGGATGGATGTTGAAGAGAAGAAGTTTCCAAGTCAAGAACACTTGGAATATGTTTGAAGATTCGAGGATTCTATGAACAAATATGATGATGTTTGTGTAAGGAATCCATGATTTGGGTGAAAGGGTGTAAGATAATCAAGTGAAAGATGAAATTAATTACCCAAAAGAGGATGAAGAGCTCAAAAATCCTGGAGAATCTCAAAATCTTAGAGAGGAAGTGAGAGAGAAAAATGTATTTGCTTTTAGTGAAGTGTTGGTGATCTAGGAAAAGTGAGTAGTAAAGCTTCTTTATGTGTATGGGTTTAAGGAAACTTGTGAGGGAAGGGTGAGAGTACAAGGTATTGAATTTTCAGATATAGTGACATAAAGCATAATAGTGAACTGAGGATGGCCATAGAGTGGGTGTGTAGGATAGCTTGTGTCATAACTTTAAGGCAAAGTCAACACTCCACCTCAATATCTTACCCACTAGATATTATTCTTAGAAAAAGATTTTCATTAAAATGTGTTTAAATTATGATATATATATATATATATATATATATATATATATATATATATATATATATATGGTCTTATATGTCAAAATATGAGTTTAGGTGAAAATCCCACGTTAAAATCATGAAAAACGGGCTTAAAACGCGAAAAGAATCGAAAACTGGGAAAAGATGCGAAAATCCGAGTTTAAGGCCGAGGAATCGGTCAGCAGTCAGAACCGAAGGCGAAGTTGGTCGTAGGGAACCGAAAGTGAAATGGAGCAAAGGGGAGGTTTCGGTCCGAAGGAACCTTCGGTCCTCCGAGGTTCGGTTCGGTCTTAGGAGTTTCTTTCTTCTGAGGTTCAATTCAGTCTTATCACTTTCGGTTCTTCATGGCTTTAGTTCGGTCGTATTACTTTCGGTTCTTCATGGCTTTGGTTCGGTCTTATTACTTTCGGTTCTTCATGGCTTCAGTTCTAATAGAGACTTCGGTCCTATAATGCTATTTTCCTAGGAATCTTCCCGTTTCAAGCGGTTTTTCACCGAGTTAAGTGTCGGGATGACCCGAAAGATTATTAAAAGTTAAAAGAGATTTGGGAGAGAGAGAGATTTATAAAGA
The DNA here is from genome assembly GCF_052625555.1 of Lactuca saligna. Classification (NCBI taxonomy): domain Eukaryota; kingdom Viridiplantae; phylum Streptophyta; class Magnoliopsida; order Asterales; family Asteraceae; genus Lactuca; species Lactuca saligna. The sequence continues at coordinate 40,182,929 of NC_136417.1, read as the reverse complement.
GAGATTGAGAGAGACTATGTTTGTGACCTTTTTGAGTGTTTGGCTTCGAAATGCAAGGTTTGTAAACCCCATTAAGCCTTGTTATGAGTGTTATAGGCCCCCGAAGGGTATGAGATAACACTCTATCAAGTAGTTCCATCACTTACCCTGATTAGGGTTTAGATTTTCTGAACACGTGAAGACTCAAAGTGATACTTTGTATAAAGATAGTGTGTTGTACTATAGTAAACACGATGTAAACCCTAATATATACATGTATAAAAAGGTCCACAAGTTGGGCCAATTTTGATAGTTACATGTGTTCCAGTAAAGACGATACATGGTATTGGGAACTATACTAGTTAGGACAATTCACGGTGTGTTTGGTGAAGCATGATATTTATTCGTTGGATAATGATGATAAAGTCTGTATTCTTTGCCTGCTTTGCAATATATAGCTGTGATGAGATAACGAATCATATATTCAAAGGGATATCAGGTAGTGACATCTTTGTAGGTTCTTATTGGCCCGTGGTGAAATATTCAAGACTTATCTTTTGTTTGGGCTGAAGATTTGATTTGCTTAGCCAATCAATCACTTATATTGTTAGCTAAAATAAAGGACTCGATGTGGTTGTCCTTGCAACCATTTGGTCTATGAAGTGACAGACTTATGTGGTGCCTGAGGGGTCCCGTGCCGCTATTCCGATTCCGGCCGTTAGTGTAGTTTTTTTTCTGTTAAATGCAACATATTGAGATATGAGTGTTACTACTATTTTAGATTTGTTCGGAAATTTTCTTTTGGTGTCACCACTACTTAAACTTTCTGTATCCGCCAGTGTTTATATGGTCGTATCCAATAGCCTACAAATTTCAAAGTTTAAGTTCTAAATTGAAGCCTACAAATTTCAAAGTTTAAGTTCTAAATTGAGGGACGAGGTTCTCTTTTATACATTGTTTGTGATTCTTTTAATTAAATATTTAGTTGGTCTCACTGCAATTTGTAGAACTTTTGATTCTTTGTAACTCTCAAACACCTTGCTCTCTTGCTGTTCAAAAAAAAATCGTTCTTAAGATAACCTAATAGGAGTACGACGGTTGACGAGGGAAATCCTAAAAAAAGTGAACACATGCATGTTTTCATGGCTATTGTTAAAAGCGGTACATTTAGTGCTTTTATGTAGTCATCTTACAACATGTACGACTTATGCTGGTTTACTTTTTCAGTTTTATGTAAGATATCTTTAATAAATTTGTAGGAGTCGTATGCTTTGAAATGACAAAGGGAAGAATATAAGAAGAAAGGGTCAGAAAGGTAATTTGAAATGGTCAATATGTAGGTAAGGAAGGTCAACGGTGTTACCAAGTCATGCCACAAGACTAGATGCTAAACAAAGATTCTCCAAAAGCATAAATAAAGGATAAAACGCGCTTGCCGGAGTAATTCTAATTCAAAGTAACGAAAGAAATCAACAGCCAGGTGTCACGATGTTGATGCCACCCTACTTGACACTTTTCATGGTAAAAATGTAAATCATACTTCAAGACATCAAACGATTGTTCTTCAATCACATATAAACAATTATTAACATTTGTAGAAAATATGAAATATGATAGAAATAAATGATTTTTTTTTTTGGAACGACGAAATATATGATTTTTTTTTATATAATTATAAACTAATAGGTTAATAATATATTTGTGTAACAAAGTTATATATTTCGGTAGTTTATATAAAGAAGTCTAAATGTATCAATTTTATATAATAATATTTATATGTACTAATTTGTGCATGGACTGATAGACCTTTACCAAACAAATTTTAATATATGTGCAAATCAACGTTGTATTTTTTATTTTTATTTTGATAAAAATTAACTTATTTATAACTTCATTATATAAAAAGTCGTTAACCCTAAAATAAACATAACGGGATATGAAAATAAGTTTGACCCGTGAAGAAAATGATCAAAAGAAGAAAATGAAGGTAAAATTATTAAGGTACACTCTCTTCTTTTGTATAATTGTACACATGTGGTTCATTTTGTCATAGCTACAATGTTGTGACTTCTATTCACCAATTTTTATATATATTATATTTTCGGTCCCTTAAATCAAATGTTGAAGCTTTATCATTTGACCTATAAACCATTGTCCAAATATAAGGACCAAATTTACAAGCAAAACCTATTTAAAAATACTCTTTTGTGCAATATGGACAAAATTTATAAGTTTTCTATTGAAAGCCCCTCCATTTAGACCTTTCATGGTGCACAACAACTCATTCCAGATTAAAAGTGATGTATATTTTAAACTTACACATTTTTATGTACCAGACATACTTTTATTGCTCCATAAACGTTTTTATTAACTGTTCAGTCTGTTTCACGTTAATTTAACATACAAATAACTAATTTACTTTTTCTCAATATATATATATATATATATATATATATATATATATATATATATATATATATATATATATATATATATATATATATAAAAAATATTATTATGTGTTAATGTGTGGGTTATGTCCACATGGTGGGGTTTGGCTGGTGGTGTATGTGTGTTTTTTTTGAGGATGGGGGTAACTTAGCGATTCCATCCATCTCACGTTACATGGGCACCTCCATTTTTCACATGCCACCACCCTTTCGCTTCTCCTTTTTATATTAGTTACTCCATGCTTCATATTTGGACTTTGGTTAACATTTTATCAGCATAGAAGTGTATCAATGATTCATTGGTCTACTAAGTTTATAATATTATTAAACAGTTCACTAAAATAATATTACTTTCGTTTATATATTCGGGCTTCATTATTGAAATTAACTTATATTCAAATACATTTAGTTCATAAAGTTAAACAGTTTTGATAGTTGTTGTAAAACGAAGATTGCATGTTGTAAAAGGTTGAAGATAAGATTTTACACTTATAGGGCAGGGTGCACCTTTTGTAGGAGATCACTTTATTCGTCTTTTCATTTATCCAAAGATTAACAGCCAAAATCAATTTAGAATTTACCCCAATATATATTATTATACATTTCTAACTTATAACATTTTCGTTAAAACTACTTATTTATTTATAACTATATTATGCAAAATACGTGCGGCATTAATGTTTAGTATAACAAGATTCCACAGATCCATGCTTCATAGTTGTTTACCTCTTATATTATAAAGGTGACTTATATTCAGCATTAAAAATCGTAGGAAATCCTTCGGAAACATACATTTCTAAGGGATTCCAAGGAAAAATGTTAAGTCAAAAAACAGTTTTTAGGAAAAAAATTTCAAGGGATTACCGATAAACGTTCTGACGTAATTCTGATGAGAGCTATGGTGTCGGAAGTTTCGAACCTTTCCCCACACACCGTTTTCCCTGTATTTCAATGGATTTTAAAGGAAATTTGTTTCCAATGAAATACATCACTCATCCGCTTATTTTTATTTCGAGAGTTTTACTGGTAAAATTGATTTCCAAGGAAACATATTTTTAGGCATTTTAGATAAACAACTATTTTATGAATGCTTTTAATGGTAATTTTGATATCATATTATTCATAAGCATTTCTGAGGAAATATGCGGCTTTAAATAAATAATAATAAAAACACAAATTTTTTTTGTCCAAAATACAGGAAAAAAATGTATACAAATGACCAAATTATGTTTCAAATTTATACACAAGGATAATAAACATAATGTACAAAGTATTCATTAACAACACAAGTTTTAATAAACTTCAAAACACAAACATAATATAAATGTCATATATATATATATATATATATATATATATATATATATATATATATATATATATATATATATATATATATATATATATATATATATATATATATATATATATATATATATATATATATATATATATATAGAGTCAAGATCAAATAAGAAGGAAATTTTTGGTAGGAAGGTAAGAAGTTTTTTTTCTATATATTTTTTTCGCGAACAAACAAAATGAATCATTAGATGATTCATTTGTAAGATGATTCACAAGAAAAAAATTCTCAATAAAACATCTCTATGATTCATTTATATAATGATTTTGTTGTTATTCACTAAAATTGTCATAAAAGTGAATTTTTCCTTAATTTACTTAAAAATGAATCATATAGATGGTTTTTTTGAGAATTTTTTCCTGTGAATCATCTTACAAATGAATCATCTAGTGATTCATTTTTTTTGTTCGTTAAAAAAATATGTAGAAAAAAAACTTCTTACCTTCCTACCAAAAAAAATTTCTTACCGGATCTATATCCTATATATATATATATATATATATATTCTCGACCAATATAGAGAATGCATTTGGATTTTCTTCACAATTTTTTCATTGTTTCCAATATATATTTGTGCAATAGGCATATTAGGCCACCCGTAAAACATGCAGCGAGAGGGGTTGTGGTCCATGTGGCCACGAGCATTGTTCGTGAAGACCACATTGAACCTTCGTGGTCGGGTGTGGTCTTTGTTTTTCATGATGCATTCGACGAGTGAGAATGACCGATTAGGGCAATTCCTCCCTTTGACCCTTGATTAGCTCTTGAACGCTGCAAATATATATATATATATATATATATATATATATATATATATATACACATACACACACACACTACCTATGTAAACACAACATTTACATAAATCTTTATAACCGATCATTTATCTCTTTTATACTCTCTTAAAAACATATTTATAGATTTCTTTAAGAATTTTGATTCAGATGACGAGGGAGAATTTATCTCGACATTCTTCATGTTGCGCAACACATACATGATGAAGAGCGGATAGATGTTACAAATACAAGAGCGGTTGTTAATCGAGATCCAAACATGACTTATTGGTATGTGATTACGTTGTGGACAATTGTCTTTATAGTAATGAGTAATTCGAATGTTATTTCCATCTAAATAAAACTATATTTTTACATATTAGTAATTCTTTAGAGGTCCGCTTTGATTATTTTAAACAAAAACATTATGCTAGAGGAATAATGAGTTTTAGTAGTATACAAAAATATATGGATACACTTAGATATTTGGGATACGGTATAACCTTTGATGCATCCAACAAGTACTTGGAAGTATATGAGAGGATCATAATGGATTATGTAGATTGGTTTTGCACATGTGTGTATGAGGCTTATTATAAAGAATATATGTGTAAACCTATTGCACGCGATATTAAGAGATTATATTTGGCTCGTGAAGAGAGACATGGATTTCCAGGAATGATTGATAGCCTTGATTGTACGTATGTGGCATGTGAAAAATGTCCAAATACGTGGCGCGGTCAATCAACTCAAGGTGATATAGGAAAGCCAAGTATAATACTAAAAGTTGTTGCATCTCAATGATATTTAGAGTTACGGAGTCTAACAACAATATTAATGTTCTTGGCCAATCCCCTATTTACAATGATATTTGGACCGATAAAACACCTGATATGTCGTTCATGGTGAACGAGCATTCTTAAAATATGGTTACTATCTTTGTGATGTGATATACCATGGTTATTCTACATTTATGAAAGCATACTCGGTACCTCAAACTAAAAGACAAAGTTCTTTACAAAAATGCATAGATCAACTAGAAATGATATCAAGAGGGAATTTGGAGACCTTAAGCAGACATGATATGTAGTGAAATACGTTTCACTATGTGATATAGATAGAATTAAATGAATGATAAATGCATGTATGATAATACATAATATATTTATTGAAAATGAAGGTAGAACAATTTACATGTATGATCAGAATGACGTAGTTATCCTAATTGAAGAGTTTGTACCAAGGACTACTGAATTTTTAGCATGAGTTGTTGACATTCATAACAGTGAAATGTGTTTTAATCTTCGAGAAGATGTCGCGGAACATTTATATCAACGAAACATGAACGGATATTTTTTTTAATGTTTTGAATATTTATGTTTGTTTGTTTTTTTATTCTAGTTTTTTTAAGTAATGTATTTTTTTTAATTAATGTAGTTTTTTATTGAATGAAAACTAGTAAAAAAACATTTATGTTTTTATTGTATTTTTGAACAAATTTTTTTTTAAAAAAAATGATGTGGAGTTGTGTTGTAATGATATATATACCATAGATCTAGCGGTTGATGTGGTGATATGTGACACTCACCACTAGAATTGTTAGTGATGAATATTATGGATGACCTTAGGGTGAAAATACTCCAACAAGATAAAAATCCCTATGATTCGGATCAACATCTTGGTATGAATTAAGCCTAGACCAATGGTATTCTTTGCATTTAGAATGATAATCATATCAGAAATTAAATATCCTTATACTTTTCTTTCTAATTATATCGATACCAATTTAAAATGATGACAAGTGTCCTAAAATATAATTAATTTTATCAAAATACAACACTTGTTACTATTTCACATTGATAGCAAGATAAGTAGGAAGAAAAGATAGTTGATATTTAATTGTCTATATTTGTTAGGCGCGCAAGAAACTTGCATCTCCTTTTCCTTTTATAAGATTCTTAGGGTGTGTTCGGCAAACCTAGCTGGTAGCGGGTAGCGGTTAGCAGTTAGCGAGTAATTGGTGGGTAGCTGTTAGCGTTTGATTTAGGAGCGTTTTGTTGAAAACTACTCCATGTAGCTTTTGATTTTGGAGTGTTTTGTTTAGGCTAAAAGTTAAACATTACTGTCGCCGAACAATGTTTTTTCTTTTTTACTAGTGTTTTCTTAGAAGGTAGAAGCCAGATGCTAGGGGTGTTGATCGGGTAAAATTTTCGGGTTTCGGATAATTCGGGTTTTTCAAGTTAAAGAAATTACCCGTTACCCCGACCCAAATTAAATTCGAGTAATTTGGGTAGTGGGTCGAGTTTGGGTAATTCGGGTATTACTATATATATATATATATATATATATATATATATATATATATATATATATATATATATATATAGAGAGAGAGAGAGAGAGAGAGAGAGAGAGAGAGTCAAGATCAAATAAGAAGGAAATTTTTGGTAGGAAGGTAAGAAGTTTTTTTTCTACATATTTTTTTCACGAACAAACAAAGTGAATCATTAGATGATTCACAAGAAAAAATTCTCAAAAAAACATCTCGATGATTCATTTATATAATGATTTTGTTGATATTCAATAAAATTGTCATAAAAATGAATTATTTCTTAATTTACTTAAAAATGAATCATAAAGATGTTTTTTGGGGAATTTTCTATTGTGAATCATCTTACAAATGAATCATCTAGTGATTCATTTATTTTGTTCGTCAAAAAAATATGTAGAAAAAAAACTTCTTACCTTCCTACCAAAAAATATTTCTTACCGGATCTATATCCTATATATATATATATATATATATATATATACACACACACACACACACACACACAAAGGATGCATAAACAAAGTTATTCAAACTTTGAACATTGAGATTTTTTTATCAATAATACTTGAAATATCAAGTAATCTTTTAATAGCGTAATCTAATATAATAAGACGTTAAAAAAACAAATACTTAAAGATCTTATTTTAAAAGTTTAAAATGTTTAAGATAGTTGTAATCATAAGTTTTGCCATGTTCTGAATTTTCGTCATGATAATGACTTTGTTAGTTGCAATAAAAACTATAATTTTGAAAACAATTAAGTTTTAAAGGAACATGGTGATATATAAACAATTGTTTTTAATATTGTTAATTTCATATTGCCATAATAAGAGAGATTCATGTTTTACAGTAATGATAGTTAGTTTAAGCGTGATCAAATATTTGCTACAGAGTAAAAGCTCTACGAAAAAAGAAAAGAATTTTTAAAATAATTCGAGTATACCCGAAACCCAACAACCGTACACTATACCCTACCTTAAAAAAATTGGGTTACCCGAATACTCGAAAAAATTTACCCATTATCCGATTTACCCGATACCTGAAAAAATCGGGTGGGTAATTCAGGTATCGGGGATTTTCGACAGGGCTATCAGATGTTCCCAAACGCCGCGTGTCGAACACGCCCTTAATGACCTGGTGGATTTTTTCCCAGAAATAGCAACACTTAGATTTAAACTTATTAAGCAGAAACTAGTAAAAAGTGATAGGAATTTTATTAAACATAAACATCAAATTTATCAACCAGTAGTTTCAAATGTAAGTTTATATTTTCAGTGGGAGCTAGAAATTTTTATATGATAGTAAAAACATTATCAATAAATATTCTATATAGTCATTATATTCAGGACATTAAAAAACATTATATTATTTTTTAGTTAGAGTACAATAACATAGAACATATTTACAATTTTTTTTATATACATAAAACAATTTTTTTGGGAATGCTGTAGTATCTCCAACGTCTCATGTGGCTCCGCCATTGGATATTTTTATTTAAGTTTTATCCATTTAAAAACAATAGATTTTAATTTTTATATCTTCAATTTCCAATTTAATTGAAAATAAAAATTCATGATAAAGATACAAAAATCAAAAAATATTTTTTTAAATGCATCTAAACCACGAATTAATTTCATAGATATTACTTGCAAGAAAGCGTATCAGATAGTTGGGAAAATAAATTCCACGGCTATCATTCACAAGTTTAAACTAATTCCAAGGATATTACGTAAGTTATTATCGAAAAATAACAAATGTTGCGTATTTTTATTTTCGATTTTGATGATTATTTATGATATTTTCTGAAAACCATGGACAAAATTAGGAGGATAATATTTTGATTACGACTATAATAAAGAATCTTTCTGTCTGGCCCATTCAAGTCATGATCTTTCCATTGAAGATCCATGGGCTGTTTGGTAATTTCCACTTCTTCCCTGGCAGCAAAATATATACACGCCCTTGTATATATATGTATATATACGTTGTATACACGATTTTCATACACTCTGCCCATCTCTCTCTCTCTCTCTCTCTCTCTCTCTCTCTCTCTCATCTGGTGGGGCTACAAGGGTTCATAACTTTGGCATTAGGCCTGCCTTCTCTAATCACCACTCTTGAATACACTATACAAACACAACGGAAAGTAAAACGTTAAAGCAAAAGAAGAAAACAATTGGAGAGATAAAGAGAGGAATTCGAGGAAGAAGGAGGGTTTTTTACCTTTTCTGGTTGAAGAAAAAGAGAGAACAAGAAATGACTACTCAAACACAGGTACAAACACAGAGGCAATCAAGCGAACAGCTTCAGACACTGATGCAAGCTGGACAAATCTCCGGCAGCTTAAGCTTCAATGGGTTGATGACCAAAGAAGACGAAGAGATGTCTAGGTCTGCTCTTTCTACTTTTAAGGCTAAAGAGGAAGAGATTGAGAAGAAGAAGTTGGAGGTTAGGGAAAGGGTTCAAGCTCAGTTGGGTCGAATTGAAGAAGAAACCAGGCGTTTAGCCAGTATTCGTGAGGTTTGCTTCTTCTCTTTTTACCTTTTCTGTTTCCCCAATTTTTCATATACCTTACAGTTTTTCTTTAATTCTTCAATTTTTCGAGAATTAAAATTAGGGTTTCAGAAATCGAACCGGAAAAAAATCTCTTTTCTACGATTTTCTTATACGTGATTGAAAACTTAACACGTTCGTTTTACTGGATGAAAATTTAGGGTTTCCTGTATACTGTTTTTTAGAAATCAACCATTTTGTTATCGTGTGTTTATATGAAAGGAATCTGCACAAATTTGTTGGATTTTGGGAAGGTAAATTGGGGGGTTTTTTCATGTACGATTTGGGGAACAGTGTTTTCGGTGTTCTTCTCAAAAAATTGAAACAATAATGTCGGTGAACGATTAGTACTTCAATTTTGACTCCTTGAGAATCGAATTTTGGGGAAAGTAAAACCGGATTCCATCGAGCTTTCTCTCTGAGTATTTTGCTCATCAATTCTTCTTTTTCAGAGTAAAATTCAACTGAAAAACTTGTTTGATAGATCTATTTCAATAAGGTTTCAACCTAACCAAAATGGATCAAGAAATCAAATCTATTTAAATTCCGATTACTTTCTTTTTTTTTTGAAAAGAATCATTCGGCCTTAAAGCTTTTAATCACTTATATGGTCACACCCATGTTATATAATTATATCAACAAGCACTTGAATTCTTCTCATCTTTATGATTCTTTAATTTGAAGGCAAAAAGTCATGTAAAATTGTACCATTTTTGACTCAAAACCACATTCAATTCCTGCATTTTTGGTATCTTCCTATATCATACAACTCCAAATATCTATCATATAACAAGTTCCATTAATCAATGGTGGGACATAAAGTAGTTGTGAACTTAACAAATAATGATATAAAGTCTTTATGAAGTTATACTTACAAAAGAATGAATCTTTATTGTCCTTGATTTTTAAATGTTAACACATGGATGTCTATGCTCTATACCTCTCTATCTTCAATAACTCACCTCACATCATTCCCCTCATTCAAAGACATCAAATTACATTACTACCCCCAATACCCAAAAGGGTTTACGTTTACCCCATTTCCAAGGGTATCATCAAGTTTCCATGTGGGTTGCCTTCAAATTTATTAAAAAAAAAAAAAAAAAACTAAATTATTTAATTATTTATTAGGAACTCGAAGCCCTAACAGATCCGATGAAGAAAGAAGTTTCAGTTGTTCGTAAAAGGATTGATACTGTCAACAAAGAATTGAAGCCACTCGGACAAACTTGTCAGAAGAAGGTATAAAATTGGATTCCCGTTTTCCAAAATTGTCACGAAATTAAAAAAAAAAGTTATTTAATTTTTTATTAATTTGTTTCTCGATTGCTATTATTTATAGGAGAGAGAGTACAAGGAAGCCCTCGACGCTTTTAATGAAAAGAACAAAGAAAAAGTACAACTCATCACAAGATTGATGGAGGTTGGTATCTCAAATCTCAAGTTTCCGTTAAAAGTTAACAGAATCTTTTTTTTCCGTTTGGAATCAAGTCAATTAACTTATACATCTTTGTTTAATAAATTATTAAGCAGTTGGTTAGCGAAAGTGAGAAGATGAGGATGAAGAAACTTGAAGAACTGAGCAAAAGCGTTGAAACAATACAATAAGTTTAATGATGATGATGTGATGATGATGATGTTGATGGGGATAATCTAATTAGGGTTTGTGTGAGATTTTATTAAAAAAAGAAGACGTTTTATCTTCTTTCTTTATTTACTACGTGTTTTATATATTGGTTTGGTTTAAATTTGTATGCGTTTTGTTTTTTTTTTTTTTTTTTTGTCAGTTTGTATTTTGCTGATCTAGGTTTGGAAATACATTTGTAAAAACAGGTCTGTAACTAAAATCATGTCTCAAAGAACCTCTTTTATTTCGATTAACCTTGTATGTCTTTTTATTTATTATTTTGTATGAATTTGGCATTAAAAAAGGTTGTATGTGTAATGTGTTTATAGATAGATAAGATGAATGGTTGATAGTGAAACAAGCCTTGTGAAGGGTAAGTTTAGTGGTCCAAATGATTACTGCAAGGTAGTGGTACTACTACTGGACCAAATTATTGTATGTCTCCTTATGGTTGCATATGACAATATAGGCCCATGTATATATATTTTTTGTGCAAAATGACAACTGGCTACTTGATATTTCCACATCTTGATCTATTGTTGCCATGTACAAAAGCCATGAATATTTATGGTTTGCTTAATATATATCATATCATAAATTTACAAGTTAGGGAGTGTGACATATGTGAGATAAGGTTTTCGATAAGAGGTGGATGTAAGGTAGGGGACAAGAGGTGGTTATTAAACTTAGAGAAATCGGTTATCTAGGTTTTTTTTTTTTTTTTTTGGTAAATGGGATTTTGAACATGTGGATATGGGATGGAGGTTATAACACCTAGGAAAATTGGTTATATGGGATTTTGAACATGTGGATATGGGATGGAGGTAATAAAACCTAGGAAAATCGGTTATATGGGATTTTGAACATGTGGATATAAGGTGGGGAGACATGTGGAGGTTGTTAGACATATAGGAGAATCGGTTTATATGATTTCTTTGGTATACAAGATTTTGAGCATATCTATATAGGGTGGGGAGACATGTGAATAGGTTATTAGACTATATGGGTTCATTGCTAAACTAGATTTTAATCATGTGGATATAGGGTGGGGAAACATGCCGATTTAATGAACTTAAAAGAATATCAGTTATATCTAGGTTCTTATGTAACAAGATGGAGGTATATGAGGAAGTTGAGGCAGATCTATAAATGTCCTCTAAGAAAGTAAGAAGTATATACATGGTAGGGAAACAATCAAAACTTATTAAACTTGGAAAATCACTTATCTCCGGTTTTTTGGTAAACATGATTTTGAACATATGGATATAGGGTAGGGAGACACACCAGAGATTTATGAATTTAGGGTAATCACGAATAAAAATATTTCAAAAATTAATTAGGGTGTCTATATGATAAAATGTGATCTCTTTAGCCAACCCTATAAATGGGTTCTTTGGTAAATGGATATAGAACATTCTACAGTTATCTAAGTTATTTGGTAAACAAGATTTAAAGCATCCTACCAACAAGTGCAAGAAAATGTCACTATAGTAATCTAACTAGAATAAAAGTATTCATTAAGTAACACGACTAACGCAATATTATTATTTTGGTGTTATCTTTAACATAAAGTTTATATATAATAATCACTAGTTAAATGTTAAGTAACCTATTATCTTAATTGTCTTGAACACCAAACTATTTTAAGAATATCTAATATTAAAATTTTGTAAAATGCAAGATAATTTGTTGCCATGGTGTTTTTTTTGGTATTTAGATAATATAAATATGGTTGGACAGTTGGGAATCACTACAACCACCGGATCCTACCCGCCTATGAAAAAATTGGAGGTTTACAATAAGTGCGAACTGACATGTGAATGGTGGGCATAGGACAAGCTGGAGGACAACATTCCTACGTTACTTTAATCACTTAATAGAAAAAAGAACCCCTTGCTTTTGTAATTAAATGCTTTTTTAGTCCCTCTGTACAAATACAAGAAAGTTCGATCGACAGTTGTGATTATTCTTTACTTTAATCACTTTATTCAATGCTAAGCCACAAAAGGTTGGAATTACCACATGCATTGGTTGTAGCATACAAGTAAAATATTACACTGTGAACGAAAGAGCATGTTAGTGTTTATTATATTAAATTAAATTTGGACAATAATTAATAAAGTTATGTTATGTGGAGTTGTATAAATTTGTTTAAGTTCAAGACTGATCCCAAACAGGTTGTTAAACTGTCCCCAAGTTTGATGCACAACCCGGATATGAATATTGAATAGGATCGGATATGTCTTAGATAGTTAGATGGGCTAACTCTAATTAAAAGTAGGTAGTGTGGTTGTTAGATAAGGTTTTAAATGACGAAATATTTGTAATATTAACTAATTTATCGGTTAAATTGTGTTCCATGTATTATTAAACATTTATGGTTTTGTACATTTTAATATTTTACTATAGTTGTTTGACATATTATTAAAAAGAGTCGAGGTTATTGAGATATTTTTCCTGCGTTTCATTCTTTAAACTGGGAATTTATAGTCCTTTTATCCAACAATGGCTACGAACTCCTGCACGTGTCAGTATACGTACAATAACAAATTCATTCAAGAGACTCGTATGAGTTTTAGAGCATCCATACTGGACTTGTTTTGGTCAAAGGTCTTTGGTTTATTAAGAAAACAAAGAATATGAGGCTCATATCAAATAACATTAAAAATGGGGATGACAAGGCTCTCTCTTTTAGGCCCGACCCAAAAGCAAGTGCAACTTGCTCAATCACACATGGCCTTCGAAAACTAGATGGCGGGAATATTAGTCAATTACATAGTGAAGACCAAAGGAGAGAGTACCATGGATATATCGAATGATTCTTTTTAGCGTGTTCATGTGGCCAACACATGAATCATCCATGTGCAAACAAACCTATTGGACATCATATGTAATATCCGGTCTTGTAAATGTAAGATACTGAAGGGCCTCGACTAAAGTACGTTAAAGAGTGGGGGTCACAAAAAGCATCCTTGTACAAATGTCTAACTTGGAGTTGGTATCGACCGGTGTTTGTGTAGGTTTGCATGTAGACATGCCCGCAAGGTCAATTATTTCTTTTGCATATTGAGTTTTGTGTAGAAATATATTGTTATCATGGCATGTGATGTCATTCTAGAAAAATCACTCAATTGTCCAAGATTTTTCATTATAAATTCATTCACAATCCAAAACATGAGAGAAAGTGCTAATATTTGGGATGGGGTGGTGATGATGTGCCGTCAACATATAATAAAAGATAGGAAACATCAAAACCGAGTAGGTAAAATAAAAAGAAAGTGATCACATCAACTATGAATAAAACTGATGGAGACATAATCTGAAAATCGGGTGTACCAAGCTTGTGGGGCTTGCTTGAATCTGTACAAAGATTTTTTTTGAGAAAATAAACATGGTTAGGCCTTTTCATGTCATGGAAATCCAAGGCATGATGCATGTAAAGGGCTTCTTGTAGGTTGTCGTGTAAAAATCCATTTTTAACGTCTGATTGTTGAATAGGCCGTGATCTAGAGATGGATAGACTGATGACGGTTTTGATAGTAGTCCGTTTAATAACCAGACTACAATTTTCTAAATATTAAATACCAACTTGTTTGAGTGTCTATCATCAACAATGCAAGCTTTAAAACTTTCAAAAAAACATCATATTTCATATTAGGTTTCAAAATCCACATGGAATGAATTACAAACACATTTGTCTTGGGACAAGAAACCATGCCTTATTTTCAACGAGAATTAAATTTATCGACACATTTCCAATTTAGGTTAGATAGAACATTCTTATGATTTCGAGGAGTGGGAGAGATAGAGCAAGAAACATACATATTAAAAAGAATTTTGGACTTGGTTATGTCCATAATAATACATGTTAAGATGGTCAACAACACGTGAAAATGGTGTTTGAATTGATGGTTCTTGTGTTTGTGTATTGTTTAGTGGAAGTTGTGATGGGGTGGAGGGGATGCAACATGGGTTGGGGAAGGCTAAGAGGGTGTAAACGATGGCCCATGAGAATATGAATGTTGGGCTAGAATTGTCAATGGGGTGGGGATAGAAGACCCGGTGGGTTGGGATTGCGCAAGGGATAACCAACACCAAGGTCAAAGGTGGGCTGATGAAGATGTAAGGGTCAATGACAAGTGTCATTCTTATTACAAGTGAAAAGATTTGTTTGTTGAATATGACATGTACCAAAGGGCTTCTAGCCTAACGGTATCCGGTGTTGCGCAAGTCAAGGGTCCAAGTCTCGCAATGGACATAGATGGAATAATTTAGGATTAGTATAGTATATTGTTGTCTCAAAATAAAAATAATATGACATGTCATGAAATGATTATCTTGTGGATGTGTAAATTATAACATTTAAATCCATGGTGGTTGGCATAGGGGGCATTGGGGGGGGGGGGGGGGGGGGGGGGACAAAGTGGACATCTGCACATGGCTCAATTTTATATTATTATATATTTTTATTTAAAAATCAAAACTTATAATAATGATAAGGGCTCTTTTTTTTTCTGGCTCGTCCTGGGCCTTTCAGGATATTTAATTCTTCAGGACCAGCCATGGTGGTTTGTGTACAAAGGAATGCATACATGGTAGAACTTTGTAGCTTGTTTATTGGGGTGGTAGGTATGAGAAGGATTCGAATGACATTATTTATGGCTCATATGTTTTTTTCGACTTTTTATTTTGCGAGGAAGTGTGACGGCATGATAAACGAAATGTGATGCCATTGTTTTGACAAAACGCATGGATCCATAAATCATTGTATACGGTGCCATTATCACATTGGAGTGTCTTGATGTTTTTGATAAAATAGGTTTTGATGAAATCTTAGGGGTGAGAAAAATTGAAAACTTGTGACTTTTGGCCAATTAGAAATTTGCAAAGGAAGTTTGGTAAAGTTATCAAGAAAAAAGGCATTGGGACAATGTCCCCCGGGACTTAAGGCCCTGTTTGATAAGTGTCTTTCCAACCCCAAAAACATCTTTTCGGCCGAATGGGTCGGAAAGACCGTTTGATTCACATAAAAAACTTCGTTTTTCCCTGTAAGATTGGGCTTTCCAGCAAAGCCACAAAAAGAAGTCTAAATGGAAAAAAAGGACGCCTTGGACATTTGTGCCCTAACAAAAAAACCACATGCATTTGGTCGCTGCAATCTTCGATCACCCCATCATCGGTTCTATCCACCTTCCATCGCCTCCATCTTTCGTCGCCGGCCAACCTCCTCCCGCCAAGCAGCCCACCACTGCCCCACAGCTCCACCCCAGAGGTTTCATCTTCTCCTTTTGTCGATCAATCAACAAGATTCTTTTTTCCCACGATCCATCAACAAGGGTTTTCAATTAATCTTTCTTTTTTCCTGATTTCGAAATTATGAGTGAAATCAAAATCAAAACATGTTTCTGTGAACAAGTTTTTTTTCTAGAATTTGTTATTTTTTAAAATTTGTGCATTATACTTGTTTTTGTCGTTGAAATCGGAATTAGAACATGTTTTTGTGGTTATTGAAGTATACATTCATGTTGTGGTTATTAGAACCTGTTGATTTTTGTTCAAATATGTTGATTTTTGTGAACAATATGCTGTTTTTTGTGAATATATATGTTGTTTTTTGAACATACATGCTGAACTAACTAATATATATGTTGTTTTTTTTTTTTTTTTTTTTTTTTTTTTTTTGTATATATATGTAAAATTTTGATTGTAAATGTTGTTTTTTGTATATATATGCAGAATTTTAGTTATAAATGTGCTGTTTTTTTTAACATACATGCTGAAATGATGAACATGTATGCTTTTCTTTCTGTATATAAATGCAGAAATTTGGTTACATGTATGTTGTTTTTTATACACATGCTAAATTTTGGTTATACATGCTCTTTTTTGTTTATACATGCTTAATTTTGGTTATATATGTTGTTCTTTTTGTATATACATGCTGAATTTTGGTTATATATGCTATTTTTTGTATATAAATGTTGAATTTTGATGCTGAATTTTGGTTATATATGCTATTTTTTGTATATAAATGTTGAATTTTGGTTATATATGTTTTTTTTTGTAAATGGATGTTGCCTTTTGGTTTTATATGCTGTTTTTTTGTATATACATGTTGATTTTTGGTTGTATTTGTTGTTTGTTATATATATATATATATATATATATATATATATATATATATATATATATATATATATATATATATATATATATATATATATATATATATATATTGTTTTTTTTATTATAGACATGTCACAAAGGAAATCTAGAATTATTTGGGACCAAAGTTTAGACAAAACTTTTCTTGATGTTTGTATCCATGAAGTAACCACTAATGGTCGTGAGGGTAATGCCCTCAAACCAAATTCATGGAAAGTTGTAGCCGAAAAATTATTAAAGGAACACAGTTTAGTCGTTGACTAAAAACAGATGAGAAACCACTAAGACTACTACAAAGGAAGTTATCAAGCTTGGGTGAAACTTAAAAGCAAAACCGGAAATATATATGATCCTTTAACAAATAAATTTAATTTGACAGACGAACAATATGAGACGGAGACGAAGGTAATATATATTCGTCTAATTATAAAACAAATAGTAAAAATATGATTATTTTCTTTTAATGGTTTGATAATTTCAAAATTTTAAACAGTTGAACAAGATTGTAGGAACTTTGAAAACTGTACCCCTCCTTTTCCCTATCTGTGCACCAAATTATTTGAAGGTTTAACCTTTACCGACTTTGATAGTTGGGGGCCATCTTCTACACTCCCCCTTCCTACTCCTGAATACACTGAGCATGGCTTTGATGAAGTTCAATGCACCGAAACGGAAACCCCTGACTCAACCCAACACGTAGCTGCAAGTGAAGAATCCTCCGGACATTCAAAAAATAGGAGAGTAGGTGGAAACAAAAGAGTTGGTGAAAAAAGAGAAACGCAAGGGCACTAAAAGTTGAGGAGGAAATCATCAAGTTTGCAAGGACGCTTTGGAACAAAACCAAAGAAGTGAAATGGATAAGGATATATATATATATATATATATATATATATATATATATATATATATATATATATATATATATATATATATATATATATATTTTATTTATAACAAAAAATTATTAATTCTGCTATAATTATTATAACATAAACCAAAACAAAAGAACGGTAAGACAATAGATAATTTTATATAGCTAAAGGAATCGCAAAACTCTCATGACCTTATCTAAAGCAAAATTGTTCAACTTTTAGCCTTCGTTAGTTCTTCAACTCTTGTTGCCTTTCTTTGTTTTTTACTAAGAAATATACTTAGGAGACAAAATTCTTCGAAAAGAAAATAACAGTAATCATTCAAATATTCGATAAAAAATTATAAATATAAAAATAAAGTTTTATAATTCAATTGACTAAATCAAACGTCCAAATTCAAGAAGGAACGATGCCAGTAACAATGTAAACTTATGATTATAAACTAAAATATAAAAAATTTGAATTATAAATAAAATGAACTCCATATTTTAATAAATAAGTAAGTTTAGTTTCCTATTAATAAATGTCAAGATATTAAAATTCAGCATTAATATTATATGTCGTTTATCATGCTAAATATGAGTCTATTAATGCTCTATTATAAATTTTAAATTTATTACTCTAATTACATTAAATTAATAACTGATAATTGATTCTTCATTTCAAATTTCACATTTTAATTACATTAAATTAATAACATTAAAATAAAATAAAATAAAATAAATATGTATTATACAATGATATAATTTCATGTATTTATTTAAATCAATGATTATAATTTTATATAATTAAAAAATATCTCTTAATTAATAAATTATTTACAATAGTTTATTTGAAATAATTGATTAATAATTTTAAGTTTTACTATAAAAATATAATTATTTTTATAATATGGTTCTTACGGGTTATAAACTAGTTAAATAATTAAAATAAACTATATAAGACTAATATGATAATCAGCCTTAATGGTATTTATTTAAGTATTTATTTAATGAATGATATTTGTGTGATGCGTGGCTTCAATTTGAGGAATATAGGATGGAATAACCTAATACCAAAATAATAATAATAATAATAATAATAATAATAATATATAAAATAAAAATAAAAATAAACGCATTGATGACATTTGGTTTCAATCTAGAACTAGGAACATTGATTGACAAGCGCTTTAATCATCTCACTTGTAGCCTCTTCTTGATTGTATCCTCAAAACTTTTATATATCGAGGTAATACAATATATTTTAAAAAAAACCAAACCACTAAACGACACAGGTCATGTGCGGTCGCACACCCGACACATGCTTAAGGTCGGCCCTGACATTATACCAGTAGCGAAACCAGTAATTTTGATATAGGATACAACATTGTCAATATATTATATGTAGTTATTCAATATCGAACATTAAAAAACATGTTATAATCTCTTTAGTTGGAGGTATAATAACATAAAACATATTTACAAATAATATTTAGGGCTAATGAAAGCATGATATCAAGCTTAACCAAATTAGGTCCAAATATAGTTTGGTCGAAACCATATGGCTGCCTCAACAGTCATTATGCTGGTGTTCTTAGACAACAACCATTAAGTCATAATTTTTTTCAAGCTCCTCAACAAGCATATGTCTTCAACGTTGCACCGTACCAACAACATCTTTGTTCAGTCCATCAGCCTATGGAGCGCCTCAAGCCTAGCCAATGTTCATCCTTCCTAGCCCAGCGTCCCATCTCCATCCGGCTCGGCCCAATCTATTTTCTCAGACCAACAATAGCCTCTCGGTCAACCCAACTTCACTCATAACAGGCCTGCTAGCTTCAACAATATCTCACTTCTACTCGTCCAAATATTGCATACGTGATTCAAAAATGTCTTTATATGCATGTTCCTTGTGAACCTCATTGCTTTGCTCTCAAGTGTATTCTTCGCTACCTTCATGGTACCATGTTTCATGGTCTTTACATACATCCATCTCATTTCGATCGTTTGGTTTCTTATTCTGCTGTTGATTGGGCGGGTTGTCCTCAAACTCGTCGTTCTACTTTTGCGTTTTGTGTCTATCTTAGTGATAATCTTATCTCTTGGTCTTCCACGTATCAACATGTTGTTTCTTGATCTAGTGTTGAAGCCGAGTATACGGGGTAGCTAATGTTGTTGCAAAATCTTCTTGGCTTCGCAACCGCCTTCTTGAACTGCCATGTCCCTTATCTCGTACTATAGTCGTCTTTCGTGACAATGCCAATGTCGTGTACTTGGCTTCTAAACCAGTTTAGCACCAACGAACCAAACACATGAAAATAAAATTGCATTTTGTTAAGGGACACGTTATAGTCAAGTGTGTGTTTTATATGTTTCATCTACTCATCAGTTTGCTTATATTTTTACAAAAGGACTTCCTACACAATTATTATTTCTAGACTATTCTAACAGTTTAAGCATTAGTGACCCCCTGCTCAAACTGAGGGAGAGTGTTAGTTTATGTTTATTTATTTATCTTGTATAGTATAGGGTCCTTATTGTAAATACCGTATACTCAGTTGTACTATTTATACAGATGAAATATACATAAAGTCTAACGGATATTTTCACTATCAAACTATCACATTACTGTCATAGGTTTTTTTATTGTTAACAATATTTTAAAAATAGTCTGAAATGAAAACTCTAGTAAAACGTGAAAAACTTATCTAAAACAGATTCAATTTTAGGGTTAAAAACTTAGAATATGTTTTTCTTAGATGTTCTAATGTTGTTAGGGTACATTCGTTGTTTTTGTTATATGTTCTTTATTGTTTAATTGCTAAATACATACTATGCAATGTGATTTTCATACGTTGAAAATTGAAGAATCAATCTAAAATCCGAGTACCTAGTTTGAAACATGAATTTGTACCATTTCTTGGTGAAGTCTCAAATCCACAAACAACAAAATCAAAGTTGAAACTAAGAAAGAAATCATAAAGGACAATGATAATTAACTCGAGAAGAGATAGAACTCGTAAAGATGAGCTAGTTCATTTTGAAAAGATACTTATTTCATATATGTTTTGTTTATGTCTAGGTGATAGTGAACAGTTAATGCAATGTTTTGAGTAGAACCTTCAACCTTCAGATTAACAGAAACAAAACCTTTGTTATCCACATGTTCATATACAAAATCATTTATAATACATTCCATTTAGGTTTGCAGACACATAACCTTTAGTATTTAAATTAGTAGACGCAAAAACATTTATATAAATCTATCCGAGTTAGCTAATTGAAGGTTCTTTCCATTTTGGTCCAAAGAAAACTTTTTGCCAGATATAAGGGTCTTTTTGAAAATAAATGTTCAAACTTTTAACTAATAGAAAACATCAAGAAGCACATAAGAGTACATAGCAAGGTCATTTTAGACCCAAATGTTTGTCTAAAAGTATAATAACAAACACAAAAGTTCAATTTGGTACAAAATAAGTGATCAATCACCACTAGCACAGCCTTTGCATCCACAATGCACACACTCTATCACCTTTTCCTCCCTCAGATGTTTAGGCACTCTACAAACACACGTTGTTTGAAAGTTGTGATCACGTGGTTGAATGCATCTTAAACAGCAAAGTCTTTCATATCCAGCCTGAAATCATGCATGATCATTGTGGTTACAAAAATGACATTCATAAAAGCCAAAGGCATATAGATAGCTTTTAAGAATCATGAAAACTGAAGGAAAAAACTAAATAGAAAATCAGTTATCTATCTTTCTTGCCTTTTTCCATTTTGCAATGATGTTACGATCAGCATACCCTTGATCCAAGCAAAATTCATACAGTTCTGGAGAAATTTCCTTCCTACGATGATAAAGATCAAAGACATAGCGACTTTTCTGGTGTGCAATTTTGAAGATTGGCCACAGGGTCTCACATTTTCTCTTCCCATCATGTGGATCGTTCTCAGCTGCCCATATAAAAAGGGAAGAAAAAGAAGATATTGTTGTTAAGACTTTAAGAGCATTATAGCCTCTTGGAATTTGCAGAAAGTGAAGTAGTTGCATATCAATGTGATCAGATAATGAAATTATTGTAATTTTCGAGGGAGTTTTACCTTCTCTCATTTTTGCCTGTAATTCGAGAAGAGTTGGTTCTATGAATTCCCAGCCCTCGGGGTATTTCACGCGGTTTGTCTTCACCTTAGGCATGTTTACGACTGCAATGATTATTCAGTACCATAAGTAAACACAACGGATTCCATAACTAAGATACCAGAAGAATTTACTATTTATCTACTGTAGGTTAGGGACAAAAAGCAATTGGGGGTTTCAGATTCAAACTTAGGGTTTTCAGAAATCAGCTTCAAATTCACTGTAACAAGTTTAAAATAACATATAACTTAAATTTTGAATAGCAAGATTCTAATTTATAGATCAGAAATAAATAAATCGGGAAACATTGGAGGAATCGACGGTGTAGAAGTTCTCGAAAAATTGGAAGGAATTCAGAATTACTTGTTACTGGAAGAGGAGACGTTGGGTGGAAGCAGAGGAAAGAACCTTCACCGGAGAATGTAGAATCGGAGCTGCAGTTATGGTCGTGGTCGTGGTTGCTCTGCCGAGTAGAGTCACCAGACGATGATTGTGTTATAGGCGATCTTGAAGATGAGAATCAATACATGCGGATTGAGGGGAAGAGAGTGAAGGCGGTTTATGTTCAATTTCAAAACCCAAACTTTCAATACCGTTTTAACTTTTAATGGATTGACCCGTTGATCCATCAAATGACCCGTTTATTACAAATTTTGAGTCAGTAATTTTTTTTTTTTTTTTTAATATAATCATATAATTTATTTTTAATGAATGATCACCGTAACCCTACGTATTCTATTTTGGCTCAATAATAATTAGGTTTTTTTTTTTTTTTTTTTTTTTTTTTTTTTTTTTTTTTTTTTAATTCGACTGAATACATGATCGATTGGTTCAAGTAGTTGAACCAAACTATTTAGAAAAACATGTTGAATCTCAAGATTCCCGGATGGATAATATAAGGTTGGCCCATCAAGTTTTTATCAACGTATGTGGATTTTTAATAATATCATTCGTTAATCGTTATGGCCATTTTTATCTGACCAATTTACTTTTTTATTTTTTTCCAACATATTATATTAGATAAACTTTCTAAACCAAAAAGAAAAAAAAAAAATTAGACTTCAGTTATCATTGATCAGAATCTTTATTATTTTTAAAATAAACTGTGTAATTTACTTAGTTCGTAAACAATGATGGGAAAATAACTTAAAACGGTAACGAAAATTTTAAAATATACAAAAAAGATAATTGTTTTTTTTCACAAAATATCATTGAACCGGTTATTATAGATAACCATTAGGTTACTTTATTTCTAAAATGTTCAAAAATTATCATTGTTGTTTTTTTAGTACAAAAAATACCATTAAAGTACAGTATTTGTATACAAAATCTCAACAAAATACACATATGTTTAAATAAAATCTTCTGGTAACTGGTTACTTCAGATAAATGGAAAAGTGACTTAAAAGCATAATGAGATTTCCAAAATGTTCAAAAAATACTGCATTTTTTGTTAACTTCGTTGTTGATAGATTATGTAGAACACAATCACAAAAGATCATGCATTGTCATATCAGTTCACAACAGTTGTGCAATCTCTTTCATTCCCTCACTCGATTATTCTTGTGGTAATATAAGAAGTGAGTGTGTAATAACATTAGTTAAATGTTTTTGCTTCCTAATCGCATTATATGCCACAAACCTAAATCATATATACATTATATAGATACACCTATTATACATCAAGGTTAGCCGTTCATTAGTGTTGCGTCACAAGAGGGACACAAAGGAGAAACGAGTGTGACATTATGTCATGAGAATTCCTAAATGTGGATGTAGAGAGTAGGGGTTGGATTTAATTCTCCGAAACCAATAAGAGATGAATGATCAGGAACATGTGACTGATTTGATGATGATTTGTAGTTAAAGTAGAGAAAGAAGCACATATGTTAGAGCGCTTGAATAACTTGCATCCTAATCGATGGATTATTAGTTATGCGTTTTTCTATGATTGTATTTAGATACAAACTGATCAAGCAAGGGAACAAAAGAGAGTGCATAGCTTGTGTGAATTGGTACAACGATAAATGATCTCCGATGACTGCTATTTATATAATCAGGAAACAACAAAGTTCACAAAAGTGCTCTTATAAACAATGATATTTTTTGAATATTTTCAACGTTTCAATGATATTTTTTGTACTAAAATATATATTTTGTTGGTATTCTATGTACAAATGGTATATTTTAATGGTATTTTGTGTATCTAAAACAAAGATATTTTTTTAAACGCATGCGGACTTTGTTGGTATTCATTCTCTATATAAAAAGTATACTTCAATGGTATTTTGTGAACTAAAAAAATAATTAACTTTTTTTACATATTTTGAAAACTTCGTTGCTTCATTTTCCTAATAATTGAGTAACAATTTAGCATTTTACAAAATATTGTTTTACATTTGATTTGGTTGATCAAATATACAGTTGTTTTTTCTTTTTAAATCGTGAAGATGGTGGAAGTGGATGCAAATGGGTCTGAAATTTCATAATTCTAAGCAATAGTTTGTACAAGTGCGCCGATTATCGATTACAAAACTCGGCCAATAACTTTCAACTTCCACAATCTTAAAATAACTCAAACTCCAGACCCCCTCCAGAACCCCCATTATAATCCAAATACTTTTTCGCTTTCTCTAACGCCGCCGCCTTAGACACCGCCACGTCATACGCCTCCGGCAATTCCGGTGGAGACGCACACCGTATCAAAGCCCAATTCAGCCCATCAAAAAACGGATGCCGTTTAATCTCCGCCGCCCCTCTATGAAACCCCAACCGATTCTCCGGCTCTTTCGCCAACAACCCTTTAATCAAATCCCTCGCCTGAAAACTAACCAGCGGCGTTTCCGGAAACCTAAGACTCTCCAAAACAACATTCGCCAACGTCTGATCGTTCCCAGGACCTTTAAACGGCGTTCTCCCGTACAAAAGCTCGTATAGAAATATCCCAAACGTCCACCAATCAACCGCACTCCCATGTCCTTCTCCTTTTATAATTTCAGGCGCCAAATACTCGTGTGTCCCGACAAATGAATTTGACCGAGCCTCCGTCGGCTCAGCCACCATCTGTGGAAGTTTCCGGCGTTCCCCGGCGGGGTCTGGTTTTGTTTTCCGACCTTTTGGTGGTCGGAAACATGAGACTTGAACCTGACATGTGGGTTTCATACAGAAAGGATCGATACAACTGGAACCAGCACATGGACCCGACATCCTAGGTGGCTCTGTGGGCCCCGGACCCGAACCCGGACCCGTTGAAGGTGATCGGAGGAGAACCGGGTTCACGGAGCAACGAAGAGAAAGGTCAAAATCAGTCACCATGATGTGTCCATCTTCTCGGACTAAAATATTTTCGGGTTTTAAATCTCGATAAACAATCCCAAGCATATGAAGGTATTCAAGAGCAAGAAGGACTTCAGCGACATAGAATCTACATTCAATTTCAATGTCTATTTTAGTAAAATTGGTAAAATAAATAATGTTAAGTTGAAATTGCAGAATGCTAGAACTTGCATACCTTGCAGCTTGTTCATGAAAGAATCTAGCGGGTTGTTTCTGTCTCAGGACATGAAGATCGCCACCTGGACAATACTCCATAACCAGACACGACAAGTTTTCAGATACAAAATGAGCGTAGAGTGTAGGGAGAAACGGGTGATCAAGAATGCTTAAAATCTCTCTTTCCATGTGAGCTCTGGGCATTTTTTGTCTTCTTTCTAAAAACTCATTATCCATGATTTTAATGGCAAAAGGGTAATTAGTCCCGATTAATTCAGCGAGATAAACAGTACCAATATCCCCACACCCGAGTTTCTTCAACAGATTGAAATGTCCTAACCCTAGAAACCCGTTTTGTTTCATCATATGATTAATCGCTTGCCATCTTATGTCTTTTGACATGTGAGGTCTGTTTATGATAATACACCCACTGAGATTTCTGTCTTCACTTATGCTAGTACTTGAACTGTATTCACAAATGCTGCTATTTGAGCTTTGGGTGAATTCGCCTTTATCTTTGTATTTTGAGTTCTTATTGCTTATCAATGTGATGGTGGAAAGTGGTGATTTTGAAGAGTCTTTATTCGGTTGTTGTTGTTGTTGTTCTTTTTTGGATTCTTTCATTGTACAGTGGCATTTTTGGCATATTAGATTGGTTTCAGGAGATGAGGTGAATTCTTGCTTTGACTTTTTCTTCACGAGGTTCTTGTTTCGAATTACAGTCTTGACTACACGAGTTGACTTTCCTTTATAGCGTGACTTTGGGGTTGACTTACTTGGTGTAAGATTATTCTTTATAATGTTAACTTCGGAATTGACTGATTCCGATGAAGTTTCGGTTGGAATACACGAAGGTGGAGAAGGAATGGAATTCTTTTCTTGTATTGGTTCTTGACTACTTTCCGATTCCGGTACGAGTAAAATCTCATTCAGCTTTTGTGGAGGTTTTACTTTGACACTAATTGTTGACTTTTCAAGACTCGGAATCTTTGCTGAAGTTCTTGATGTGCTTTCTTGATTCATGGAAGAAACGGAAACGGAACCGGAACCGGAACCGGAATCAGTGCCTTTAACAAAGGACTTGTAGAAATCGGTCAACTTACCGGAATCGGAAAGAGCGGGAGAGCCTGGAGGCATTGAATGTCGTTTGATGGCAGCCATTTCTGAAGCTTGAGAAATACATAAACCCCGTAAAGCTTGTTTCAAAGACACGGGTTCGGAATACCCGATTCCGGAGGAAGATGAATAGCTCATTCTCATTGGTTTCTTTGATGGGTTTTGGTTTTTTCTTGGTGTGTTGCCACCTGTTTCATCTGAATAACTGGAGCCATTGAATGAAGTTCTGATATTGATACCTTCAAATAGCTTGTTGATGTCATCTTCTATATATCTACTGTACCCTTGAGGCTTTTTCTCTTTCTCTTTTGCCCTTGATTGGTGATAACGATTGGAATAATCACTCACTTTAGGTTCATCATTTAACTCAACAATCTCGTGTGTGCCATAAAGTGAACCCATTTATTGCAATGTTTGCCTCAATGTGATAATTACACAGTGCAATGGGTTAAGGGGAGAATCCAGGTATGAAGAACATACTATTAGAATTTTCTAGGAAAAATATATGTGGAAGGAATCCTGCAATGGGACCAATGGAAAGCAAAGTCAGATAGATCGCCTTTTCTGCTTTTTTTTTTCATCATCATTTAATGTTATAAAGAATACCAGCACAGCTCACTGTTACGAAAAGAACTCAAGAAAATGAAAATGCATATGAACAAAGAAAAGGGTCCTGAAAAGTGCTTTTTAGCTCCAAGGTCCCCACAAGGAGGATTCTTTCATTTGCTTTGAAAATATATTGAAAACAAGATCAACAATGTGAAAATGGTGCACGTTTTAAGAGTGTCATAGCAGATAGTTTGTTTCTACTCAATTCCCTGAAGTATTAGGGTTTGATGTTCGTTTTCCAGCTTAATTCCAGGTGATTAAGCCATTGGGTATCAACATTTCAATCAAATCAAATATGCAATACATCGATAGATATGCAGCAAAATATGTGATCTACAGACTACAATCTAGAAAAATCTCGAGAAACCATTCACAATAGGCAAGCAGTATCTTTCTTATGATTCGCTCTGGGAGATCAAAATAGATTACTAGTTGTATATACCAAGAGGAGATCTACTGAATTTAAATAGCTTCTGTTTTGCCATTTCATCCGATACTTACCAAACGAAAACTCGAGAGCATAAAAACAATCGAAAACGAAATCTCACTTTAGCAACTGTGTATCAGAACCATAAGCACAGACATTAAAGCTAAAATAAAGCATCAAAATCAACACTAGAATGCACAGCGAGCCAATTAATAGAAAAACTTGCCTTCCAATTAGTTGATGTATCAAGCAGATTCGCACATAGAAAGTAAAGATTTAACAGTTAAAACAGATAAGATAAGAACGATAAAAATAAAAACATTGGGAGTTCAAACGCGGAGTTTTCGATGGGAGGCTGGGAACAAACTCCGACATCTGATATTAAATAAGTTTTAAGTACAGAAAAAGAGATAAAAAGTGGATCGAGAGTAGTTGAGCACTTACATCAGTTACATGAATATTACGAATGCAGATTGAGACTTGGGAGATCTAGGGTTGGATTATTTGTTGAAATGAGAGAGAAAGTGTTCTGTGAGTAGAAGTGGGAAATTGAAACGCTAGGTTAGGGGTTTGGAATCTGAGGTAAAATCGCAGAGCATCTGTGGACTGTGGTAGCAGATGGGGGGAGTGAAAGGCCATGTTTGAGTGTGATGGATGTAGGCGTATAACGACAGTATCCGATTTGGACGATGGACCCTCAACATCTCTGTATCTGGATCCCTATCAAACACTGTTTGGGTCCCACTTCCTTGGATGAAAATGTTAGATGTTAAATGCCTTGCCTTCCTTATTCCTTGAATCTCGTTAAAATCAGTCATTTATAATTTTTTGTGTTGGGTTAGATGTGATAAAAAAATTTTTTTTCAATAAAACCATATGTTTAGCTGCTTCCTAAAAATAAATGAGAAAATGACTTTGGAGAATTCAAAAAAAATATTATTTAAGTTGTGTTTGATGTCCAAAACTAGCTTATGCTGATCTCCTTGTTTATTGGTGACATGACATTAATTGATATTTTTCTCCTTTATAAATCGATTCAACGCTTCTTCATGAACGAATGATTTCTTTTTCTCATATGATGGCTTCTTCTTCTACTAAATCGATGATCTCCAACTCAAGGTTACACATTTCAAAGATATATAAGATATTTGATGATGCAAACATTTGTAGCTATAGGTACGCTTCTTGAATTTGGACATCAACCATGCAGACTAATCCTAATAAAAAGTTCAAGTTTTGTCTTGTAAGTTTAACATAAAGCTTTATCATATTCTTCTCATGTATATTTGTTTGATTATTTGATTCATTTTTTGTCTTGTAAGTTTAACATAAAGCTTTATCATATTCTTCTCATGTATATTTGTTTGATTATTTGATTCATTTTTTTAATATGAAGCTATTTATGGAAATTTATCCCCTTGGATCCTTCATATTCAAAATATTAATCACATAACAATCTAATATATAGGAGGACATCATAAAGCTTTCAAATAAGCTTACTATTCGGTTGGGACAAACCCTAAACTTTTTTTTTCTAGGATTAGTCTTCGTATTCAAAAAAAATGAATCAAATAACCAAGCAAATATATAAGAGAATGACATAAAAAAATCTTTCAGTTAAGCTTACCATGAACTTTTGATCAGGATTAGTCATCATGTTTGATGTCCAAATTCGAGAAGGGTACTCACAACAATAAAGGTTTGCATCATCAAATACCTTTCAGTGTCTTTAAAATGTGTGAGTTTAAGTTCAGTATCAATGATTTAGCAGAAAAAGAAGTAATAAGAGGAAAAAAAAAGTCATTCATTTATAAAGAAGCCATAAATCAATATATAAAAGATGAATATATCAATTAATTTTTTGTCACCAACTATTAGGTGGAATAATTTTGTTCCTATAACGGTCAACGTTTTTGTTTGGCAGTTAGTTATTGACCGTCTTCCTATTCGAGTGAACTTAGATAAAAGAGAGATTAAGGTTGACTCATCTTTGTGTCCTATTGTTCTAGCTATTTACAATATGTTGATCGTTTATTTTTCATTTGTGATTTGGCTTGTGAGATGGCAAAGAATGCGGGTTTGAATGCACATGGATATTCGTTAGTTTTCGAACGTCACATATATGTTTCAATGGAGTGATTTGCATACAGCGGTCTAGTTAAAACATAAAATTTTGGAATTGGTTTTTATGACACTTCGTTGGGTTCTATGGTCTTATATGAATGTTATGGTATTCCGGTATAACAATATAGAAAAGCTACCATGCTTGATAATATTGTAGCCTTTTGCATTTAAATGGTTTTGCTATAGAATTACTAAGATCAATCAAAGTTGGACTCCATGGGTCAAAAATCTAATCATATAATTTTGAACTATTGTGTTCTTTTTTTGCTAGCATCTAGCTAGTATTTTTATTTAAAGTTTATGTCGTTCAAAAAAAACATGAAGTCGGTTAGCAGTAGAAAACATTTATACAAAACGTATAGTGCGTTGGTTATTTGTACAAATATGTTACTTGGATGGTGTTTATTGAACATAAAATACTTGGATGTTGTTTTTAAAACGATTTTGAAACATAGTTACCATTTTGACTCATTTGCCCTTGTTTTTTTATTTAATTAGTTTTTACCTGTAATATCATGCCCCTCCCCTCTCCTGTTGGTATAAAGTGTCATTTGAACAAAGTGTGTACTTTATTGATATTTTTTGTACAAAAACATTACTTTTATGATGTTCTTTGAATAAACGAAACTTGGATAGTGTTTTTGAACGATTTTAAAACATAGTTTTCATAATAAATCAATTTCTCAAAATAAATCACAGATGGTTTATGTTTGACGGTATTAAAAAGTTATATTTGATATTTATTTTATGATATAACTATCGTGAAATACGATTAAAAGTTATTTCACAGTGTATGGGTAATTTAGTAGAATAATAGGTTTTTCGTTGGTAATCTCATATAGTTAAAAGAAATCTGCAAAAATTAATTTGCTAATTATAAGGTTATTTAAAATAGTTTCGGGAGAAAATGATCATTTGGTAGTATAATATCCTTGATGGGAATAAACGTAATTTATTTCTTACTATTTAAAAAATGTCAAGATAATCCATATGATTAATCAGGTTCGTAACACGACAAATTTGCTCAGTAAACCTTTTTTTTTTTTACTCTTTCCGATCTTATTGAAAATACATTTTTTTAATAGATATTTTTCATAGGATTCGTGTGTTACATAGTATCCGGAATCCCAACGAAGGGTTTTAGACATGTTGAGTATTTAAAAGAAGATTTTAGACATAGCTGGATCGATTTTTATTTATTTATTTATTTATATTTTTAATTCTATATAATAGTTAAGGGGTGGTGGAAAACCTATACTTTCACTTTCGAGTGTACTACCGATCGGGAGAGTGCATGTTTTTTGTTTATAGTATATCAGTATTTTTATACAATAGTATTGGTTATTTAGGTAATGTGATAGTATGTTTTTGATATTCCATCCATTTTATATTTACGGTCTAATTTTGATTTTTAAAGTATTTATTCCTCAAATTTAATCTTAAATATTTTTTTATTTGTGTTACAATTTATTTTATAAAACTTATAACAATGAAAAAAACATATAAAACACAATCAATTCATATATTTTGCATCAAGTATTATATATATATATATATATATATATATATATATATATATATATATATATATATATATATATATATATATATATATATATATAATCAAAGTTAAAGAAAAATACTTCTAAAATACAAAATTGACAATAAATATGAAACGGAACGAATATGTATTTTATGATAATTCAACTTTTATTAATGTTTATTTGCATATACTTTATTATATAAAAACTAATCATTTATACTTCATATGTTATTGTGAGTATTTCATTATTTGTTTCTAAATTGATGGAATAGATATTATTTTTTTGCATGATGGTAACTCGTGTAAAGATTATTATCTGATACATTTTCATCGGAGTTGTTATTGAACCAAAAAGTATATACAAATCCATAAGTAGTTGGTAGTCGTGTTGTTTCCTTTATCATTTGTAAATATCAGATCAATTAACCCGTTGTTCTTGATCTCCATAGATAAGAACCATCCAAAGAAACTTAATATTAGACAACTCTATTATTAAGATAAGTTTCTGCAAATTGTGATTTTGGAATTGCAGACCACATGTTATAGTTCAAAGAATTGAATAGACCCAAAAAAAACTTGATGCCAAACAACTCTCTCATTAAGATCGACTTTCACCTGGTTGTGGGTCAGTTGTTCAAATTGACATGTTGCATGACATTGGTCTACTATTGCTTCTAGGTTTTTCCTTGACTAGATGATATCTACGTCGTTAGAAATCTTAGAAAGTTTTAGTGACAACTTAACCATTTGAAAATTTTGAATACATATTGATGTTACTAACAATGCACTATAAAAATAAACTAAAAAAACATTGTGTAACTTCAAAGAAATTATCGAAAATTTCGGACTGCCTTTTCTATAAAAGTTCGAAATTCATAAGTGAGTTATATATTTTATGAAAAGAGATTTTCGAAATATCTTTATGTTAGAAATTAGAATTTTGGAGATTTATATGAGTTCGACAAATCTGGAAAAAAAAAATTTAAAAGATGATTTAATATAGAAAACCAAATTTTAAATCGTTTTAGTTGTTTTTGAAGATCATAATTTTTGAACAATATTCGAAAATTTCTATCCAAGTTCGAAAATCTTTTTTTTTTTTTTTAAATATTGCTTTATGTCAGAAGTGACAAAAGTTCTAATTAGAATTTTAGAACATAATATACATGAGTGTTAGCATATTTTACATCGGTTGGAGAGAGATATTTTGACTCCACATATGTTGGAGTTTTCATTCTTTCCACATCGACTCTTTTAAGATCATAAGGTGTGGGCAACTAGATGCAATACTATTTTGGTGCCATATCACATGCCACATCATCAATGGTGTTATAACACCAAGTGAGGAAATGAGCAACATGTTATATCTTGTTATGACACCAACTTTTTTTTTCATTTTATAATTTATTTTATTTATTTCGATTTTTTTTTAAATTGAGACAAATATTTTTTAAATTAAAAATAAATAAAACATAATGTTTAAAAAGTATAAAAAAACAATTAAAAAATTATAAAAATTAAAATTAACATAAAGACTAAATTACACATAATATCCACACAAAAAAAAAAAAAAAAAACAACGCTATTCGTTATCGTTATTGTTACTATAGAAGATATGATCCGCCAAGTCCTCTCGAAGTTGTCTGTGTTTATTTGCGTCCTGAATGTCAACAACGCGATGCAAATAATCTGTTGTTCCTAGTTGAAACTGAACGTGTCTGGGCTCCGTTGGGATATAGTGTGCAATATTTCGCCCTTTATCTTCTACTACCATGTTATGCATTATGATACACGCATACATGATATATCGTAAAGTTTCTAAATCCAATGGCCGTGCTGCATGTTCGACTATATGCCACTTCGCCTTCAGCACCCCAAAAGCACGTTCCATATCCTTACATGCTCCTTCTTGTCTTCTCTTAAAAAAAATTGTCTCGTTCTTCAACCGGATGGTGGAATGCCTTCACAAATGTGGAATACTAAGGATATATTCCATCTGTAAGGTAATACCCATATTTGTATTCATTTCCATTCACCGTGAAAGGAGCATCCGGGGCTTTTCCATTCAAAAGATCGTTGAATATTGGCGATTGATCAAGAACGTTGACGTCGTTGTTGGAACCCGCAACCCCAAAACACGCATGCCAAATCCATAAATCTTGAGAAGCAACAGCCTCTAACACCAAAGAAGGTGATCCGTGATGACCACTTGCATATTGCCCTTTCCATGCTACCGGACAATTTTTCCATTTCCAGTGTGTGCAATCAATGCTTCCGATCATTCCGGGAAACCCATGGCATTCTTCATGTACCACATACAATTCTTGCAAATCATGCAACGAAGGTTTCCGCAAATAAACGTCACCAAAAGTTTCAACAACACCCCTTCACAATGTATACAAACTCTCTCTCGCGGTTCTTTCGGACATTCTCATATAGTCGTCCATGGTGTCGGGTGACTCCCCCATAGCCATCAAACGAATGGCCGCAACACATTTCTGCAACGTTGTAACCCCGCGTCTACCTCTAGCATCATATCTTAATTGAAAAAATTCGTACCTAAACATAAATTAACTACAGTTTAAAAATATATTGCATATGTTGTAAAATTAAAGAAACATGTAGTACATTTTTATTTATTTTGTATAAAAATAAAGTAAAGAAATGATACCGGCTTTCCAAGGCGTTGGCGATTCGTAAGAACACATCCATACTCAAACGAAATCTTCTTTTGAAGTCCTTCGCCTCGTATACACAATTATCTGCAAAGTAATCGCGATATAGATGTTCGTGTCTTTCCTCGCGATTTCTGTTTAACATCGCACGTCTTGTTAGTAGCGGGGCTGGGTCTGGTTGTAGCAAGTCGGTAGTGTAATAATGATACATCATCCTAAAGAAAATATTGTCATCTGAATCATCGAACGAGTCGAAATGATCCATATTTTTTTTTTGAAGATAATTGAAAGTATGTAGAGGGGAGAAGAGAAAGTGTGAAAATTTTAAAAGAAAATAAGAGGTATTTATAGGATAATAAATTGGTTTTTTTAATAATTAATTTTTTTTTAAACCGTTGCATCAAACGGTCAAAAAATATCCGTTTCTTCCCGTCGCAACGCCAACGAGATGCCACTTCAACGAGTTGCAACAAGCAGGGGGGCGGTGTTCCCCCCGTTATGCAGCCGTTGCGATCGAGCCACGTCAGACGCGTTGCTTCTCGTTGGTCCCATACCGAACACTCTAAAGAAACGCTTTTGGGCTCCACATGTGTTTACAATGAAATATTTTAGGAAAATTGATTATTAATTAATAAAATTTAAAATTTTTGGTTATTGAAATGAATATTCCTTTTTTTTTTCAATTAATTTATTTAGGGTAAATGGCATAAAAAACACTATTTTTACACAGAAATTCGATTTTGACACCGTGTTATTTTTTGTGTCAATTTTGACACTGTGTTTTCCAATTGGTTACAATTCTGACCACTTGACCGGTTAATCAGGTTACATGCTGACGTGGCATAATGACGTGTCAGTTTTGATGACGTGGCATGCTGATATTATATGATGACGTGTCAAAATTGAATTTTTTTTCTCACAAAAAACACTAAGTTTTCATTTTTTTCGATTTTGACACTAAGTTTATTTTTTTCTTTCAACTTTGACACTATGTTTTTTTGTTTCAAATCGAACATCATTTTTCCAATTTTGTTCAATGTTGACAATTTTCTATTTGAAACCGTATAAATATTTTTTAATACATTTAAACCGTATAAAAATGTT
This sequence comes from Lactuca saligna, assembly GCF_052625555.1. NCBI lineage: Eukaryota > Viridiplantae > Streptophyta > Magnoliopsida > Asterales > Asteraceae > Lactuca > Lactuca saligna. The sequence goes on along the minus strand of NC_136417.1, from coordinate 40,147,603 downwards.
TTTTTTTTTTTTTTCATTTAAAAACCATAGTTTTGTATCAATACATTTTTTTACACTTAAACAATATTTTTATATATAAATATATATTAGTTATATAAAAAAATGTATTTTATATTAAATATGCAACTTTAAAATGTATTTGGAGGTTTGGAGGCGTGTAGTCGATCAAAACTCAGATATCAAGTTTGCAACCCATCAAATTTTTATATCTTATTAGAAGCTTATGTTTAGTTTGATTCTCATGATATAACTAATGCTTTAAATGTAAGAAAAAAAACATTTTGTATTTAAATAAAAATGTGTTTTAAACGAAAAAAATATGTTTATACAGTTTAAAATGTAATAAAAAAATATATTTATACGGTTTCAAATGGAAAATAGACAAAATTGAACAAAATTTGATACATAATGTTCGATTGAAACAAAAAAAACCTAGTGTCAAAATTGAAATAAAAAATTAAACTTAGTATCAAAATCGAAAAAAAGTAAAAACTTAGTGTTTTTTGTGGAAAAAAAATCAATTTTGACACATCAGCATATCATGTTAGCATGCCACGTCATCAAAACTGACACGTCACCATGCCACGTCAGCATGTAACCTGGTTAACCGGTCAAGTGGTCAGAATTGTAACAAATTAGAAAACACAGTGTCAAAATTGACACAAAAAATAACACGGTATCAAAATCGAATTTTTGTATAAAAAAAATGTTTTTTATGTTATTTTATTGACATTGAATAACTCAATTGAAAATCATTTCATTGAAATGTTTAAGCAAATGGTAACTTGAATTTTCTCTCTCCAACTCAATTGAAAACATATCATTTAAATGTAATTGCTACATCTCAATGAATTCAATTAAATCCTCCCAACCTGTTTCTCTTTCTTTCCTTATTTTCTCCAACTTCATTTTCTACTTTTAAAGCTATTATTTTTATTGTATAACTTTTTAAACTTTTTATTTTCAAAATAAAATACAAAAATAAGAAATATACTTCGACATCAGAATTTTAAAAATGTCAAGTGTGTGTTTGGCGATAAATATCAAAATACACTGGAATTATTTTAAAAAAAAAACTTCCAAAAGTAATTGATTTTTCGTTGACAAACAATTGAAATTATTGCTTTTACTATATATCCTTAAACATGACTTGAATTTAAAGCAAAATAAAAATTAAATGAGACAAGGTTGTACAACAATGGGCAGACCCACTATCTAGCACAGGGTAGCATAAACTGTTTCTCAAATTTTTCCATCAAGTGTAAATTTGCAAATCTGTCAAAAATCCATCACGATTAAGTCAAAAAGTCTGATAAGTGTAAATTTACCGGTAAAAACCCTTCAGTAACAGAAACTACCGTCAGAAATGAGTTTTCTTTAGTAGTACAACCCTTTGATTTTTCTTTCTGTGTTTGCCACTACGTATAACCATGTGTATTTTAAAAATATTTTACATTTGTTACGAAGTTCTAGAGTACGAATAAAACATAAATGATTTATATGGTTGAACTTCTTAAATAGTTAGATGTAAGCAAGCACATAATTTCAAATTCCAAATTTTACCATAAATTGAGTTATTTTGCCTTTTAATGTTGTGTTTAAATCTTCAACTAGGAGAGATGCTGAGGTCCCTCCCTAATGAAACTTAAACTAGGGAGTCCATTCCCTATAAAAATAAAACGACGAACGTGATCATTTATGATTTATCTGATCCACCTTCATAAATGTTTAAGTAATATTACTATTGTACTTCTATCAACGAATACATTTGAAAACAATGACAAAGATACATTTATTTTGTAATGCCAAGCGTAAAAGGAAAATCGATTATCAAGTAATGAGTTATATATATATATATATAGGGGATAGGGAATATACATTACAGCCCCACCTAAGCTTAGATACTAAATCTCTAAAATATGTCGTTTTAACATACTAAATATACCCGATTTGGTTTCACTTGGTAAACATATGATTCTCCATAACATTTCTTTCTTTCATTATCGTTTTATCATCTCCGTTTTCTTTCCTCAATTATCGTTTATTACTTCATCCAAGTGAACATTACTAAACCCTAAACCTAAACCTAAACCCTAAATTCAAACCCTAAACATTAAAGCTAAACCCTAAACCCTAAATCTAAACACTAAACCCTAAACCCTAAACCCTAAACACTAACCTTAAACCCTAACCCTAAACCCTAAACCCTAAACCTTAACCCTAAACCCTAAACCCTAAGCCCTAAACATAAACCTAAATCCTAAACCCTAAACCCTATTGTGTCGATCTTGAATTTACATCTTGAAGTATTAATCGTGAATCCATTAACCGTAATCTTTATATAGTAAAACAATGTATTTTCAAGAGGTTTAGTACCTAAGCTTAGGTGAGGCTGTAATGTATATTCCCTTTTCCCATATATATATATATATATATATATATATATATATATATATATATATATATATATATATATATATATATATATATATAGTTGTAATAAGTTTTATAGAAAATATGGAACTACATAAAAAGTTGCAATGAATCTGAGTGGTGATAAGCCATGGCATCTTACCATCTAGTTGGAGATGTTACTTTCTTTCACTTCGAAGATGAACACATCTAGGTTTTCATTTGATCATATATATATAAGTATGCAATTTTATAACATCTTCTAATGGAGAATTCAAATGAGACCACATGTAAGATGCAAAGGTGAAACACTAAAAACTATAAATGTGAGATTGAAGTCTCAAACTAGAAAATATAGCCATATGGATCGATCTATTTGGTATGATGAAATGGACAAGATAATAGAAAGAATGAGGAAGTAAAAGAAATTTTAATCGTGTAAAATATGCTACTAAACATCTAAACACAATTTTAATATCATCATCTTGACATGATATGTTGTTTTAATTGGCTTCGGTGCCTACATGACATCCACCTTGCCATCTTACATGACACATTTAATGAATATTTCCTTCATGTTACCCATATATATTTTCTTATTTTTAATATTTAAAGGGTTGAGTAAATTACACGGATGGTTCTTACATGACACATTTAATGAATATTTCCTTCATGTTACCCATGTATATTTTCTTATTTTTAATATTTAAAGGGTTGAGTAAATTACACGGATGGTTCTTGTAATTAGGTGTAATTTGCATGTTTAGTCATTAATTTATTTTTTTTTAATTTGGAAAGTCTCTACTATATGTTTTTGTTGCCTACAAAAAAAGACTACGTTACCCTTACCTGTATTTTATTTTAATTAAATTGTTATTTATAGATTTATTTATTCATTATCTAAACAATAAAATAAATTAAATAAGCCCCACCCCCACCTAGAGATCACCTCCTTCTATCATGTTTGACCAAAAGTCGCCCTCCTTTCTCCACCTCATTTGTCTTCTACCGTGAGCTCAAAAAATCAATCAAAAAAAAAAAAAAAATCCAAAATCAAGCATGTTGCAAGCTTTTCTAGTGACCCTCGTGAGAAAATAATAAGTTCCATCATAACCACCATCGTTGAATTTTATATTGTAAAACCCATAAACACAAAAAACTCAACGAATATCGATATGTTCCATCCAAAAAAACTCATCGGAGACTGATATGTGAGAAAATTGATAAGTTAAACTAGAATCATCATCTCCGACCAAAAGCTGCCCTCCCCTTCCTACCTTATTTGTCTTTTCTGGCGAGCTTAAAGAAATCAATACAAAGAAACCCAGGCATAAAAAAACTCAATGGATATAGATTTGTTCCACTAAGAAAATGAAGACCATTCCTCCTACCCTTCTTCGCAGATGGTGGAGGAGGACGGTGCACGCCGATTCTATATATGTTTCGTTCATCGTCGGAGATCGAGAAACTCCGAAAAAACGCATAGACCTATTTTTATCTCTAGAAAAATATGCCCCACATCGTGGTCGAAAAAACTCACAAATCTATTGTTTACCTCCAACATGTTTTAACTGGTTTTGTCGGAAAAAAAAACAAGGAGACGGTGGCGACAATGGAAAAGGGATGTCGGTACACTCTTAGGTGGGTAAATTGTGAAAGACGTTAGACAGATGCATTTGAGAGAGCCTGAGAAGTGAGAAATGAATCTTTCGTATTATAGGTGGGTTATATTTATGCTTTTAATATGTATAAATAAAAACATATAGGATGGACCTTTCAAATTGAAAAATAATTAAAGGACCAAACATACAATTTACACCAAATCATAAGGACCAATTGTGCAATTTATTCTAAAGGGTTATTTTACCGTCTTCCCTTTGTTATTAGAGTTGTGTTCTTGAATTTGTTTTAAAAGAGAGGGGAGGAAAGGAGATGATTGAGAGGGATAGAGATGTTCTTAAGTTTTTTTAAGAAAAGAAAGAAAAAAGGAGGAGTGGATTGTGAGGGGGAAGGAAGAAAAAGAAATGCATGCTTTATTTCCGCTCATATTTAGGCGGATTAGAGAGAAAAAGGCATAAAGATCAATTTTATTCTTCTTCATTTTTTTGTTACACGCTCAAGCCATTTTTAATCATGTATATAAGGCTATGTGGTATTATCACGAGTGGGTTATATGTGAAATGAAAGCCACGTAGACTTTTTACCATTTCACAACCAACCCACCAGGTTGTGGAAATGGTGTTCACCGGTGGGTTGGTGGTGATGAGGTAAAAGGAAGAGAGAGATAAAGAGAGATGATGGTGTTGCTAATATTCTATTGGCTGTCTTCTTTCGTCTTCACAAAGACACCACACTCAAACCATCGGGGCTGAGGGCAGTATTCACGCGTCATTAGCCCCTCCACCTCAGCTTTTCACGCATGAAGAGGTATCCACTCCGAATACCCTAAATGTCATTTGACAATAGTATCCCTCTCTTTCCTTTGCAACCAAAGAACGCAACCACTAAAGTCTTCTAATTGCATCCCATATTTAACCGTTTGTTTTTTGTTTTTAGTATATTTTTTTCTTTTATTGTTTCTTTACTTTAGTTAATATTATTTAAAATAATTATTATTAGTATTATTATTAGAAAAACATTATAAATAATAATAATAATAATAAGACAAAACTGCACAAATGGTCTCTATGCTATCTCAAAAATTATTACTTTTGGTCCAAAAATGTTTGAATTAGCACCGTAGGTCTAAAGTTTTCATTTTGTTACAAGTTTAGCACGTTTCATAATTGGAAGTGTGTAAAATGACATTTTTGCCCTCTCTATTTGGTTCTCCCTTTTTCTTTTTATTAATTTTGTATTTTTCTGATTAATAATTAAGAAAAAACAAATATAACCATACCCCACCCATACACCCTTTCGCTCTACTACCGAAAAAATATAAACATCACCCTCATTTTTTCCGGTGCCAACTTCTCTCACACAAACACGACTCACCCAACTTCACCTTCCCTCCCCTACAAACCGATGATTATGAATTTAGTTGCACCAACAATCCAGCCTACCTAGCTTCACCTTCTCGAATCATCGCCCTTCTCTCCCCATCTCTCAAATTGCTGCCTTTCTCTCCACTACATTCATCTTTATGTTCATCCGTCGAGCCTCCAGTGATTTAGGTTTTCAGCAGATCATCTAACATCGCTTAATATCTTACATTGTAACACATAGACCCAAGTATTTTCCTTTTTAACCCTTGAAACAAACTTATTTTTCGGAAGGAGTTTACATGTACGCTAGGTGTACGTTTATGTACACTTAGCGCACATAGGCGTGTTTGGAAGCGGGAACATGAGCCACGTACGCAGGGCGTACATGGACAATGCTAAAACCATAATTTTAGGGCATGAACCCTATTTAAGCTCACTTATGACTCTTGGACCCTCACCCTTATCAGCCTCCACTGCTTATTAATGTCCTTAAAACCCTAGTTTACTATTGAGAGTGATCTTTGAGATTGAAAGTAACTTTGGAGGCCTTTTTGGTGTGTATGCAAAAAGAAGAACATGGTGTGCAAGCATTGGACGTGTTTGAGCTTCGATATCCTGATTCTACATCATCTTAGGAAGCTTTTGAAGGTAAAAAGATCATACCTTGTTTCCTTTGATAGTTAGAGTTAGGGTTTGTTTATGAGTTCTTTTGGGTCCATGGATTCTCTTTTGTGAATTTGGGTAGCTCTAGAAGCTTGAAATGCTATATATTAGTCCATTTGATGTGTTAGAAGCATAAAAATGTAGAATGCTAGTTGTTGTATGACATTTATATTTGTGCTTGTATGATCGAATTTAAATATACCCTAAGGAGGGGCCCATTATGGCATGATCGGGTTGAAATATACCCCAAGGCGGAGCCCATTATGGCATGTCGGGTTGAAATATACCCTGGGGCGGGGCCCACTATCATATGATTGGGTTGAAATATACCCCATGGTGAGGCCCATACTTGCTTATTGGGTTGGAATATACACCAGTTCCACGTCCAGTTGTATGTTTGGTATGTGGTACTTTGGGAAAACTCACTAAGATTTTGCTTACAGTTTGTATTGTGGTTTCAGGTACTTCTGGTACTTAAACGAAGGGCCCAGCTTGATGGCGCAACATTCACTCCTCACTATTTCCGCACTTATTGATATTGTCACTCTACTGATTTGATATGATGATTCTTTAATGGATTTTGGGAACAAATTTATGATTGTAAATTTTAATTAAAATTAAAAAAAGAAATCTATCTTGGTTTTGGGTTATTACAAGTTGGTATTAAAACCTTGGTTTGAGGGATTCGAGCACACTCTTGAGTGTTTCAAAAATCAAACAAAGGAAATGATAATCTTTTCAAAAGAAAAAGAATTGAATTTTTCTGAAAAAGGTTTTCTTAAGTAAAAAGGGATAGTGCAATGCGTGCGATCGACCGAGCTTTAGAGAGGAATGACCGAAAAGATGAACGTTTGGGCAAAACGTTAGTGTTCGGTACAAACAGTCGAGGACTGAAGGTATTCCAAAATCGGATTTGGGTACCTAAGACGGGAAGAATAAGAGATATTCTAATGGAAGAAGCACACAATATCATGTACTCGATTCATCCCGGTAGCACTAAAATGTATAGGAACCTAAAACCCTACTACTGGTGGCCAATGATGAAACTCGATGTTGCGAAGTATGTGACATCCCCAAAATCACGGCCAGAAGAGACCGATTTTCATTTATGCTTTTTAAAATAATTTCAGAGTTAATCATTTTGATTGGAAAGAGTTGCGGAATTTGTTCCCAAAAACAATACATGATAAAGTAACATTTACCAAAGCATTTCATAAAGAAATGTATTTTCATTATATAATCAAAACTCGGGATGTCATGTTCCGATACAGACCATGAAGCATAAACGATAACATTACAAGTCATTCAACAAATATATACATATACAGACTTGTAAACAAAACAACTTGATGATTCATCCATCTTATGTCCTTGCGCCACTTCCTGTAATACAATTAAACTAAGTGGGTCAGGCTTAGGAGCTTGGTGAGCATATAGGGTTTTCAACCCACAATAAATAATTATATTTAATTCCACCAACTAACAATAACCCAATTACCCATTCCCGTTATTCTCACTTTACGTTCCTAATATAACTAACACAAAGGACCTAGTCTAAGAATATTTCATCGGAGCGACAACACATGCATTCGGGGGTTTCCCGGTAGTATATGTCAAATAAGGTAACCATGAGGGGGATGGAGTACAACGAATGAACACCCAAGTTCATTAACACCTACAGGTGGCGAATCTGCTAGCGTTCCACAGGACTGTCTTGAAAAGTCTGTGGTCGTCATCTAAACTCCGCTAAATGACTAAATCAAAAACAACATCGAGGTCTCTCATCTGTTTATCACACAACTATGTACCCATGTTCTACCCGATATATTAGTATATAAAAATATATATTTTTATACATAGTTTAAAACCTGTATAACATTCTCATTCAATACATATTCCAAACAACATATGAGACACATACACATAACACATGTTTCATAGAAAATAAATCATATATATGAGATAGAAGAAAGTGAATATACCTTCACACATATAACAACAAAATATACACATAACACGTATTTCATATAAAATACTTCATAATTATGCGTTAGAAGCAAGTAACCACACACTCACCTGATCAGAAGATGATCGGATAACGCTACGACTTATAGAAGTGGTATTCTTCGGAAGATCTGGAAGATGTTCACAAAAAACCGGGCTCCTCGCGGGCAGAGCTTCGGCTCGGGAATTGCACTTCTCGGGATATTCGGGACCTCGGGACTTGTTTCGGGGCTTGGGAATGATACCAGGGCTTCGGGATAATTCAGGCACAAAAAACGAGGCAAAAACGCGAGAGAAAAGGAAGAAATGAGCAAAGAACTCGACTGCCCTCGACATCCTTTTATAGGGGGCTAGAACTTCGATTTACGCTGGGCGTAAATGAAATTACGCTGGGCGTAATGAGGATAGGGTCACTGACTCCCCCCCCCCCCCCCCCCCCCGGGATAATATCGAATAATATTTATTTAAATTAAATACCGAAAATATTTAATAAACATCAAAAATTCATATCTTCCTCATACAAACTCTGTTTTCAACGTTATTTATATCCACGCGTAGGTGGGACTACGATCTACAACTTTCGTTTAGACTCTGTCGGCTAATTTTGATTTTATTTTTTATTATTTATTTTTAGTAGGCCGGGACAGTAAAACTCCGTTATAAATTCATAACTTCTTCATCCGACGTCCGTTTTCGCCTATCTTTTTATCGTTTTACTACTATTAACGAGATTTCGATTCTCATTTAGATTGTTTCGGCTAAAAACCGTTCGGTCTCAAATCGAGTACTCGGGCTGCAACCTGCTAAGTCGAAACTTAGAAAAATCATAACTTCCTCATACGAAGTCAGATTTGGGCGTTCTTTTTATGCACGCTCTCGGTTTAACGAACTCTACGACTTTTGTTTAGATCACTAAGGCTAAATATCGCTCTAACATAAATTTCACTTTTTACGTCATTCAGCGTTGCCGGTTCTGTTGGAAAACTTCGACATGTCATAACTTCTTCGTTATAACTCGGATTTCGGCATTCTTTATATCTTCGGAATCCTTGTTTCGACCACTACATTTTTATGAAAAGATATTGGGCTAATCTCACACTTTATATTTGACGCTTATTTTATTCTTAATTCATTAAATTATAATAATTAATAAAATAAACACATAATTCACATAATTCCCATAATACTAAAATATTTCATCATTAATACTCCAAAAAGAGTTACAAGGGTTAACCTAGACTATTACATCAATGATAATGTCTAGCCTGGAAACGTGGGCGTTACAAAGTATGTGGCCGAGTGTGTGACATGTGCAAAAGTTAAGGCAGAACATCAAAAACCGTATGGGAGTTTGGAACCTTTGCCTGTACCCATGGGTAAATAGGAGGACATCACCATGGATTTTGTGACTAAACTTCCCAGGACGAAGAATGGTCACGACATGATTTGGGTAGTCGTGGATCGTTTCACTAAGAGTGCACACTTCATAGCAGCTAATGAGAAGTGGTCTATGGATAAGCTCACAAATGCTTACGTGAAAGAGATAGTAAGACTTCACGGTGTTCCTCTTACAATTGTATCAGATCGTGATAGTCGTTTCACATCAAGGTTTTGGAGGAGTCTGCAAGAAGAATTGGGTACAAAATTATGTTTGAGTACGGCTTACCATCCACAAACTGATGGTCAGAGCAAAAGAACGATTGAAACACTGGAAGATATGCTGAGAGCATGTACCCTTGAGTTCCAAAAGAATTAGGAAGAGCACTTACCTCTGCCAGAATTTTCCTACAACAATAGTTTTCACTCGAGCATCAAGATGACGCCTTATCAAGCTTTGTACGGATAGAAGTGTCGTACACCGCCTTGTTGGCTTGAAGCCGGAGAGAAGCAGTTTATGGGCCCCGAGATAGTCCATGAGACTGCTGAGAAGTTGAAAGTGATTAAGGAAAGGATGTTAGCAACTTAGGATCGTCAAAAGAGCTATGCTGACAAGAAAAGAAGACCAATGACTTTTGAAGTTGGGGATTCCGTTTTGCTTAAAGTCTCAACGTGGAAAGGACTTATACGATTCGGGAAACGAGGAAAGCTGAGTCCAAGGTTTATTGGACCATTTAAAGTTCTTCAGAAGATTGGGAACCAAGCTTACAAGCTGGAATTGCCCGAAGAACTCGATGGTATTCATAACACCTTCCATGTGTGTTATTTGAGGAAGTTCACAGGAGAAGTTCCCGACATAATCCCAATCTCAGAGTTAAGAATGGATGAGAATAAAAGGCTGATCGAAGAGCCTGAGGCAATTGTTGACCGTAAGACTAAGAAGTTACGATGCAAGATGGTCGACTTAGTGCTAGTCCGATGGAAACATTCGAATGAGCCGAATCTCACTTGGAAAACAGAAAGTGACATGATGAGTCGCTACCCACATCTGTTTGCTAATGCATGATTTCGGGACGGAACCATCCTAAGGGGAGATAATTGTAACGCCCGGGTTTCGGGGCTAAGCTTTTTTAGACAATGTAATAGTCTATGTTAACTATTGTAACTCTTTTTGAAGTAATAATTTATGAGATTTAGCAGTCTAATCTCCTCGTACTGTTAAATTTATGAGATTTAGCTATTTTATTTTTATTATTTAGCATGGCCATGGTGTGACATTGGGATGTCACGACATGGTACTCATTAATTTAGAAACATTCATCCACAATAGGCCACAACATGGCATTATGTTTTCCACGGTGTGGCGTTATGTTTTCCATGATGTGACAACCATTTTGGGCCTAAAACCCTAATTTCGGTATTGGAGCCCTATTTAAAGGCATTAACTCATAGGGTTGCCTCATTTGGCAACCTCCACCCTGTTGGATTAGTGTCTAAGCCCGTAACCATATTTGGTAAGTACTTGACCCGATTGTGCATGGTCCTTTTGGGTTACCTTCACCAAACCAACTTAACTGGAGAAATAAATAGAGAAATACGTTATTATGATTTATTAATATGTTGTAAGAATAATATATTAAAGGAGAAATCATATTTGTTTAATTAATATTGGTCAATAATTAATTAGGAATTAATGTTGTGATCAAGTGTAATTAATTAAACTAGAGGGGCTGAATTGTAATTATGTGATAGTTACAAAATAGGGCAATGGTTATCCTTGTAGAAGGATGGAAGAATTCAAGGGATTGGATATCCTTGAATCATCTATATGGTCCAAGAGATAAGGGTTATCAAGGCTTATCTTATGATTGCTTGATGGGCAAGCAACTAGATAAGGATAAAGACTGAAACCCTAATCTCAACCCTATAAAAAGACCCCTAAGGCATAAAAAATCATCCACTTGATCCCTAGGGTATCTAGATCTGATTTCTACCTCCTGCCTTCTCTCTATATAGCCTCTCCAATTTCTTGTGGTGTTTGTGAGCCATTAGAGGAACTACACTTGTGGTGCTTGCTTTCAAGACTTAGGGTTTGAAGATTTGAGTTGTTATTGCAATATAACAACAAAAGGTATGTAATCTAATCTACTATATGAATTTCGAAAATACTAGGGCATTCTAGGGTTCCTTTATGTGTTCATAATGTTGTATATCTAATAGTGAAAACATAGATCCAATTCTAGGGTTGCATGCACACATAGGATTGTTTGTACAAAACCCATCAGTGATATCAGAGCCTTTGGTTAACTTGTTTTCAATTAGTATTATACAATTGTGTAAACTTGACATATTAGGGTTTATAGCCAATAAACCCTAGGAGGATAGAAATTTTGAGATTAGGGTTCTAAACCCTAATTTGCGAAAATTTGAAAGGATTTTCAAATCCTTTCCTTAAGCCTCAAGATTTCGAAATCTAGGGTTTGCAAAACCCTATGATTTTCGAAATTAGCCTACTCCCCAAGATAAGATCCTAAAATTAGGAATTTGGATTATCTCATATCTTGTAATTATCCTTTAATGGTTATATATGGTAATTAAAGATTTTGAATTATCATATCCCATGATTTTCGAAATTTAGAGGGATTAAAAGGGTTAGGATAAATTAATTGTTTAATTTGTAATTATCCTTTATGATTTAGATAATCCTTTATGATTTAATAATTTAAATTAATAGTTTAATTCAAGATAATTATTAAATCAAGAGTTTTAATATTTAAAATTTTAATTTAAATAGTCTTAAATTCGAAAATTTTAAAGTGAGATTAAAACCTAATTGTTTTTAAAAGTTTAAAAAACTTGCCTTCAAGTTTTGGAATTTAAATTGTTTGATTAAAAGTTTAATTTAAAAATAAAAAAAATGTTAAATTCTAAAACCCTAATATTGACAAGTTCAAATTACACCCTTATGGTTTTATTAAATTAATTAAGTGTATAATTAAAAGAGAGTTAATAAATCCATAATGATATGGTTTATATTTTATTAAAAGTGTAATTTATAATATTTAGACCACCTAGTATTTTAAAAGTGGAAAATACACCCTTATACTATGTATAACATTAAAAGTCTAATATTATATATGTATAACTAAAATGCTAGTCTTACCGTTAGTAGGTCTCATTCACGAAGTCGATCTATAAGAGGGGGGGGGGGGGGTATAAGGTTATGGCCTATAAAATGACCGTTTAATGGGTATCCACTCTTACCCACCGCTTCCTTGATTGGTGGAGGGTCGTTAGCCGAACGGGTAGGATAGGGCAATCCTCTCTTTATTAATAAGTATAATGAATCTATGTAAAGTAACTAAACGCTTTTGCAAATTCCCAATCCTAGTTACTTTAGGCAAAAGTGAAATTGATGCAATCCCATGAAATTACACTTTGTACCCTTGCTAAGACGTTAGTGGAGCGTGTGTGGTTAACCGACACACTAATTAGGTTCTAAGAAAAGGTGGCAAAGGGTGACTCAATGTTTGTCATAGTTCGATGGAGCGTGTGTGGTTTACCGGCACATCAAATAGGTGATTGTAACAATGAGGGCACCATATACATTTGCATGGTTATTCACACCCACTTTGTGATCCTCGGCATCCCAGTCACAAACGAGAGAGGCATATCGAGATTTAAATATGCCATTGAAAAGTTCAATGAATCTCAAAGGAAATCTAGGAATTCTTAATACATTTAAAACTTAACCCTTTATGTTTTTTCATGGTGAAGAATTAGTGAATTGTCATTCACTTACCTCCAAATTATTTGCATGTTGGATTACAACATCCCTTTTCTAATGTGTAAATAATGTTGTTGGATCCTTGCCTTAATGTCTCATTTGGGTGTTTCATTAATGATTCAATCAACTAACTTGAAATTTCTCCTGTTTTGTAGATGTCTGACTCTAACCGTGGTCTTCCCGAATCCCAAGGAAAAGGTGTTCCTGCTGAAAGTAAAAGTTTGTTCCAAAGTGAAGGATCAATGTGGACTAGCTTGATTTCACTCCCTCCTCCTCCTCCCGTTGTTCTCCCTGACCCACAAGATCGAAGATTCGAAAGGTTCAAGATCACCGAAACCCTATTGGCAATGGAACATGAAGATGGTAAAACCGTGTGTGCTCACGTCCTAGGGATGAAATCACATATTGATAGGTTGATCATGTTGGGTGCATCTTTCCCCAATAATTTGGTTGTGGACTGGGTTCTTCAGTCACTCCCTAAATCATATGATAAGTTCATAAGAGAGTATTATATGATGGATCTTGATGCGACCCTCATTGACTTAACTTACATGCTCATTGTTGCTGAATCAGAAATGATTTGGCTAAGTAATGGAGCATATTTGTCTGATAATTCAACAAACCATGCTTCCGTGGACATTCTAGAAGAACCCACTTGTTTCTGCTGCCAAGAGAAGGGGCAATGGATACAAAGTTGCCCAAAGGAATTGAAGAGTCTAAGAGATGAGAGAGTCAAGAAGTATGGCTCTACTTCAGGTATAAAATCCACTATCTAACTCCATTAAATTCCTATTCTTTATACATAATGTGATAATATTACATTTACATGTTTTGCAGGATTAGAGAAAAGAGAGGAAGCTTGATGGAAGAGCAAGATGAGTCTGATCACGAAGGAATGGATTACGATCGCATGGATTCAAAGATCAGATTTTGAGCTTAGGAAGTTATGATAGATTTGTTAGGAGTATTTGTTTACATAGTTTTTCATTAGAATTTTGCATTGAAAAGACATGTTTTCCGCTGCTTTTATAAATAAAATAAATTTTGGTTATTTGTTTATCCTTATAATGGCATATATGAATAATTGATGTTTGTGTACTTCTATTATTAGCAAAATGGATTTGATTCTTAATTAGGTTATTTGTGGAAGTGTCAAGAGTTTACCAAATAGGGAGAGTTTCTCATCGCCCAAGTTTCAAGTGGATAGGAACTTGGAATCATGCAACAAGTATTGCATGATGAATGAAAACTTTCACATTTGGGAAATTTAGACTGATTTATGACAAAGTGTCAATTTAAAGGACTAAGAGATTGAGTACACTAGGTCGTATGTTGATCAAGTCTACTACAAGAGTGAAAAATATATTCATCATGATTTACTAAAGTTTAGTGAATATGGTTATACTTATAAGATTGAGTATAATTCTGGCTTGATTAAAAGTGTTCAATCAATAACAGAACGAATAAGAAGAATCAAGCATGCAGAAAGATAAAAGTTTCTCTGTTCTAAGAAGAAGGGAGAGTAACTTTTATTATGTTTAATGATAGGTCTTAATGATTAAGAACCATATCTCAATTGATCCTCTAAGTAAGTCTTAGTACAATTTGTATGTCTAAGAAGAGGAATCGAGAATTGTGGAAATGGTTAAATCAAGAAGTCAATCATACTTCGTTCCATTATCAAGTCTTAGAGTAATACTCTAAGATTGTGAATTGAGTGACAAGTCTTAAGAAGGTTTATAACATTCATCAAATGTGGAATTTGGGAAAAGGTTTTCTTATTCTTGCACATTTGAAAATTGTAAGTTGTGATGTCTTGAATAAGATAAAGACCAACTAGGACCAATCATGCGAAATGTTTTGAACTGATAAAACTACACTAACTCTTGAATATTTGGTTGTCAAGAAATGTTTCTTGACAAGAGAACCTTATATGTCAAGGAGTCAGTGGGAGTCTTAATGGTCTTGAAAGGTTTCAAGAACATATCAAGAATAAACCTTATCATTCATCACTAGCACGCGACTTGAGGTCTACAACCTATCGTTTTGACACTATTTTTGTTTATGTGCTATTCCAATTGAGTTAATTATGCATGTGAGTTCTACGAGTTCTCGATGGATTGTATAGGGGCAAGGCACCTTGTTCAATGGAAAGTACATTAAAATGAAGGGGTGGGCTGCTTAATAACTTGGAAGTAATGGTGGGACCTTTGATGGCAAGAAATTAAGAAGAACAAGTTCTATCCATAAGAAGTTTGAATTTGTCACTAACATTATCTTGTGATTATGGTTATGACGAATTCACATGGATGGGAATGTATACACCACCAAATCTAAGTGTTATAAGGTTTCTTCTCATTCGTGAGAATGATTGTGAGGAAACGCTTTCACTAAGAGAGATTTTGAAGATAGCATTATGTAATTTGGGTTTCTCAAATTCAACTATGATTACGACATACCTCTTCATAGTTCGAATTGTGGGAAATGGCAAATGGGTCTGAACATCTTAGACTTATTGATATGAGTCCTAGAATCGTTTAGACATATACAAGGAAAACTGTATGGGTTTGAGAAGCTTAGATAGAGTCTTATCGAAGCATCTAGTATTAGAAATATGAACTTAAGAAATTGTTTTCTAGAATTTCAGCTGATTTCTGAATAAATGTCGAAGCTAGTGGGAGCATAAGTGTTATGCTGGTAAAGAAATAATCATCATGTAAGTGGGAGCATGATTATTATGGTAAGTATTGCAAGTTAGCAATATTAATTATTGAAAACAAGAGTTATACTTTGCAAAGTTGTAAGAGTTGAAAAGTTCTTTTGCTATAATTAAGGGAGAGAATATTGTACTTCGTTTCAAAAATCTAAGGCTTAGATTTAGAAATTTTAATATATTTAGTCAAAGGATACATAGTGAGTTCTTAAATTTCGATTATGATTATGGCATCCCTCTTCATAGTTCGAATGGTAAGAACGTGGCACATAAAATATTATTGCAAAAGATTGATAGAGTATCATATCTTTATATAAGACATTATGCATCATGTCCCATACGCTTCGGGTATAGGAACAATTGCATATGGTATAACATTTGACCGTTCTAAAATTTTCCAAATGCGTAGGGCATTAAGAGGGAAAAGGGACTAGAACTGATTTTGACTGAAATAATTAAACAACTATCAAAGGACGATCCAAAATTCGCTGAGGATTGGTTGCTTGTGAGTAGTTAGAAGCATGGTATTGGATGGACCATATCGACATTATTACAAATAGATAAGATTCTATTAAGAATGAGTTGTCATATGGTAAATATGGAAATGTTTCCATAATTGGGAGTTGGAAATTAAGAATTTTTGTCTAGATTAGAAAATTTTATGCAAAAGGATGTTCAAAGGAATGTACTTTAAGTGAGAGACATCACATCTATAGAATTGTTTAGTAACAATTTTGATAGAGTACCTTGTGATTTCGTTGAACGAGTCTTTATGATTTTTGTGCCGTGACTTCACAAGAGAATCATTGCATAGAATATTAGAATCTGACATATTCTAAAAGATGGCAAAAATTTAGTATTCTTACACTAATTATAAAGATTGGGGATTGTGAAATGAGTTTCATTTGAAAAGTTTTAATTAATGTATTTCACAAAGTATGAACCATAGGAAACCAAAGTGTGCATGCTTGGAGCATGAGATAATTGTGGTTATGATTCGAGTTATAAAGTTGATTATCTGAAACGTTAAACAATGGATAATGAGTAATCAATATGGTGATTAAATAAAGGTGTTTTATTTATACTCACAAGTTTGGGGTCATATAAGATTAAGTATTATCATTGTGTTTCTCTTTGCATGTTTTGACTTCCAGAATAATTGAGTTTATTAAGAATAATCGAATTATTCAAACGGTCCACAGTCGGTCATACGTTGGAAGTAGGTATGAAAGAAGACTGTCATGAATTGGTTTGTAGATTGTCTAAAGTGTATTGGACATAGCAAGGTTTTCTGTAATGTTCATGAGTGCTTATGAATATGATTTTGAGCATTGGATTAAACCCACGCTCACCTAGATTGTTTCATGAATTTTGTCACGAGCGATTGGTGAGATGATAATATCTTGTATTCTTGAAACCAAGATGTGTGAGTTGTATCTTGTGAATCGGTTGCACATTGATAATATGGAAACGCACTAGTAACTTGGTGTTATAAAACTTATTGTTGTGTGTGATTTGGTGAGTGAGTGCAAGCAAACATTAAGTCGAAGTTTATCCATTCCTTTTACCCAAAGTGGGATAAAAGCGATATATGTGGGCCCCTCGATGATTTAGTGATGACAAACGCAAATGCTCGGCTGGGCTAGGGCTAATTTGATTTGTTCAATTAGTCAATCGTTGTAAATCAAAAATCGGGAAACAATACATAGATTGAGAGAATGATTTCAATTCATGTCTCACCTCTATACGATATCTAGAATGGAGGAATATATGATCCCTTATCTAAAGGACAGGTTACTGATAGGATCAGAGTTCGACAACGTCTTTGAGAGCTACGATTGCTATTCAAGTTGTACTTGCATTTGTGGTTACTAGAATTATCCAAGTGGGAGACTATTGGATTAGTGTCTAAGCCCGTAACCATATTTGGTGAGTACTTGACCCGATTGTGCATGGTCCTTTTGGGTTGCCTTCACCAAAGCAAGTTGACTGGAGAAATAAATAGAGAAAGAGGTTATTATGATTTATCAATATGTTATAAGAATAATATATTAAAGGAGAAATCATATTTGTTTAATTAATATTGGTCAATAATTAATTTGTAATTAATTTTGTGATCAAGTGTAACTAATTAAACTAGAGGGGTTGAATTGTAATTATGTGATATTTAGAAAATAGGGCAATGGTTATCCTTGTAAAAGGATGGACGAATTCAAGGGATTGGATATCCTTGAAATCGTCCATATGGTCCAAGAGATAAGGGTTATCAAGGCTTATATTATGATTGCTTGATGGGCAAGCACCTAGATAAGGATAAGGACCGAAACACTAATCTCAACCCTATAAAAAGACCCCTAAGGCATAAGAAATCCTCCACTTGATCCCTAGGGTATCCAGATCTGATTTTACCTCCTCTCTTCTCTCTCTATATCCTCTCCAATTGCTTGTGGTGTTTGTGAGCCATTAGAGGCACTACACTTGTGGTGCTTGCTTTCAAGACTTAGGGTTTGAAGATTTGAGTTGTTATTGCAATATAACAACAAAAGGTATGTAATCTAATCTACTATATGAATTTCGAAAATACTAGGGCATTCTAGGGTTCCTTTGTGTGTTCATAATGTTGTGTATCTAATAGTGAAAACATAGATCCAATTCTAGGGTTGCATGCACACATAGGATTGTTTGTACAAAACTCATCACTCCCTTTGAGAATGAACCCCGATCCAACCCTAGCTTCCATTTGTGTGTTTTGAGTTCTTTAGCTCCATTGTTATGAAGGTTAAAGGAAAAAGGAGCCCTTGGTATTGCTTGAGAGTGTGGTTTTAGCTTAGATCCACCATCTTCATCTCATTTCTGACTCATTGAATGTAAAAATTCTCTACCTTGCTCATTATTTCTCTAGATCTTGTTTTAGGTCATTTATGAGCTTTTGGTCCCAAATCTTCTTGTTCTTGGAGTTTTAGTGAACTCCAGAACCCTTGAGTGCATTGTTAGCTTCTTGACCTTAGGGTTGGTTGGAAGGTTGGCTTGCATGGCTTAGAGAGTGAGTCCATGTCTTGATGTTGTCATTAAGAACTTAGAAATTGAGATATTATCTTAATGAAATATCCTAATGGATAAAATTGGAAACTTTATCCATCAAGACCTTGAGGGAAACTAGATCTAAGCTTTAGATATTTTGAGATTGAGGAATAACAACTTAGTCCATTAAGTTGTTGGTGCCCAGTTTCCACTGTGTGGCTACCTATTACCACGACGTGGTGATCGGTGTTTTCGCGACCATTTCGCCTGGATGTTGCCACAACTTGGCCAATAGGTGGCCACGACGTGGGAATCGTGATTACCCGACTGTTTTTTCTTGGAGTCCCCACAACTTGGCCTATGGTACGTTAATAGTGAGTCGTTTACAAGCACCGAAGCTCGAGAGGACGTAATGTAATGTCCCGAAAATCACAACCAAAATTTTCATTTTTAACTTTATATAAAACATAGTTTATAGAAAAGCCAAGTCAGAAAATGATAAGTATCGAATACAATCATCCTACAATATCAGAGTATCACAAAATACAAAATCATGAAAAGCCATCGAAGAGAGTGTATAGTCAAGCCTTCACCTTCCCGCGACCTTCTGAAGTCCTGAAACACATTTAAATCCACAATTATAAGCGCAAAGTTTAGTAAGTTCTCCAAACTATCACATACAACACAGTATAAATAAACAACTATGGGTTATCAACAACCTTGGGGACTATCAGCAGTCCCACTAGGCTAACCAGCATGCCCGGTGGGCTAACAATACGCCCTATAGGCTAACAACACGCTCGATGGTTATCAGCAACCCTGGGGACTATCAGCACTCCTGGTGGACTAACAACATGCCCTGGAGCTATCAACAACTCAAAAACACATAACAACAACATCAATTTAGACCCAGCTAGTCAGCATCCACACACAATATGGCATAAGTAATTCAGTGAAAAGACTCACCTCATGGATAACAACTAAAACACAACAACTCACATATAGGGTAGAGAAGTACAACATGACACTTAACAACAATAAAGAACTACCCACTCAGTCTACACTCTAAAACCCTAACTTGACCAAAAGTCAACTATGACAAAAAAGTCAACGGTAAAGGTCAACAGTCTAAGTCAATCTCAATAGGTCTTCATGTTGTGGCCACCCATAGGTCACTTCGTGAGCACTCCATGACAAAACAGTCAGGCCATCCCCCAATAGTCACGTCGTGGCGACCGGAATGCCACATCGTGATAATTAAGTTCCTACAACTTAATTGATCCAACTCTTAATCTATTAAGCCACTTATTCTAACTTTCCAAAAAATCTTCCTAAAGCCTAATAAATCACAAATTTCGATGCTTTTCAGTCATACATGTCCAATGCAAGACTATTTTTTTTAACTCTTAGGTCAAAATGGGAAGAAAAACACTAAAATCTCATGCATGGAGTCTAATCCACCATCAAACTTCAGATCTAAGACTTACGTTTATCAAAGGACCTCAATGATCCATAAAGTTGCTTAATTTATCGATTCCATGCATTCAACTCAACACATACATGGAGAAAAGTGGGTAAAACTTAGATCTAGCATGCTTAAATGAGAAAGACAATAACTTGAGGACTTACAAGGGTCCAGAAACAATACAAGGTGATGAGGAGGAGACTTGCTTTATGAAACAATGCACCAAAGGAACCTTCTTCTTAAAAAAGGAGCTAAAAACCACCAAAAGAGCTCTCAATATCAACAATGGAGGCTAGATTTGATTAGGGCATGAACGGAGGTGATGTTCGCTGAGGGTGTGTAAACCCTAGCCCAACACTTCCCTTAAACAGGGCACAAATCACGGAAAAAATTAGAGTTAATCCTTAGGTGCCCGCCACTTCGTGACCACTTGCTCATCACGACGTGACCTACAAGAATAGATGCACGTTTTTTCCTTGACGGCCACGTCGTGAGGTCTCCTTCCTCACCCATTTATCCAAGACCTCAATTTCATCATGAACCCCATTTGTTCCATTAAATTGTCAAGATATCCCCAATTTATGACGTCAAATGCTTTATTCAAAATCCACTTTAAAAATAAACATTTTTTCTTGACTTTTTTTTTGCCCTAAACAAATCTCATTTATAATTAACGGCCACTCCAGAATGCTCCGTCCCTCTACGTATGTTGATTGCATTGTATCAGTTATATGTCTGATTACCAACTTTAGCCTATAAGCGAGGATTTTTGCAATTATTTTTTACACACACCAAATGAGTCTGATAGGCCGATAGTCACCAAAATGAAGGGGATCTTTTACTTTAGGCACAAGGGTTATAAAAGATGCGTTGCAATCCATGGCAAAAGAACTGTGGTTTTAAAAGTGCTTCACGAAAGCCTTGACATATGTTTTTATCGATTCCCAATGCTTCTTGAGGAATTTGAAAGTAAATCCATCAGATCACAGGATTTTCACCACCACAATCCAAAATGGCAACTTTGACTTCTGAGATTTCGATAGGTTCTTCAAGAAGGCTGCGTTGATAAGAGATAAAGTTTTAAATAGAGGGCTGATAAGCTTGGGTCTATGAGTAGGGGTGCAAACGAGCCAAGCTACTCGCGAGCTACTCGAGATCGGATCGTTAAAAGCTCGACTCGAAATCTATTTTAAACGAGCCCGAGCCAAGCTCGAGCTTAATATTAAGCTCGTTTATTAAACGAGCTCGAGCTCAAGCCTATGTCATTAAGCTTGATTAGGCTCGCGAGCCTAAACGAGCCTTTATATAATTTAATTTAATATTATTTATATATATTAAAATAAAAACATATTAGGGGAGTTATGGGTTTAGGGTATTAGTAAACGAGCTTCTTAATGACCTTGAGCCGATCTTAAGCTTATTTAGACACGTTAGATAAAAAACAAGTCAAGTTCAAGCCCGAACCGAGCTTGTATAATTCTTTACAAGCTCGAGCTGAGCTCAATAAAAGGAAGCCCAAATCGAGCCGAGCTCGAGCCTCATATAACTTAAACGACGGGTTCGGCTCGACTCGTTTGCACCCTATCTATGAGGCCATTTTTCGTGAAAATTGGAACTAAAGAAGTTATGGATTTCTTCTTTAGCATTAGTCGGGTTGGAGGTCCATGTGCCATTCATAATGGGACGTGTGAGGGGTGAGGGGTCAACCATATACACACATACACATGTCATGGAAGGTTGCATCTAATAATGAAGGTAATGAATAAACACGCCTTTCCAAATATTATATTGACGGAAATTTTAGTTTGCTTAAAAAACATTTATTTATTAATATTTAATTATATTATGATAATCATTATACCATCAATGTTATAATTTATAGAAATATATTATTCAGAAATAATTCTGGTACGTGCCAAACGAATGTTTGGAAAGTGATGCTTTTCTTGTACGTGATGGAGTTAGTAAGCGTGCATAGGCCGAAAGTAAGATGACGGGATAGGGGACCAACTTTTGGTACTAATAAAAATCTGGCCATTGCTTATTAATAATCTTAACAAAATTAAATGCAAGATTTCACAAATTTGTGGTAATATGTAGATATTTATAATTTTATATATTTATATATTAGCAATTATAATGTTTATGTTCATATGAAATGTTATTTAAAATACTTTAAAAAGCAATGATTGAAAGATATGAAGCTACTAATTTTCCAAAATGTTGATACTTTATTTGTTTGTTTTTACCTTTTAATTTGGCCCATCTATGTTTAAAAATTATCAGAAAGATTTCAGACTTTGAAACTCAAGTTCTTTATCATCGTTGCAAAAAGTTGTACATAATTGAATACAAAAAAGAGATGACAAGCAAATAGAGTTGTATTACATTAAATGATTTTTTTTTTTTTTTTTGGTATTTTTTTAAACTTTGATAACTATTTCAATACATAATGAAAGTTGGCTGTTATTTGTTAATGTGTAGTTTGTTCTACTAATGTTATGTATCTCAAACTTTTTTTTTTTCAAAAGGTTTAATTCAACTTTTGTTTTTTCTACCTAAATACCTCCTATTTATAATAAATTTGTTAGTCTAAAAAATTTTTGGGCTTTATTTCGTATTGGTTTTTATATTGACCCATTAGCTAGAAAATCCTAATTAGCTAGTCTATATATTATGTATTTTCCTTTCATTTATCTTGTACTTCTCATTTGATAATAATATGAAACCATTGTCGTTATATGTCTTATTAATTTACATGGTATCAAAGTTCGGTTGATCATTTGTATTTGCGTTTTCGTTTTAGAAAATTTTTGCAATTTTGGGTATGGTTTTCTTGTTTGTTTCTGTATTTCGTTTGATTTCATTTGTTCGTTTTGTCGATTTCAAGGGTTTTGTTTTGTTTGTTGGTTTTGTTGATTTTGAGTTATTGATTGTTGTTTCTGTTATTCGTATTTACTATTGTTTTGGTTATTGTCGTTTGACTGATATTGATATATGGGTTTGATAGATGATTCTCTTCAGTCCATTAGTATCCAACTTGATGGCAAAATTTATTCCTATTGGAGTTATCGTATGAATATTTTCTTGTGAGGCAAGACTATGTGGGGGATTGTTATAGGTGACAAGAAGAAACAAACAGATGAAAACGCTACGAATTATGCAGCCTTACTGGATTCATGGGAGACTAATAACTTCAAGATCATTACTTGGATTAATAATTATGTTATACAGTCTATTGGTACCCAGTTGGCGAAGTATGACATAACAACGGAGATTTAGGATCACTTGGCTAGGCTATATACTCAGTTTAACTTTGCAAAACAATATCGGTTAGAGTTGATATTCGAGCCCTCCAACAGAACAATCTCAGTGTTTAGAAATTTTATGCAGCTATGTCGGATTTGTGGGATCAGTTGGCTCTTACAGAACCTGATGTGTTGAAGGATTTTAAGCCTTATATTGATAGAATGGAAGAGCAATGTTTGATTTAATTCTTGATGGCATTACATTCTGATTTTGAAGGCTTGCGTGGATAAATCTTGCATTGCACACCTCTTCCCACTGTTGATTCGGTTGTTCACGAGTTGATTGTTGAAGAAACTCGTATCAGGTCCCATGTTGTCAAAGGTCCCAAGACAGCCACTCCTACTGCCTGTGCTATTCCACAACGACCTCAGTCTTCAAAACCGAATCTCCCCAAAGTTGCATTTAATGAATGTGCTTTCTGTAAGATGAAGAACCATGGGAAGGAAAATTGTCCTTTGTTGACAAGCAAGGGAAATCAACAACAACAACAAACGAGATCACCTACACAATCTCAATCTTCACAGCAGAACAATTCTTCTGGACAAGCTCAGTTACATCCCTCGTTTCCATATTGTAGGCCACCACAGTACACTGTTGTTGCACCTTCAGTTGAAAATGAGATAGATTTTACACCACGACCAACCTTAGATTCCCATATTATTGAGCGTTTTGAAATTGATTGCTGCCAATCCAACTGCCATGTCAGCTTCCATGTCTCATTCAGGTCTGTCTTCATCCAACACTTAAGGTATTCCTCCATCCTTGTGGACATTGGATTCTGGTGCATCTCATCTCATGTCACCACATATGTCATTTTTACTTCGTTATCATCTCGTACACCTATCTTTATTATGTCTGCTAGTGCTACGCCTATGTCGGTAGAGGGTGTTGGTTCTATTGTCACTCCTTATATATCTTAAATAGATGTCTACTACATTCGCACACTTGCTTCGGTCATTCAGTTTTGTAAGTCTGGTTGTTGGGTCTTCTTTTCTGATCCATTCTGATGTGTACAGGACATTCAGTCTCAGAGGGTGATTGAGATAGGTCATAGACTTGGGGAGCATTATGTTTTGGAGCATCTACATGTTGCTGCATCTAGTGTCGATTTGTCGTCTTTTCATTTAAATCCCTCATCGTTTGTTTTTTATCTTTGGCATTCTCGTTTGGGACATGTGTCAGCGTATCGTTTACGGTTTTTGGTTTCCACTGGTGTGTTAGGTTCTTTGAAAACTGATGATATTTCTGATTGTTATGGTTGTAAACTGGGAAAATATTTCTTCTTTGCCTTTTAATAAAAGTGTCAGTCGTTTTGTTGCTCCCTTTGGGTGTACCTGTTTTTGTCTTCAAGCCACATGTAGAGAGACATAAGTTATCTTCAAAATCATCCCTTTGTGTATTTATGGGATACGGTATTGGTTAGAAAGGTTATCGATGTTATGATCCATCAAATAAAAAACTGCATGTCTCTCGCAATGTCACTTTTTTGGAGCACATTTCGTTATATAGCATTCATGTTCAGTCACATGATGCAACTCAAGAGGTGCTTCATACTATTGATCTATTTAGCATTGACATTGATGATCCACCACCTGCCACGGATCCACCACCTACCACAGATCCACCACCTTTCGGTGATCCTCTACCTGCAGATCATCAGGATCCCCCACCATCAAGGCCTTATCATAATAAAAAGTCCACAAATCTTCTTGAATTTGTATATTCATCTTACTCACTACTATTTGCCTCCTTTATTGCTAATGTACATCATCTCTCTGAGCCAACATTTTACAAAGAGGTCGTTTCTGATCCTCTTTGGCAGACCGCTATGCTTTAGGAACTTGCAACTCTTTATCAGACTTATACATAGGATCGGGTTCCGCTTCCACCCGGAAAGCATACAATTGGTTGTCGTTGGGTATATAAAATCAAAACAAAGTATGATGGATCCGTTGAGCGTTATAAAGCAATACTTGTTGCGAAAGGGTACTCACAAAAGTATGATATGGATTATGAGGAGACTTTTGCTCTTGTTGCAAAAATAATGACTAGTCATACCTTGATTGCAGTTTCATCCATTCACCAAGGTAAGATTTATCAGATGGACGTCAAGAATGCATTCTTGAAAGGTGATCTTCATGAGGAAGTATAAATGTCTCCTCCCTCTGGTATTGCTCACCAACCAGGTGAATTTTGTCGACTTTAGAAGGCATTGTATGGCCTCAAACAAGCCCCTTATGCTTGGTTTGAGAAATTTTCTACAATGATTATTTCACTTGGTTTTAAACCAAGTAACCATGAATCATCTATATTTTTTCGATGTATGAGTGCAGGTCAGATTATTCTTTCCTTATATGTCGATGATATGATTATTACTGGTGATGATCATGATGGTATATAGTCTTTAAAGCATGATTTGGCTCACCATTTTGCTATGAAAGACTTGGGTTTTCTACGTTATTTCTTGGGGATTGAAGTTTCTCAGTCTCCAAAGGGTTATCTTATATCTCAAACAAAGTATATTTCAGATTTGTTTGAACCTGCACGACTCACAGATAATTGGACAATTGATACGCCTATAGAGAGTAATGCAAAGTATTCTCCAACTGATTGTATCCCCTTATCATATCCAAGCCTTTATCATATCATTGTGGGGATTTTAGTTTACCTGACTATCACTATATCGGATATTGCTCATGTAGTTCATGTGGTCAGCCAGTTTGTCACTACCCCTTATAATGTTCATTGGGGAGTTGTTCTTCATATTTTGAGATATCTTCGTGGTACTCGGTTCCGCACCCTTGTGTTTCCATATACATCCTCTCTTGAGTTGCATGCCTATAATGATGCTAATTGGGATAGTTATATTTATGATTGTAAGTCCATTATTGGCTATTGTGTTTTTCATAGAGATTCATTGATATCATGGAAGACTAAGAAACAAGATGTTGTCTCTCGTTCTTCTACGTGATTTGAGTATCAAGTTATAGCTATCACCACTTGTGAGATTGTTTGGTTGAGATGGATTCTTGCAGATATGGGCATTCATATCTCTCAGCCCATCCCTTTGTATTGTGACAGCGAGAGTGCGATAATGATTGCCAAGAACTCAGTGTTTCATGAGCGCACATTGAGATTGGTTGTCATTTCACACGGCATCATCTCCAAAAGGGCACTATTTGCATTCCTTATGTTCCTTCCACCTTGCAGATTGTTGATATTCTTACAAAGGCATTGATTGATCCTCGATTTCATTTTATGTCTGACAAACTCCCAATGCTTATTATTGTTGCATTGTGAGTTTAGGGGGGGGGGGGGGTTAGCCTAATAAGATTTTGGCCTTTATTTTATATTGGGTTTTATATTGGCCCATTAGCTAGAAAACCCTAATTAGCTGGTATATATATTATGTCTTTTCCTTTCATTGTATCTTGTACTTCTCATCTGATAATAATACAAAACCCTATCCATTATGTCTTATTAGTTTACAAAGTTCACTTCTACATTACCTATTTAACCAGTAAACTTTACGTGAATCAAAATGTTTATTGTAATACTCTTAGATGAGTAATAATATTGATTTGTTACGTGAATCAAAATGTTTATTGTCATTTCATTTCGATATGAAGGATCTCGGTGAAGCCTCTTATGTTATAGGAATAGAAATACATCGAGATAGAACAAAGGGAATTTATGATTGTCCCGAAAGGAATATTTGAGAACGTACTTAGTAGATATAAGATGCAATAATGCTCCCCTGACTTTGCTCCTGTAGTTAGAAGGGAAATTTTCAGTTCATTTTAATTTTTAAAAATATAGGAAGAACAAGATTATATGAAGTTCATCTTTTATGCTTTGGTAGTTGGAAACTTAATCTAGGCCCAAGTTTGTACTAAACTTGGAATCACTTGTGTTACTGCCATCCAAAGTTATTATCAATCAAATCTGAACATAGATCACTCGCAAGTTGCCAAGAATAATAATTACAAACATATTTACTTAGAAGTGTTAATCTGGAAGTGATATGAGTTTTGACTCCAAATTTGAAAAATAGAATGACAAGTCATTAATAAGATACATCTTTATGCTATCAATAAGCTCATATCATCGAAAAGTCATACGTGAAAGTTGACGATTACATCAAATATGATGGCAAACTATATTGTCATATATAATGCAACTTGCTATTGAATTTTAGTGAGAAAATTTAATCATAGGACTCATGATTGTAAATCTCATTTCAAGGTTGTTAAAAGAAATTTTGTTGCAATAACTTTGCATATGTAAGTTTTTTCACGAGTAATAGTTAAACCAGAGTGAGGTTTTACCTCGATATAAAATACTTGGTCATGTAAGAGCAAGCGAAGGAGAATAATATTTGTATCAAGCACATAAATGGCAGTAGTATCGAGCACATCCATACTAGTAATATGCTAGCAAATATAATGAAAAAATGTTAAGCACCCAAAGTATATGTTTAAGGCTAGACCTAGTGCATAGTACTTTATTGGAACTTCTAATTTTATTTTTTCAAGAACTTATTTATTACTCTTCCATACTATGTAATTTGTCAATATTAATAACTTGGAACATTTATTTTCTATATAGATAAATGTATTGCATTACCACCTAACTCTAAAGTGTTTTTACTTAAACTAATCGAAAGTTTCACATGAAGCACCACAATATGATTGGTTGGGGTTCGTGTCTAAAAATGCTACGTTAGGCTATACTTTTCAACTTTTGGTGTTAGTATGAAACAAGATGAATATAAATTAGCTAAGATAATAAAACATGTATATAGATAGTCATTGCACAAGTGAGAGAATGTGGAAAAATAACCTAACAATGTGGCCTTCAAACTATCTTGTAAATATTTATTTAATGTTGGTACAAATTATATCCCATACCAAAACATGATGATAGATATGTCATTTATTAATAACTTGAATATGTTGCGTTGTATAACTTACTCATAAGATGCTATAATGAGCATTAAACACATATTTGGAAGAAATGTAGGAGAAGGTTATAGATCAGTGTTTGCCTTTAGATTCTAGTTTTCCTTATAACACAATGATCATGTGCTTAATTATCTATCTATTAAGAACTCAATGAAGCATCTTTTATGGGAAGTGAAAATAATCAACATTACACCGTCTTCATCAAAGTTCCTATCACCAAGTAAGTTCATTCATTCTTTGCCAAAGATGGTCCGAACTAGGGATAAAAGATGCATGGTGATTTGTGTGGTTGTTTTTTCGGTTTGTGTTTTTAACATGTGAGTTGATTTTTGTTTTTATTTTTGATATATTTTAATTATACAAATATAACTAACTATGAGTCAGATTTACAAAAACGTTTATAATTGTATAAGTGATCCATGCTTGATAGAAGTATTGCATAAATGGTCTACATGTCTTATAAAATTACAAATATGGTCCTTACCTCATAGAAAATTAAAAGAAATAGTTCTTATGTCTCTACTAGATTTTAGAATTGGTTACTTCTTGTCACAATTAGCATTTTAGGGTTAAGAAATTTTGTCCATATGCAAATAACTCCTTGTGTAATCTTGTAACCCTACTTTGGATATAAGCCAATCTTCAATGTTATACCAGTTTACTCATTCAAAAATGTCAACTTAAGTAAAAAAAGTCTTTTTGTGAGCCCAAACATCCAACGCAAAACACTTTTATTTGGGCCTTATTGGGCCATGAAGGATAATTTCAAACTTCTTGGGCCGAAAACCCTCTCATATAACCACATTGGGTTGCAAACCCGTAAAGGGGCCTTCATGGACCAACAGTCTAAATTGTGCCATGGTATTCTCGGTTTCATTTCAAACCCAAGCCTAACATTCTTTTCTTCCTTCCCTCTCTTATTGGGCCGATCGGGTAGCCCATAAGTAAAAAAAATAGAAAGAGAAAAGGTGGTGGATATTGTGAGTGCCAGCTCACTTTTATATTCCATACATCCATGCATTGCCTAGCATACATCTAGGAGAGTTGGAATTATCCAACATACATCTAGAACATCTCTTTTTCCCTCTCTTCCATTAAACTCAACCACTCTTCCTACTTCCCTTCACCATTTCATTTGCAACTTATCTCCTCCCAAACATTCAAGAAATCCCTCATATTTCCTCCAAAAATTCATAGATGGTGTGTGTGTTTTCAAGAAGTCCTCTTCAAGCCTTCATAACTTGGTAATTTCTTGTCTAACTCAAGAGATTTTACTTCATGTTTATGCTTAGAACTTTCAATTTACACACTTTGTTGTGCGTCAAACTCCTTAGAACACCCATATTTTCGAGATCTCTTCAAGGCACAAGCTAGGTTCAAAGTTTCATCTTCTTCTTCATCTACATCTCAAAACCCTCAAGGTGAGCTTCATACCCCCATATATTTCGTGTTTTTCATGTTTTCGAGGGGAGGATACAAGTCGACTCTCGTTTAACCGTTGGATATTTGCATGCACCATTGTGTTATGTGTTTAACTTTTGAGTTTTTATCACTTATATCTTCATAAAAACCATGAGAAAAGTATGTGTTATCATATATATTACATGTAAAGTTGTAGATTTGGGATTATACACTCAAAATAGCAAAAATAAGTGTTGTGTTCAAACATGTATAACTTAAACTCAAAACTCAGCTTTTAGCAGAAAATTTTTGGTCTAATTACGGACTGTTTTGACCACCTTGATTGTAATGTTTTTCAAAACTATTTTACATGCAAAAATCTCAGGTTTATACCTTTAAAATGAATACTCTCACGCATTCATATGATTTTTCTACAATTTTGGCGATTTTTACAAAACTGCATATCATTTCAGGAATGATTTCGGACCAGTCTGTGAAGATGAACATTTTCACACTGGTTTGAGGCCATTAAAAATTATAATAAAAATTATGAACAAAGTAGACTCGTTTTGAAAACTCTCAGATTTTACGGATCCTAATTTTGATTTACGCTGATTTTTCTATAATTTTTCTAAAAACAGGGACAAAAATGTCAAAAACAAGAAATTGTTTTTATCATGATAAAAGCTCTTATACTTGTGTTAGATGCAAGTTTATATGACTTCTACATACCTTTAAAACATCTAGACATGTTAAATTATATATGTGTGTGTGTGTGTATATATATATATATATGTATATATATATATATATATGATTATATAATGTGTCTTGACAAACAAACGTAATAAACTTTATTTAGTATAGTTGAAGGTCGCAAACCACACTTTTAAAGGATACACAATTATTTATCGGCATAATTATCTTATTTGCAAGTAAAACAAAGTCATAGTTCACTAAATCTATTAAGGCTCTTGTGAGACATTGCGTTTGACACATATCGAGTGTACAACCGTAGCCTGAAGTTATAACTAGAGTCTCCTGGAGTGAGAGCTAGAGTTTATGTATAGATCCATACGGGGTTGACACCCCACACCTAAGTTGTTCGCTACAATTAGACTAGGCCAGTCTAAGGTGACAAACATTACCTTAAACAAGTTGACGCCTGAAAAACGTCATGACAGATGGATTAGTCATTATCAAGTATGGTTATAGCGACTCACATAGGGAATAACAATACGATTTTGGTTTACAGGAAGCTTACACTTCATCCGTTTTATTAAGCTATAGAACTGCAAATAATTTTCCAAGTATTCGATTTCTTACACTTCCGGTCTTAGGGTTTAAGACTACAGTTTTTCTTTACATCAGAAAATATCGGTTTTCTGGGAACATTCGCTTTACTTTTATAAAAAAAATATAATAGAGGACATGCATGCATATATTCACAGTTTTGGAACGAGACTTATTAA
Organism: Lactuca saligna; assembly: GCF_052625555.1. Taxonomy (NCBI): domain Eukaryota; kingdom Viridiplantae; phylum Streptophyta; class Magnoliopsida; order Asterales; family Asteraceae; genus Lactuca; species Lactuca saligna. Next base: position 40,116,031 of record NC_136417.1, on the reverse strand, counting down.
ACATTTTCATAGAAAATATCAGATTTTCTGGAAGAACTACGGGAACTATTCTAAACAAGTGCAAAACCATTTTTTATACAAAAATGATTATGAACTCACCAGCTTTTTAGTTGACGCTTTTCAAAGTGACTTATATTCTCAGGAAACCAGTAACAGGTAATCAACTCTACTATGAGATCAAGTGGTGCGACTTCAAGAAATTTTACTTCTTATTTTTGTGTAATCGTTAAACAAGCACAATTTGTAAAACAATGAATGTTGGTATATTGCAATATATGATGTTTGGTTGCTATGTTTCATTCATTTTCAATTGTTATGATACTGTATATGAAGTCATCCGCCCCCGGACGTTTCCGCCGTCCCGGTTCGAGGGTGTGACATTGTTAAATAGAAAATTTATAGAAATTGTCCCTTTATTTTAGAAAAGTGCATAAATGGTTCTTAAGATTCAAAAAATTATAGAAATTGTACATATGTTTCACAACATTATAGAGAAATAGGGATGCATAGTTAGTACCAAATTCTTATCTTGTACCGGTACCATATCGTAACCACTACCTAATTCAAACATATGGGACAATACTCGATACTCTTGTTATCGGATTGATGCTAGTACCGAAAATCGGTACCGGTATCGGTAATGTTAGTTCAGTTTGTACACAATATTGTTTCTTCCACCCATTATGGTATTCAAGACTCTTGGTTTGGTATCGGTTCCGTCTCATGTTCATCCCTATAGAGAAATAGTCCCTGTCTAATAGGGAAATAACCAAAATGGTCCATAAAAGTACAAAATAGGTCCTTGTCTATTAGTGAATTTACCAATATAGCCCACGTGTTTCAAAGCAAATTACCGAAATGGACCCAACGTAAGAAATCATTACAAATATTATGTATAAAATACGTGATTAATTCGCGAACCATCCCATTAGTTATAATAGGGTAAGTTACATGAATCGTCCCTCGTGCAGGTTCCAAAAGACATGTTGAGTTCCTATTTAAAAAAAATTAACTCGGACCATCTTTTGTTTGTAAAAAAACTTGCACACTCCATCCCTCCTGACATAAAAAGAATATTTTGCCTTAATAAATTCTTTTTATTTTTCTTTTATCTATCTATATATATATATATATATATATATATATATATATATATATATATATATATATATATATATATATATATATCCACAAACTCACCCCTCTCCCTTCCCTTTCTCCAGTTTTCTTTCGTCTCCCTTTTTCTCACCTATTCCCAATAACCACCGAAAACCCTAACTCTATGGCGAGACCAAATAATCCAAAATAAGAAAATCATTCGGTCGTGTGCATGTTTATCCCTGCAACAAGTCTCAACACAAATGTCTTATTCTTCTCCCTTTAATAGATCACCATATGTGTTTCCTTCTTCTTGTTCTTGCTTCAATTGACAACCACCAACAAGAAAATAATTGCAGCCTCTCCTTTGTTTCATTCTTTAATCGAGTAATCACCAACATGTCTCGCTCTCAATCATACACACCCCTCACATTCCCGTTTCTGGTTCGCTATAGATCAAGAATGAAACACCCATATCTAACCCATCTCTAATTTATTCGTTGTTTATCTCAGTGAAGTGAAGAAGACAACGGTTTCGAGGTTAGGGGGTAAGAAATTAATGAACATGGGATTTTCTTTTTCATTTTTTTGTTTGTGTGATCATTGATTTGTATAAATGTGTTGACTAGGTGGGCGATGGTTAAAGTTGTGGTTGGAGGTGATTACAAGAAAATGTGTTGATGATAGGTATGTGTAGGTGTTGATGAGGGTCGTTGGTGGATGGGTATAAGGGCGGTTAAGGTGGTAATGAATTATGGGTGAAGATGAAGGTCTCCGTTTTTTTATGGTTTAGAGATGGAGAATGGTGGTTTTGCTATAGGTTTTGGGAGATGGCTTTAGTGATGTCAGTGGTTGTGTGATATTTTTTATGGATGAAGGATGACTTGGGGGAAATAAGGGTTTGTGTTGGTTTATGGTGGAATGGTGATGGTGTAAGGTGGAGATGGAATGGTTCGTTGTTGGTTAAAGGACCACTGGGATGAACAACGAATGAATAATGGGTTGTCGATGGTGTTTCTGAGAGAAAGATAGGTGGTGGTTAATGGTTGTCGACGGTGTTGATGGTCCTATGTCAAAGAATTTAGTGGGAAAAAAAGTTTAGAAGAGAAGGGTTAGGATAAGATGGGTGGGTGAGGTTATTTTATTTTATTTTGTATGTTGTGAATGATTGTAAGAAAAATAAAATAAATAAATAAAAAGAACAAAAATGATAGAATCGTTATTTCATATATTCCAAGTAGGACTGTAAAGTGTAAATGAACCGAACGAACACAAATAAGGGTTTGTTCATGCTCGTTCATTAACAAATGAACGAACACCAACGAATAAACGAACAAGTTTTTTTGTTCATGTTCGTTCATTTAAAAAATTACTTTATAATCAAACACAATTGAACATATATGAACATAAAAGAAACTTAAATGAATGAACGTAAACGAACAACATAAACGAACGTTCACGGACATAATTGAACAAACGAGAAATTATGTTCATGTTCATTCATTTATTAAATAAACGAGCATAAACGAATTTTCCACCAAATGGTTCACGAACAGTTCGCCGAACGTTTAGTTCGTTTACAGCCCTACTTGCAAGGGATAAAACATGTAAATTTAAACTAACAAGGGTTGATATTTGCAACTTTTAACCAAACGAAGATGGTCCGAGTTAATTTTAAAAAATGTGAGACTGAACGTGTTTTTTTATCACTCGCACGATGGACGATTCATGTTATGTACTCTTAATAATATAACTCTAGATAAAAGAATATAGATAAACCGTGGGAAATGACTAAATATAAAAGAACAAAAATGTAGAATTGTCAATTTTAAATATTTATCATCCTATTTCTTACACTTTAATGATTTAGTAATTTCAACTCGCAACAAAATGAAACAAACAAAAACCAAACTGGATGTAAATTTCAATATTTCATTAAACCTTAAAAGCCAAAACGCTTTTAGTTAATTTAGTCGATTAAATATAATTGCAAAAATGAAATTACTAATATAGTAATACGTCATAATGTAATTATTTGAAGCACATCCAAACTGAAAGTAGTGGTTACGTGTTTCCGTTTGATCATGCAGCATAATACTCGGACACCCTTATATTTGTATATATCAAAATATGCCTTTGTCCAAAGAGCCCCTTCATGATTTTCACACACATACACTCGCTGCTTCGCTCTATTTATCATTCAGTCGATCATTGATAGGAAGGAAGTGCATCATCACTAATGGCGGAGAAGTCTTTCAAATACATCATCGTCGGCGGTGGTGTATCAGCTGTGAGTATTAATCCATCTAAGATCATTTCCCTTTCTGTTTTATTCATTTACAATGATATGGCTCCTCAATTGCACGTAATGTTACGATTATAGCATTTTCTGATTGAGTGATTTCCAGAGTTGTTTATCAGATTGTATAGGCGAACATAACATTGATCTTAATTTTTGACATTTCCAAATCGTAATGTTGTTTATGTGATCGAATTGCTATCTCGGTTCAATACGATCATAGATATACGTTATGTGTGTTTAATACATATTCAACTGTTCCTTGATTGTTTTGTTTGATTAATGATTATACAATTGCATCGATCCAAAATCAGATAAAATCTCACTTTAGGGCTCACACGACATCTTCGTTTTCCCAACGAATACACTCTCCTAGTGATCTGATGACCTTCAAATGTAATAACATTGGCGTTAATCGTTCAACAATATCATACGTTTTCAATTTCAAGCTCTCGTTAATACAAATCAATAACTAATTGTATTGATTTAGTTCAAAATTGTTTGGCATACGTACAGGGCTATGCTGCCAGAGAGTTTGAAAAGCAAGGAGTAAAGCCTAACGAACTAGCTATCATCTCTAAAGAGGGGGTATGCTTTTCTATTTGTCCAACTCTTTTACTCATATAGTTGCTTGAGTTACAAGCTAAATGTCGTTTTATCACTTTCTAATCAAATTTAACTAACCAAATTAGCTATATTGAACTATTTATACTCTGATTCTAAGTTGCTAACCTACACACTTCAATTTTCTAGGTGGCTCCTTATGAACGCCCTGCATTGAGCAAGGGATATCTGTTCCCAGAAGGTAACCTATTTGGCAAATTTCCAGTTACTTTCTGTGTTAATCATGAATTTGATTTTTTTTTTTTTTTTGTTATGAAATAATAAGTTTTTGTTACTTTCTTATCATATTATATTCTTCAGGAACTGCAAGGCTTCCAGGGTTTCATGTCTGTGTTGGTAGTGGAGGAGAAAGACTCGCACCTGAGTGGTATAAAGAAAAGGGCATAACTTTGATCCTTAGCACAGAGATAATCAAAGCAGATCTACCTTCAAAAACTCTCAAAAGTGCAGCTGGTGACACCTTTAAATATGAAGTTTTGATCATCGCAACTGGCTCCACAGTAACCTCTGAAATCCTTTTGTTACTATCAAATGTAATAAAAAGATTGTCTTTACATTTATACAAGTTTCTTGTTAGGTTTTCAGACTGGAGAACTTTGGTATACAAGGAGCTGATGCCAAGAACATCTTTTACTTGAGAGAAATTGCAGATGCTGATAAACTTGTGGAAGCAATTAAAAGTAAGAAAAATGGAAAAGCTCTTGTTGTTGGTGGAGGATACATTGGGCTTGAGCTTAGCGCAGCTTTAAAAATAAACAACTTTGATGTTAGCATGGTCTACCCCGATCCATGGTGTAGTAAGTTGAAATGCCATTCTTTCTAGAATAATTTTACATCTTTCTAATAATTGGAAACCACATGCAAAGATATACATTTTATTGATAATGACAATTGACAAATGTAATCATTTACAGTGCCTCGTTTATTCACTGCTGACCTGGCGGCTTTCTATGAGGCGTATTATACGAAAAAGGGAGTGAATATCATCAAAGGAACAGCTGCTGCTGGATTTGTAAGTAACGAAAAAGGAGAAGTAAAAGAAGTGAAACTAAAAAATGATCAGGTAATGGAAGCAGATATTGTGGTTGTTGGTGTTGGAGCAAAGCCTCTAATTAATCTATTCACAGGACAACTCGAAGAGGATAAAGGTGGAATCAAGGTATGTTTTTTTTTTCTTTTTATGAAAGTCAAACTATAGTCAATATCACTATATATATATATAAGGCATAAAGCCATATTCTTTGTTTTACAGACTAATGCATTCTTCAAAACTAGTGTTGATAATGTATACGCGATAGGTGATGTTGCTACTTTTCCCATGAAAATGTATGGAGACATAAGAAGAGTTGAACATGTTGACCATTCCCGCAAATCCGCAGAACAAGCTGTTAAGGTAATAATTAATACTTTAATTACATTTTGTTTGTATCAATTGACACGTCAGCAACACTAATATTATTACATTTTGTCATTTTGTTTGTATCAATTCTTAGGCTATTTTTGCAAAGGAGCAAGGAAAGGAGATTGGGGCGTATGAGTATTTACCATATTTCTACTCGCGTGCGTTTGATCTATCATGGCAGTTTTTTGGAGACAACGTTGGTGAGGCTGTTATTTATGGTAACCGTGATCCGGCTTCTGAGAAACCTAAGTTTGGAACATACTGGATTAAGGATAGTAAAGTGGTGGGCGCGTTTCTAGAAGGTGGTACCCCAGAAGAGAATAAAGCAATTAGTAACATTGCAAAAAAGCAACCTACAGCCCCTACTCCCGACTCACTTGCTACTGAAGGTGTCCAGTTTGCATGTAAGATATGAGATATCATTTTTTTTTATTCATTTAAAATAAATAACATTACAATACTATTCTATCATTAGACTTAGACTCTAGTAGTCTAGATAGTAGATAAAGATAAATCATGTAACGTTTTTCTTTTTTCCTTTTTATTTCCCAATAAATTAATTTCTTGAAAACGTAAAATTCCCGCAGCGCCCCCGTAGCACAGCCATCTCTCGCTACCTTTGTTCATGTTCCATCTAACACGATGCATTGCAACGATTTTGGGAGGAAGTGTTTCTCTCTCATCATCCTCTTTGTGGGCCATGTGGTCTTTTACATTGTTGGCCACGTCATCAATGCATACTAAAGCTTGGCTACTTTTGTTTTTGTTTTTTGGATTTTCCTTTGAGATATACTCTTTGGCTCTCTTTTCTTGATTCATTATTGATACAAACCCACGTTTTGATCTCGGTGTATCCCCCCATTCGCTTGATGATTTCTTCATTGGGAATGGGATGTTTGGTGAAGGGGTCAACACAGTGAGTGTTGACTTTTCTTCTTCCTTGGTTACAGAACCACAGAGATAATGAGGCTCTCGGTTTCTGTTAGGGTCTCTCTCCACTGATTTTGTTGTAAGCTGATCATGTATAAGTAAAGTTAGTGTCATTTTAGGATTTACCAAAACGTATTTTCGTCTATTTATTTAATATTATATAATATATTATATACACACCTGAAAATGAATAACTTTGCCATCTGAACAGCAATATGCAACCATGTCTGTTAGTCTTGAGACATGAACACACCAAATTGAAGATGATGAACAGTAATAGCTGTGTGATCCATGGTGTTGAGTTTTTACAGTGGGTGTAGCAGTAACAGGGGTGTCAGATACAGCTTTTGATAAGTTAATTATCTTTATTTCTCCATCATCCGATGATAAAACAACACATCTACAAATAATGATAAACATAAAGTGTAATTTAAAAAAGAAAATGAAAAATAGAAAGCGTGATTAATATGATTGTGATGGATACCTTGGGTCTGGATGCCAATCCAAACTGTATGTAATCTTCTGAAGAGGTATATCCCAAAGAGGGTGATATGGATCACTGAAAATAAAAAAAATAAAAAAAATTAAACATTATTATATATAATATAATATTGAAAATTTGCATTGAAGATTTTGAATATACTTACCGAATGTCCCAAAATCTAACACCTTTATGACCGGAAGTAGCGATTATGTTTGCACTCTCGGGATCACTACAGATATTAACAACAGTTTTAATGAAAAATTATTTATACACTAACTTCTTGCATTTTTTTTAAAAATAAAAATAACATGATTATACAGTTTATATTGACCTGGGTAGTGGTGCCCATTTAAGTGCTCTTATAGGAACAGTATCTGCACTGAAGCAAAGCAATGGTTTGGTATCTGTAAACAAAAAACATAAAACTGTTAAAAAAAAAAAAGAATATGCTAGATTTTAGTAAATAGAAAGTGAAAATATAACAAAGTACCTATGGATGAATCATTAGTAGAGAACTTCCATAAGGCAACCTGAACATATAGAGAATGGTATGAAATTATGAATTATACTTTGAATAAAAAATGAGATTATAAATATATAAAAATTGAGGAGCAAAAAAATGTAGGGTGAATGTTGAATTTGGATTTACCACTCCATCATGACAACCAGCTAGAATGAGATCATGAGGGGCAGATGTTGACCACTCCAATGTTAAGGGAATACTGTATAAGAAAAAGAGAACAAAATATTTACATTTTTTTTTTATTACCAATAATACAACTAACTTTACTCTCATTAATAGGTATTAGGTATTAACCTTTGTCTATCTCCACACTTCAACTTTGAACACATGAAAACTGGCTTCAACTTAAGGAAGCGAGGATCAGTGCCTTCCTTTTGACAAGAAGAAAATAAAGCCTTAGTTGCACTAAGAACAGGTACCTCCCACCTATAATACCAAAAGCATCAAAAAATTTATAAAACTTATAATAACATATTAATTAATTAATATATAAAAATAAATCATACACTTCAAGAGCTCCATTCCCAAGCAAAACAGCAAGGTACCCCATTCTGTAACTAGAAATATCATGAGAATCAGGTCTCCATTTCACATCCCATGCCACTTTTCCATTGTGAGCCAATCCCATCACAAGTCTAGGCAAAGCAATATCTTTAGAAACCGAGTTACTATTTGGAACACTTCCAGGGGTATGATGATGATGATGATTCTCAATAGCAAGCAACTTTGGTGGCTGTTGAGGGGAAGTTTCAGGGGTATTTTTGTCAATATCAACCAACTTTTTTGAGTGTTGAGGGAATTCAATAGCAAGAGGCTGTGGATATGAGTTTGTATTAGAAACAGGAACAGTTTCAGAATCAGAAGCTTTCTTTCTTGGTCTCCCTCTTGGCTTCTTTGGTTGATTGGTTTCAAGATTTGTTTCTTCAATCCTTTTTGGTTTGACTTTGACCAAAGGAATCATATCTTGTTCTTTTGTATACGCATTCAACAAACACCATATCTGAATGAGACCTCTTCCAGTAAGTGGAGCACCAATTTTATGATATGAAGACTCTGGTGGATGAGCAGCAACAGCAATAAACTAGAATACAATTTTAATTTTAACAAAAGAATAAATAAGATTATGTTTATTTATTCTAAAACATAATAAATGATCAACAATAAGTACCTCTACGTTAATGTCAGTGTTGGAATTTTGATGAAGTATGGGACACCAATCTAAAGCCCAAACATGGCCTCCAACATACATCACAAAATCTTTGTTTCCATCTGAAGTGTCCTGTATTAATGTCAAGATTTTAAGCTCTAGTAAAATAGATACTTTAAAAATGAAACTTTTATGTTATATGTACTTTAGGAACAAGTGCTGAAGAAAACTGAGGCAAGTTGATTTGAGGTGTGATGTTTTTCTCATGGCTTTCACAAGCAAACTTAATAGCTCGAGGTTGATAGCAAAAATTCCTCCATTCTCTGTAGATTAAAAGATATATTGTTTGGTAAAAAAAAAAAAAAAAATTGACAATATCACTTTGCTAATACTTAAACTTTTAATCAGACCTTAAGAAAGTAATGGAAGAAGAGAAGCGTTGAATTTGTGGATACTGGAACTCTGATTCTCCAGAGAGATTAGCAATTTTATCCATGGCTTGAAAGTGATTTTCAACTGAAGAATCGAATTTGGAAACCAAAATTTCTGGATCATCATCATCATTCTCCACAGAAACTACTTGAAGATTATTGGATCTTGGAAACTCCATTTGTAATGATGTGTAAATGCCTATACAGTATACAATATACACATACAAGTTACAAGAATTTCATCTCAATGGATGCATTGTCTTATTACAGTATAACCACCATTCTATCACATTACATAAACACATACAACACGCATAATCACAATTATGCATAATTTGCAATGAGTTCTGAAGAAGCACAGTTATATAAGCTTTCAACAATCTTGCTTAAACTTTCCATTGACAATATGAAATATTGATTATGCTGCTGTTTCTGTTATTCTAACTCTGAATGCTAGCTAAATTTCATCTTCTTCTTCTGTTATCACTCATACAAGTTACAGCCAGTAGATTGTTTATCTAAAAAAGTTCAAAATCCATATAAATTTCCAGAAACAAAGGACAAATAGTGACATGTGATTCCATCTTCTTCTTCTTTTGATATCAAGAGCCTGACTAAAACAAAGGCACCATAATAGACTCTGGAGTGATTCCACTACTAATCCAAATCCTCAGCTGTGGAGCCTTTTCAACAAAACATGAACCAAACTAAATTTAAAACACCCCCTGTTTGATTTTCTTTTCGTATGGAAGGAACATTCACAATGCCAATTTCAGCAAAAAAAAAAACGATGTCAATTTCAGGAAAAAAAAACGATGCAAAACTTAGCAATAAAAAGTATTCCAAGGTCGTTCTTCGATTTCAGAAGGTCATTCAAAGGCACATTCTCGTGATCCAAGCAAAAAAAAAAAACGAAGTTAAAAGATCAAGGAACTAACCCGATTAGAATTTTGTATTCAGAAATCCGTTATCATCAGAAACTCGTATTCGTTTAGATTGAAACGAAAGTCCAAAAATTGTGTATTCAATAAACCTAATCAAGTCGGAATCGAAGATAAAACTTGAAAAATCGAACCCTGTGGCCGGAGGTGAAGCGCCGGCATCAGTGTGGAAGAGGAATCGCCGCCGTTGGTGTGGCTGGAGGTTGACTAGTCGGCGTCGGAGGAACTCAGTAGTCAGGAACAATTTTCATTGCCAGGGGTGTTTGGGATTGGTTTTTAGTTAAAAAGTCCATTGCAACATTTTTTACTTATAGTTTTTTTTTTTTTTTTTTTTTTTTTTTTTTTTTTAATTATTATTATTTTTTTAATAGTAGGTTTTAAAATAAGTTTGGATTAGGTTAAAAAGCCAAAATGCACCAAAATTCATGACTTTTAAAATCATAACTTTTTCTTCTTGTCAAAAAGTTATTCTAAAAGGATTTTTATAATTAACAAACAACTTTTCAAACTTTTAGCTTTTTGAAAACTGAAATCGAAATCTGTAACAATGCATTTAATAGATTGTGAAAACTGAAATCGAAATTAGTTGATTCCCAAATCACAACAAATAGCAAACGAAGGAACTCAGGAGTCGAGAACAATTCATTCAATAGGAAATTAGAAATCAAATGTTTGAGATTAGTGAATCCTAATTCCTAATTCTACTATTCCAACGGTGAAGAGATGAAGACAGAAACCGAGAGAACTGGAGAAGAAAGAAAAAGGAGCATCCAAGCATACCTGATTTTCGGTGACTGGTGGATTGTGGACAGCGACACAACTTGGTGAATGGTTAGGTGCATGCGTCCAGCCACTGAGCGAAGTAACGACGATGGGGGCGAAACTGCCCAAGGTTTCGATTTTGACTTCTACGTTGACTTATCAGGAAGGGCCACAACCTAATTTTGAACATAGCCTGCTTATATTTATAAAATTTGAAGTGATATAGGTTGCTTCTAACCCAAATTTCAGATGGGGTGGGGGGATGCTTACCTTAGTGTACGTTCTTGAGAGTATCGTGATTTTTCAGAGTAAACTGACAAATTACTTTGTAAATAAGTAGTTTAACTCTAGTAAAAGAAAAAGCACTGACTTGAGAGGATAACGTACTTAACCTTTTAGTCACATTTGGTCATTAATTTTTTTTCCATAACTTATTAACCCTTAAACTTGTTGAAATAGGTACATGTTGCCCTTATAACCATTTTAGCAGGTTTCCTAACTTTTTAATTTAAATACATATAAATGAAGTATTAGGTGGAAATGACGTGGTATGCCCCATCATTAAAACTGAAGTCTAAGTTGCATTTGGTCAGTAAACTCAAGTGTCCTTCCATCGCTCTGAAGAATGAGATCATCGTCTCCCAGTGATCGGAACTTCATTGCAGTGTATTTCCACTACATGGGACATTTTCACCAAATCCCTTAGTATACTTTGATCTCGATAGAGCATCCATTCGAGACGTTGACTTCAGTGGGTTTCAATTCGAAAAGTTCATGGATTTCCTTCAGAAGCTCACAAGTTCATACACTAGTCAACGATGGTGACTACAAATAATTTTTGGATATGGCGTATGCTAATGACAAGAGAATGAATGTGTATGTGGACCACCAGAATGAAGTTGCCAACTTGTAACATCTTGTTTTGAGGTACTTTCATTTTTGACCCCTTTCATGGAGATTTATTACATTTTGGTCCTTATAATGTAAGACTTGTGGATGAGAGGGGCTAATATTGCCACTTTTAGAATGTTGGGGCGGAGCCACGTACATTGGGCGTACATTTTGCGTACACTATGCGTATGGGATGAAGTCCCAAACCCTAATATTTAAGGTTTGGACCTTATTTATTCTTCATGAACTCTTAATCTTGGTTCTTTTCATCAGCCTCCATCCTCTCAAAATGTCCTTGTAACTCTAATCCACCTTAATATCATTTTGGAATTTGTGTGTGGGTGTTTTGGTGCCTTGAAGAAGAAGGAAGGAAGTAAAGATCATCTTGGAGGAGTGAAGCACCTTAGATTCAGAACCACTTCAACATTTGGCATCACTTGGAGGTATAAAGTTCTCATCTTGATCACTCTATCTTATAGATCTAGACATTTCCTCCCTTACATTACTTTTTGTCCCAACATGGTGATTCTTGAGCATATCATGTTCTTGACCCATTAAGTTGTCCTTTCAGACCTTAGGAAGGTTCTTAAGTCATAAAAATGTGGTCTTGATGGTTAGTTTTGGTCCATGTATTCTTTAGAAGGTCTTAATGCATTAAGATGTTGTACTTTGGGGTATTGGGCACTTAATGTACATGCAAAGTCATAAAGTTGGAAACTTTATGACTCTTGGGGGTAATTAGCCTTGGATTTGAAGTTTGGACGTGAATGCTTAATGTATCAAGCACTTAATAGGGAAAATGAGATTTTTCACATATGCCATGCATACCTTAGTGTACGTCATGCGTACGTGGTCTACTCCCTCGTTTTCCAGTCAACTTGAGTACGCCCCGCGTACCTATGGGGTACACACAATGTACTCGCCCTAAGTCGACTCGACTGGGTTAACTAGTTGACTTGTTAGTTCTGACCAAGTTTGACCAAGGGTAATTTAGGAAATTATGATTATTTTATTAATGGGAAATGTTGGACATTTAGGACTTGGGTGGAGCCGGTATTCGGGATCAGAGTATTGATCAGTTTTTCGTTAGGTTGTGAGGTGAGTCTTCCTCACTGTACTTATAGGTCGAAGTCACCAATGCCGACATGGTGGATTGGATATCCTGTTATATGATGGCATTTCATTTATGTTGTAGAATCGGTTAGATCGGTATACTGGTACATAGGATGTTAACATGCGGTAGTGATCTGTAAACTTGCATGTTTGTATGATGCCTGGTTATACGGTTATCTATTTATATATATATATATATATATATATATATATATATATATATATATATATATATATATATTATGGTTGGTTGGGTTGAGGCGGTCCTGCTTTGTGTTGAAGGGCCAAGATACAGAAGGCGATTCAGATAGACTGTAGGCCCTGCAAAGCGGTCCAGTCAGGACAAAGGCCCGACGAGCTGTCCGGATAGGCAGTAGGCCCTGCAAGGCGGTTCAGTCATACCGAAGGCTCAGGAGCGGTCCAAATAGGTTGTAGATCTATCGGACGGTCCACTTCAGGTTGAAGGCTCTATTATGCATGTTGTTGTTTAATATGTTGTATGTGGTTGTAATTTGGGGGAACTCACTAAGCTTTGGCTTACGGTTTTAGTTTATTGTTTTAGGTACTTTTGATGATCGCTGGAATGCGAAGGCGTGACCGTACACATCCTTTGTTTTATGACTTTATGATTTTGGGATACTTTGATATTGATAAACAATTTGGAAACAATGATTTTGTAAACATTTTATGACTATGGGTGGTTTTTAAAAGTTTAAATTTGTTGTAATTTTTGAGTCGTCACAAGTTGTATCAGAGCCTTGGTTTGAGCGAATTGGAGGAACACCCATGTGAATCCAATCTCAAACTAAGGAAATACAAAGATTTTAAAAATGATTTTCTAAATTGTTTTCAAAAAAAATAACCAAGAAAGAATGTGATGTGTATGATCAGTCGGAGCCAGTAGGTATACACGAAGTTACCACACAGTTAACTGTTATTATGTTATGTAGAACATCATGCTAGTGATAGGCTAGGGATCTTCAGGAATCGTATGATAGAATTGTCGGATTATATGATGCCTGATATCCTAGGGTTCTTTCTTATATGAAGTTGACATCCTTACTGTAATTGCTTAGTGTATGCATCAAAATTGTACATAACTAAGATTTTATAGTCTGAAAATGTTTGATTTAGCCTTATTTCATGTTCCTTGTTTGGTTGTGGGCTTAGGGTAGAATCAAGTATTCGACTTTCTATAGGATCCAGTGCTATGTACGATTAGCATGCGCGAGTGTTGCAGGGTTCGTTGAAGTTTCATGGATGAGTTATGTGTGGTCAGCCGATCAGTCGAGGAATGCCTAGCCTTTCTCTAGGAAGTGATAATATGGTGTATGTGTATTTTAGTGAGTGTATTTTGGGACGTTGTGATGGTTTTTTAAGAAAAATACAGGTAGGTGTGGAAGGTAGTATACACCAATACTACTGAAAGTGATGGGTTTTGAGCAAAAGAACATTCCTATGTGCACATGCAAAACCCTAAAGCTTTGGATCTAGGTTTCTCTATTGCACATGCAAATTTATCCAAAGCTTGAAAACCCTAATCTAGCATACTATAAAAATCAAAATCTACAACTAATACAAGATTAGATGATTACCTTTTGATAGTAGCAAGAATCTTCAATCTTCAAGAGATTAGTATCATAATTGTAATACCTCTAATGGCTCACAAACACCAAGTCAAGAAAATGATCAAGAAGAGAGAGTATTGAGGCACAATTTCGGCTATAGGAATTCTAGTGTCTCTTCTGGTAGTCGAAAACTGAAGCCCTAGGGGTCCTTAAATAGCTGAGCTGCTAGGGTTTCAGTAAAAAAACCCTAATTAGATAGCTTAGGCCCTAAGCAGCTCCAAGAACCTTCTGGAATAGGGCCCTTGGATGATTTCCAAGTGAGCTTCCACCTTAAAATCGTCCACTCCCTTAATCCATAAGATCCACAACGCAAATTCAATTATCTTATAATTGGCAATTTTGGTCCCCTTTAGTTAATTAATCTCTTTTAGCCACAAAATTAATTCTTAATTAATTATTGACCAATATTAATTAAAAAATTTGATTTCTATTTTAATATATTATTCATATAATATATTAATAAACCATAATATCCTCTCTCTCCATAAATCATCTTGTCAAGTTGCTTTGGTGAAGGCAACGTAAAAGGACCATGCAACAACCGGGTCAAGTACATACCAAATATAGTTATGGACTTAGACACTAATCCAACAGTTTCCCACTTGGATAAGTCTAATAACTATAAATGAAAGTACGACTTTAGGATCCGATTAGCAATCATAGCTCTCAAAAACCATTGTCGAACTCTGATCTTATAAGTGACCTGTCCTTTAGATAAGGGATCGTATAGTCCTCCGTTCTAAATATCGTGCAGACAATTACATGGAACATAGTTATACTTATTGTCCTGCAGTTTGTTTCTCGATCTCTAATTTGGTTGACATAGAAATTAATTGAACACATCAATTCAGTAGTGACCGGGCCCGACACTTAAGTCAAACCAAATCATCGAGGGGCCCATATATCGCTTTTACCCTCTTAGGATAAAAGGAACAGTTAAACTTCGACTTATATGCATTTACCATTCACTCATGAAATCATGTACACCAATGTGTTTTATAACATCAAGTTACTGATGCATTTACGCATTATCAATGCACAACCAACTTCAAACAATAGACCATATATCTAGGTTTAAAGACCATATGATATTATCATCTTGTGATTACTCGTGATAAATTCCATGAAGCGATGCCAGCAAGCGTGGGTTTAATACAATGCTCAAATCTAATTTCATAAGCACTCATGAATGTTGCAACAAACTTTTTCTATGTCTAGTACACTTTAGACAATCTACAAACCAATTCATGACAGTCTTCTTTCATACCAACTTCCAAAGTATAAGCGATTGTGGACTGTTCGGATAATCTTATCATTCAGGAAGTAAAAAACATGCAAATTGAAATAATAGGTAAATAATTAACACAAGACAATAACTTTACTCGTAAATAATACACCTTTATTTAATCATCAAATGCTAATTACAATTTATCTATGACACGTTTCGAAACTATCTAATCTAAACTAATATCGTCCTTCAGCCCAATGCTCCTAGCGTGGTGCAAGTGTTTAACCCTACTCAGTCCCTTCGTAAGGGGATCTACTAGGTTATCCTCTGACGATACCATCTTCACTACGAGGAGTCCCTCTTCCACCCGATGTCTAATAAAGTGATATTTCATGTCGATATGTCGGGATCTGCCATGGTCCCTCGGATCCTTGGTCAAGGCAACCGCTCCTTCTTTATCGTAGAAAATCTCCATAGGCTCCTTTATGGCTGACACAATTCCAAGGTCTCCGATGAAGTTCTTCAACCATAACGCCTCCTTTGACACTTCGCTCGCCGTTATATACTCTGATTCGCACGTTGAATCAGCTACGGTCTCTTGCTTGGAACTTTTCCAAGTCACTGCACCTCCATTTAGGGTAAAGACTCAACCCGACTGAGAACAATAGTTGTCCCAGTCGGTCTGAAAACTGGCATCACTATACCCTCGCACCCTTAAGTCATCACTGCCACCGAGGACTAGAAACCATTCCTTGGTCCTCCGAAGGTACTTCAGAATATTCTTAACTGCGGTCCAATGTGCTCTGCCAGGGTTCCCTTGATATCTGTTGACCATGCTCAAAGCGAAGGCCACGTCAGGGCGAGTACAAGTCATAGCATACATGATTGATCCAATTGCGGAAGCGTAAGGTACTCGGCTCATCTCTGCTATCTCGACTTCGGTACTCGGGCTTTGAGTCTTACTCAACTTGGCATTGTTTGGATCGGTAACTCCCTTTTCTTGGAATTATCCATACTAAAACACTTTAGTACCTTGTCCAAGTAAGTATCCTGACTAAGTCCTATTAGCCTCTTACGTCTGTCTCTCATTATCCTTATTCCCAAAATATAGGAAGCCTCTCCGAGGTCCTTCATAGCGAAGCACTTCTCGAGCCAGGACTTGACTTCCTGTAGCTTTGGGATGTCATTTCCTATGAGTAGTATGTCATCAACATACAATACGAGGATGCTAACTATACTACCACTAGCTTTGACATATACACATGATTTATCCTCGCTTCGTAGAAAACCAAACTCTTTGACTTTCTCATCGAAACAAAGATTCCATCTACGAGACGCTTGCTTCAGTCCATAAATGGACTTCTCAAGTTTGCACACTCTATTACGATGCTTCGCACTGACAAAACCCTATGGGTGAGCCATGTAAACATCCTTAGCCAACTTCCCATTGAGGAAAGTGGTTTTGACATCCATTTGCCATATTTCATAGTCATGAAATGCAGCAATGGCCAGCATTGCCCTAATGCACTTTATCTTCGCGACCGGTGAGAAAGTTTCATCATAGTTAACTCCGGGAGTTTGAGTGAAACCCTTCGCGACCAATCGCGCCTTATAGGTGTGTACATTCCCATCCATGTCGGTCTTCTTCTTGAAGATCCACTTGCACCCGACCGTCTTACGACCTGACACATTATCAACCAAATTCCAAACTTGGTTGCCATACATGGACTGAATCTCGCGGTCCATAGCCTCTTTCCATTTTGTAGACTCCGGGCCTGCCATGGCTTCCTTGTAGCTGTTAGGTTCATCCAAATTTATTAGTGTACTATCACTAATAAACGTATCACCCTCACTTGTTATATGAAAAACATGCAACACAGGCAGAACACTAACTCTACTGGAATGTCTAAGAGGTAAGGATTCATCAATCGGTTCAACAGGAGTTTCCTCCTCATTCGGTTCGTGAAGCTCTTCAAGATCGATTTACCTCCCACTATCCCCTTGGCTTATGAGTTCTCACTCTCGGAAAACCCTTATCCTCGCAACGAAGACAAAATTGTCACTCGGTCTATAGAAGAGATATTCAAAGGACTTCTGTAGGTATCCGATGAAAATACACCGCTCACTACAAGGTTCGAGCTTGTTGTGATTCTATCGTATTATGAAAGCCTTGCAAACCCAAACCTTGATATGTGCCAATGAGGGAGCCTTCCCTGTCCACATCTCATGAGGTGTTTTGGCAACCTTCTTCGTAGGAACTAAGCTAAGGATATGGGCCGTAGTCTCTAAGGCATACCCCCAAGAATGAGATAGGTAGTGAAGAACGACTCATCATGGAATGAACCATGTCTATCAAGGTTCGATTACGCCTCTCAGGCACACCGTTCAACTGCGGTGTTCTTGGTGGCGTCAATTGCGAAACAATTCCACATTCCTTGAGGTAGTCGTGGAATTCAAGACTTAGGTATTCTCCACCTTGACCAGATCGAAGCATCTTGATTTTCCTGCCCAACTGATTCTTCACTTTCTGCTTAAACTCTTTGAACTTTTCAAAGGTTTCTGACTTGTGCTTGATTAAGTAGATATACCCATATCTGCTATAATCATTGGTGAAAGTCATATAGGAGCGACTTTCATCCCTTGTGGTGGATCTAAAAGGCCCACAAATCGGTGTGTATGATATCCAATAAACCCTCACCCCTTTCACAAGTACCAGTGAAGGGTGACTTGGTCATCTTTCCAAGTAAACAAGACCCGCACACATCATTGTTCTTAAGGTTGAATGACTCCAACACTCTATCCTTTTGGAGTTGGGCTATGCGCTTTTTGTTGACATGTCCAAGACTACAATGCCACTAGCATGCTTTGTCCAAACTATTGGAAGAATCGATATGCAACACATCATTTCCTAAGTTGTCCATAACCATCACAATTTCATATATTCCATTACAAGGAAATGCTTCAAAATAGAAAACACCATTAAGAAAAGCATTAATAGAACCTTTTTCATTATCAAACGAAAATCTAAATCCTTTTCTATACAAACCATGAAAAGAAATGATGTTTCTTGCAATTTCTGGAGAATAGCAACAATTATTCAACTCTAGTCCTAACCCACTACTAAGCACCAAAGTATAAACTCTAATCTTGGTGACAAACGATGATCTTCTGTTCCCCATGATCAAGTTTATCTTCTCATGCTCAATATCCCTATATCTTCTTAGGCCCTACAAATAAAAACAAATGTGAAAACCACGTCCTGTATCAAGAACCCAAGAAATAACATGCAATGAGTTATCAGATTGAATAGTATAAATACCTGCGAAGGACGGCTTGATCTTTCCATTCTTGATATCTTGCAGATGTTTCGGGTAGCTTCATTTCCAATGCCATTTGTCATGGCAGTGATAGCACGCTGCATCCTTAGGGTTGGAGGTGGGTGCAGCGTGACCAACCTTGGTTCCACTAGAAAAGGTGTGTTAGATGCCATTTTATGCATCTTATATGGTAGTTTTTATTATCATTTTAGTACCATATTTTGTACATTTGCATTTCATTTATTTAAATAATGTTCAGCTCATGTATTTTGTTAGAATTCCCGTACTACTCATATTTTTATGTCAATTTCAGATAGTTTGAGTGGAGCAGTGCTTTGGGAGCAGTTGGATGCGTGTTTGGAGCTAAAAATGGAGCTTGGGACTTATGGAGTATGTTGAGGAATGCTTGCAAGATGCTTTGGTTAGGAAACATTCGATTGAACTGATCACACGAAGATAGTATATGCAATCTAAAGTTAAAGGATCTTGTTGGCAGCTTTGACCCCCTCTTAGTATTTTGACCATATCTTGAGAACTGTAACTCCGATTGATGCGACTCAAAATGATCTGGAAAGTAGACGAAATTTTGGACGTCTTAGGTACAACATGAGATTGCAGGTTGCCTTTATGCGATTGCATGGGGCCTTTTTGAGATCATAGGTAGGTCGCAGCTTGGATTTGAGGTTTTTTAGTGCCAAAAATTCATCCGGAAGTGAAAAATGCAAACCTGCGATCGCAGGTTGTGTATATGCGATCGTAGGTTGGCTAAAAACTGCCAAAATAGTATCCTACTTAATTAAAAAGGCCCGTGACACGTTTATTTCAAAACCTGCGATCGCAACCTCAATACATGCGATCGCATGTTATCTGTTTCTTGTTCCGGAAGCTTCCAACTTGAGTATAAATACAACCCTCATAATCAGTTGTAAGGGTTGGACGATTCCAGACGAAGAAAACCACTTCATAAGGCGATTTTTGAGTTCTTTGAGCGTCTTTTGGAGATCTGAAGACTGCGAATCATCTCACGATTTTAGTTTATCTAGATTGACCAGTAATGTTTCTTTTATCTAGTTTGATTTCGTTTTTAGCCATGTCTGGCTAAAACCTTAGTTTTCAGTTCTGCAAATATGAGTCTTTTCATGTGATTGATCATTAGATTCGGTTTTTGATTTGTGTTTTTATCCAGATTCTTCAGTTTTGTTCTTAATGAATGTTTGATTTTGATTCTTGTTAGCCTGATCACCTAGCTAGGGTTTTATCATTCAAGTTAATCAGTTAATAGAATCCGTAATTGTTCTTTTCAACTGGTAAAAGTAACAAGTAATAAATCTGTTCCGTGTTTAGGATTTGACTTTATTATAAAGTGTAAAAATCATATCTTTATGCTTCCAAGCTTGTGAGAAGTATTGGATATTGCTGGGAATTTTACATAGATTATATTGCAACTTTTCTGATCTTAATTAAGAGCTTGTTTGATTAGATAGCAAAAAGTTATGGTTAATTGAAGAGCTTGTTTTGGTTAACTAAATAAGGTAAAAGAGAAATTACTAGAGCTTGTTAGTTTTTCTCAGTACCAGCTTAGATAGAACACATCTCAAATAACTGGATCTGGGTTGATTGTATGATTAGGAAAGTTGTAGCAGAGCTGAAATTGTTTTTTATATTCATTTTTATTTAATTTAATATCACTGCATTTTTAGTTTTTAGTTTATTTCAGAATCCCCCTTTTATATTCTGTTTCTTGACTAGATGCGCCTGATGCAAAAAGGCATTGACTTTTAGGTTGTGTCCCTAAGGATTTGACCCTCCTTCCTTGTGCTATATTTTTAGTGCATTCCAAGCAGTGATAAATTTATCCGTTTAATACGTGTGAAACAACGTGTTAACAAATTGTCGCCGTTGCCAGGGACATGGTGTTTTCTAATAGTTTTATGCCAAGAATTTTTCATTTAGGTACACATTTAGTTTTTGATCCAGAAATCGAGCAAACTACAAGAAGACTGAAGAAAGAAGCAACAAGAAAGAAACGATCAGGTGGTCTTTTTGGTTCGTCTTCATCCCTACCTTTAGAAACCCCCACACCACAAGGCACTCCCTTGTGGAACGAACCAGATCCATTTTTTCCGAAAGTACCCCCATCATCACCTCAAAACAGCCCATATAAAACTTATTCTCCACTTTCCTCCGTTAAATATGAAACCACTGACTCTTTAGAATCCAAATCTGAAGAATCATACATGAGCGAAAATGGAGTCGATGCTGAAAAGACTCTTCATGAGTGGGCAACACAAGAGGTTACCCAACAACCTCTATGTATCACTTTTCCAGAAGTCCAGAACTCCGAACTTAAATCTGGGCTAATTCATCTTCTTCCTACATTCCGCAGACTGGAAATCGAAGACCCACATAAATTCCTCAAGGAATTTCATGTGGTTTCATGCTGTCATAGAAGACCAGATAAAGTTGAGGGCATTCCCCTTTTCACTTCAAGATTCTGCAAGAGAATGGTTATATGAACTCTCATTTGGTTCCATCACCACTTGGATAGAGCTCGAGAAGCTGTTCTTAGAGAAATATTTTCCAGAAACGCGAGTCTCCAGTCTTAGAAGAGAAATCCTTGGTATCAAACAAGGAAAAAGAGAAGATTTACATACCTACTGGGAGAGATTCAAGAAGTTGTTGGTCCATTGCCCCCAACATGGATTTAGTGATTACCATCTCTATAACTGTTTCTTTGAAGGTCTGACACCCATGGAAAGACGACTGATAAATGCTTCCAGTGGTGGTTCTTTGGGTGACATGACCCCAACTAAAATCAGAGAGCTTATTGAAAAGTTGGAAATCGAGTCTAAACATTCTAGAAATGAAGATGAGTAGTATCCATATCAGCCAAGGGGTGTCGAGGAAGTCAAAAATGTTCATCTGGAAGCTCAGATATCTTAATTGACGAAAGTTGTTCTGCTCCTGACTAAAGAAAAAGCAGCTGCAAAGAAACAATGTGGGACTTACTTGAAGACTGATCACCCTACTGACATGTGCCCAATATTGCAAGAGGATACATTTGCAGTAAAAGTTTTTGGGGGCTACCACTAGAATTTTCAGAATAATTATCAGCAGAAACAACAATTTCAGCCTCCACCCGGATTTCAGCAGCAACGGAATTTTCAACAGCCGAGTCTTCAGCAAAATTTTCAGAATCAGCAGAATTTTCAGCAGCCTTCACAGCAACATTCTGGCAGCTCTAGTATGGCTTTGGAAGATATTGTTAAAAGTTTGGCCACTAGCACTCATGCATTCCAGAACGAAACCAGAGCTAATATCAAAATTTTGGAGCAGCAGATGTCTCAACTTGCCACTTCTATGGGTCGACTGGAATCTCAAAGAAAGTTACTGGGGTATACAGAAAACAATCCAAAGCACAATGTGAGTGCTATTTCCTTGAGAAGAGGATAAACAATGAAGGCCCAAGCTTATCTGAACTAGAAAATAAGGCTGAGGAAGAATTTGAAGAAGTTATGGTTGAAGAGGGAGATGTGGAAGAGACAGAAAAAGGAGTTGAAGTTGAAGAGTATGAAGAGGTTTTGGTTGAAGCAGAAGCTGAAAAAGAAACTCCAACACTACCCAAGCCAATTCTGAAGGAGTACAAGCCACTACCACCCTTCCCATCGCGACTAAGGAGCACGAAACGCGAGCGTGAGGATGAGGACACTATGGAGATTTTTCGCAAAGTAGAGGTAAACATCCTGTTACTTGATGTTATAAAACACATTCCTCGTTATGCTAAGATTTTAAAAGAATTATGTGTTTCACAGAAAAAACTGAAATCTAATGAAACAATTAAAGCTGGTGAAAATATTTCTTTAATTTTGCAAAATGGTTTGCCTCCAAAGTGCAAGGATCCGGGGATTTTTTCTGTTCCTTGTAAACTGGGGAACCTTAATTTTCCAAAAGCCATGCTTAACCTTCATGCCTTAGTTAATGTCCTCTCGTTTTCTATTTTTGAGAAATTAAAATTGGGATCTTTGCAAAAGATGGGGACCATCATCTAGTTGGCGGATCATTCAACAATACACCCAAAAGGTGTGCTTGAGGATGTTCTTGTCCAAGTGGGTGAGCTTATTTTTCCCGCTGATTTTTATATATTGGACATGGGAAACTTGGACACTTCAAATGTAAACTCTATTATTTTGGGAAGGACTTTTATGAAAACTGCAAAAATGAAAATTAATGTTTTTAATGGAATGATTTCAATGGAGTTTGATGAGGAAGTGGTTAAATTTCAAATTAATAATGATGATTTTCCTTTTGAAAATGTTTCTGTCAATTATATGGTTACCAACAGTGCTTTATTATAGGACTGTTGTGAGTTTTCTAATGTATTTGTGCAAGAAAATTTTTTAGACAGGAATTCATCTTATAATATATACAAGGAGACGGCAGAAGATAAGCTTAGGGAGGTGGAAGAGGTTGAGATGAAATCTGCTACAGAAGAAGAATCAAATAAAAATATGAAAAGAAAAAAAACTTTTGATAAAAGAAAAGGTGAAAGTGGTGATTTCAGATACGAATCTGAAAAGAAGAAATCTGAGACGAAAAGAATTTGAAGAGAAGATTTCTGGGAAGAAGAAAAAGATTAAAAAGAGAAAGAAGTATAATTAACTGAAAAACTTATCTGATAACTATTTGGAGTCTTTCCAGTTTGCTAAACAAGTTCCAGGTCCACCCATATTGCCATATTTGAAGGGATCTGGAGTCACAAGAAAAGAGTTGAGCTTCAAAGAAGTCCCAACCACACTAGTTAATAATCTGGTTGGACAAAGTCGAGCCAACGACTTTAAAAAAAGGGCGGCTTTCTGTGAGGCAACCCGATGTTTAGTTTTTATTTTTCCGCTTTCAATAAAGAGATGGCCGCAGTCCCAAGGAAGCTTGGGGAAATCAGAGGATCGACGGAGTTATTGAAATCCAGATTTTTTGCCACATTGTCGTCAAAATCAGAATTTCTACGAACATATCAAGTACATTCATTCCTAGCTGCAACCCTTTTTGCCCTTATATTCTTTATTGAGTTGTTCATTCCTCTCTAAGCATTGAGGACAATGCATCATTTTAAGCTTGCGGAGGGGGTTAGCGTAAAATTTTGCATTTTTGTTTAAAATTTTAATTTTTTTTTTCAGTTTCTTTTAGTCAAATTTTACATTTTTTTTCTGTTTGTGTTTTATTTTTTGCATTGTATTTGTATATAAACAATTTTAAAAATAAAAATAAAAAATTTTATTTTATGTTTTTATTTTCTGCATTCATAATAAAAAAACCCAAAAAGAATTTATTTCAAGTTATTTTTAATTTAATTTTCTACATATAAAAAATCAAATTAAAAATCTTTAAAAAATAATTTACATGAAATGAGGATATTATTTACATTCGATAGCTCTGTTAATATGATGTGTGATAGTTACCAAAAATAATAGTCTCATTACAATCAATTTTAAGAATGATTTTTTCAAGTGCTTTAAATGTTTTCAGTATAAACCAACATAAGAGTCAGATAATTTTTACAATGGAAGTGTGGGATGGAAAAACGAACAGTGTTTTGAAAATATTTTCCTTAAATGCCTTAAAAGGAATCTAGATTGGATAACCCTTATCATTCCTTGAAGTACTAAACCCTATAGTTTCTGTGCCTTTTGAGGTTAGGAGGGAACTCTGGTTATACCAACAATTTATTATCATTTTTGAAGTATTAAAGATATGGTGGGCCTCAAAGTAAAATGCCCGATCTCTCTCTCTCTCTCTCTCTCTCTATATATATATATATATATATATATATATATATATATGTGTGTGTGTGTGTGTGTGTGTGTGTGTTAGAAATGATACATCAAGCAACTTGAAGAAATTTGCAATTCAAAGTCAAATCCACGTCAAGTTCAAGTAGAAATCAAGAAGCAAGCAAGTTAAATCTAAAGAGTTGATCAAGACAAAGAAGCTGTCTGATATAATGATATTGATCCCTCCATAACGGAATCATAGGGGTAAGCTTGAATTGTATGTCCATAATGGAGCTTATCGCGTTTACTGGACGAGTTCTAAAAAAAAGGAAGGGTTGTTCAAGCTAAGTTTTTATAAACGAATTTTCGTGAAATTATTTTTTAAAATACAATGTTTTCACAAATTTAATTCGGCGTATAAATTGTTTGCTCAAGCTTGGTTTAACTCATTAAATATAATTATGAATCGTTAATATAAAGTATTGAGACTATTGTCTAGGTAGTGATTTCATTGGAGTTTCCTTGTTGTGAAATCTGATCATGTGAACAAAAAAAAAAAAGAGTGAAGTGTTTTGATAAAGTCTAAATTTTTAGTTTCCTTAATCTTGTTTTAGTTTTTATTCTAAATATTTTTTTATCTCATCTACATCTTTCTATTTGTTTATAATATTTTTATCTTTTTCTTACTTGAGGGCAAGTAAGGTTTAAGCTTGGAGAGATTTGTTAGATGCCATTTTATGCATCTTATAGGGTAGTTTTTATTATAATTTTAGTATCATATTTTGTACATTTGCATTTCATATATTTCAATAATGTTCAACTCATGTATTTTGTTAGAATTCCAATACTGCTCATGTTTTTATGTCAATTTCAGATAGTTCGAATGGAGCAGTGCTTTGGGAACAGTTGGATGCGCGTTTGGAGCTAAAAGTGGAGCTTGGGACTTATGGAATATGTTGAGGAATGCTTGCAAGATGCTTTTGTCAGGAAACATTCGATTGAATTGATCACACGAAGATAGAATATGCAATCTAAAGTTAAGGGATGTTGCTGGCAGCTTTGACCCCCTGTCAGTATTTTGAGCATATATCGAGAACCGTAACTCCGATTGACGCGATTCAAAATGATCTGGAAAGTAGAAGAAATTTCGGACGTCTTAGGCACAACATGTGATCACAGGTTGCCTTTATGCGATCACATGGGGCCTTTTTGCAATCACAGGTTAGGTTACAGGTTGGATTCGAGGTTTTTTAGTGCCAAAAATTCATCCAGAAGTGAAAAATGAAAACCTACGATCGCAGCTTGTGTACATGCAATCGCAGGTTGGCCAAAAAAGTGCCAAAATAGTATCCTAATTCATTAAAAAGGTCTGTGACGCGTTTATTTCAAAACTTGCGATCGCAATCTCAATACATGTGATCACATGTTATCAGTTTCTTGTTTTGGAAGCTTCCAACTTGAGTATAAATACACCCCTCATAATCAGTTGTAAGGGTTGGACGATTCCAGACGAAGAAAACCACTTTAGAAAGCGATTTTTGAGTTCTTTCAGTGACTTTTGGAGATTTGAAGACTACGAATCATCTTACACATTTAGTTTATCTAGATTTATCAGTAATGTTTCTTTTATCTACTTTGATTTTGTTTTTAGCCATGTCTGGCTAAAACCTTAGTTTTCAATTATGCAAAGATGAGTACTTTTCATGTGATTGATCATTATATTTGGTTTTTGATTAGTGTTTCTATCTAGATTATTCATTTTTGTTTTTAATGAATGTTTGATGTTGGTTCTTGTTAGCCTGAGCATCTAGCTAGGGTTTTATCAATCTAGTTAATCAGTTAATAGAATCCCTAATTGTTCTTTTCAACTTGTAAAAGTAACAAGTAATAAATCAGTTCTGTGTTTGGGATTTGACTTTATTATAAACTGTAAAAATAATATCTTTATGCTTCCGAGCCTGTGAGAAGTATTGGATATTGCTGGGAATTTTACATAGATTATATTGCAACTTTTCTGATCTTAATTAAGAGCTTGTTTGATTAGACAGTAAAAAGAAAGGGTTAATTGAAGCTTGTTTTGGTTAACTAAATAAGGTAAAAGAGAAATTACTAGAGCTTATTAGTTTTTTTCAGTACCAGCTTAGATAGAATGCATCTCAAATAACTGGATCTGGGTTGATTACATGATTAGGAAAGTCGTAGTAGAGCTGAAATCGTTTTTATATTCATTTTTGTTTAATTTAATATCACTTTATTTTTAGTTTTTAGTTTAATTCATCCCCCCCCCTCTTTTATATTCCGTTTCTTGACTAGATGTGCCTGATGCAAAAAGGCATTGACTTTTAGGCTATGTCCCTAAGGATTTGACCATGCTTCCCTGTGCTATCTTTTTAGTGTGTTGCAAGCAGTGATAAATTTATTTGTTTAATACATGTGCAGCAGCGTGTTAACAAGGTGCTATCATGGGACTTTCCCTTATGGTGGCTCTTAGAAGGAGCCTTTCTATTCTTACCCTTTCCTTGCCTAGTAGCCAAGATGGGGGCAACTGTAGCGGGAGTTGATGCAACAGATTTATCCTTGAGGTTACTCTCAGCAGTCCTTAACAAGCCTTGAAGCTTGCTCAAGATGACCTCCTGTTTATTCATGTGGTTGCTCATGCGAAACTGGTTACACGGTGGCAAGGAGTGGAGATTAATATCAATCGCCTGCTCTTCATCGAAGTTAATATTTAACTTCAACAGGCGATCGACATATCTCTCCATTTTCTGCACATTAGAAGTGACAGACTCTCCATCCCTCATCTTGGTCATGATCATCGAAGTGATGATCTCGTACCTCTCCTACCTGGCATTTTGGTGGTACTTGTCTAGAAAATCCTAAAACATCTCATATGGATTGTAGTCCTCGCAGGACTTTTGGAGTTCTGCAGTCATCGTCACGAGTATGATGCAATGGACTTTCATAGCATCTTGCCCGTAGGCCTCGAAGGCAGCGATCTCCTTGGGAGTAGTAGTGTTGATGTTCACCTCCTTTAGCTCCTTGTCGAGGACATACTCCTTCTCCTCGTAGCGGGTAACCATTCGGATGTTGCAGATCCAATCATTAAAATTAGTCCCATCGAAGATCACCCTCCCATACAAGTTCATGAGTGAGAATGAGTCAGAAGAGGTTGAGCCTGAAGCGTTGTTGTTTGCGTTCGACATCTGAAAAGGAAAAGAGACAAAGTTTGATTAGATAATAATCCCTAATTAAACACCCAAATGAGAAATTAGGGCTAGGATCCAACAACATTATTTGCAATTTAGAAGAGGGATGTCGTAATCTAAACAACAAATAATTTGAAGGTAAGTGAATGACGATTCACTAATTTCCACCATGAAAAACAAAAGGAATTAAGTTTTAAATGTATTTAAAACCCCTAGATCTTTTGAGATTCATTGAACCTTTCAATGGCATATTTAAATCTCGATATGCCCTTCAAGTTTGTGACTGGGATACCGAGGATCACAAACAAGGTGTGAATAACCATGAAAAGGTACATGGTGCCCCCAATGTTACAATCACCTAATCAATGTGCCGGTTAGCCAGACACGCTTCATTGATCTATGACAAACATCGAGTCACCCTTTGCCATGTTTTCTTAGAGCCAAATTAGTGTGTCGGTTGACCACACACCCTCCACTAACGTCTTAGCAAGGGTACAAAGTGTAATTTCATGGAATAACATCAAATTCACATTTTTCCTAAAGTAACTAAGATTGGAAATTTTTTAAAAACATTTAGTTACTTTATTAATCATTATACTTTTAATAACGAATTAGTTTCCCTATCCTACCCGTTCGGCTAACGACCCTCCACTAATCAAGGAAGCAGTGGGTGAGAGTGGATATTCATTAAATTCCTATTTTATAGGCAGAAACCTTATACCCCCTTATAGATCGGCTTCGTGAATGAGGCCTACTAACGATAAGACTAACATTTATCTTATACATATATAATAATTATTCGTGTAATATTATAATAGTATAGGGATGAATTTTAAAGTTGTAAAACTCTACGGTTTGGAATTTAATTATTTCAAAATTAAACTTTTAATCAAATAAATAAATAAATAAATTCCGAAAATTGAGGGCAAGTTTTGAAACATTTCAAAACTATCTAGATCAAATTTTAAATAATACAATTAAACAATTAATTGGTGATTATCTAATTTTGACCTAATCCAATTTCATGTAAGATAATTGATCAAATAATTCAAATAATTAGGGATTATCAAATAACGCAATAATTATCTAATTAAATGATATATATCTTTTATTTTGACTAAGATAATCACATGGAATCAATAAAAATCGGATTTTATTAATTAATAACATTTTTAGTAATTATCCCAAGTCAAAATAAGCTAAAATCCTGAAAATCCATCTGTATAACAGCCCGACTCGCTGAGTCCCCATTTGGGCTCGTCGAGTTCATCTGACTCGTCAAGTTGAACTTGGGACTCGACGAGTCTGTTAGGCAGAAGGCAGAAAAATCGAATTCAAGCAATGAACAAACGTACAATGCATCAAATACAATAGAAACCAAGCAAAGCTCTGATACCACTGATGGGTTTTGAGCAAAAGAACATTCATATGTGCACATGCAAAATCCTAATGCTTTGGATCTAGGTTTCTCAATTGTACATGGAAATTTATCCAAATCTTGCAAAACCTAATCTAGCATACTATAACCATCAAAATCTACAACTAATACAAGGTTAGATGATTACCTTTTGACAGTAGCAAGAATCTTCAATCTTCAAGAGATTAGTATCACAATTGTAATACCTCTAATGGCTCACAAACACCAATTCAAGAAGATGATCAACAAGAGAGAGTATGGAGGCACAATTTCAGCTATAGGAATTCCAGGGTTTCTTCTGGTTGCCAAAGTTGGAGTGCCCCTTAATCCATAAGATCCACAACCCAAATTCAATTATCTTATAATTGGCAATTCTAATCCCCTTAATTTTAGCCACAAAATTAATTATTAATTAATTCTTGACCAATATTAATTAAACAATATGATTTCTCTTTTAATATATTATTTATATAATATATTAATAAAACATAATATCATCTCTCTCTCCATAAATCATCCTGTCAAGTTGCTTTGGTGAAGGTAACCCAAAAGGACCACGCAACAACCGGGTCAAGTACATACCAAATATAGTTACGGACTTAGACACTATTCCAACAGAAGGCACAGGACCCGTATGCGTAGCAGGGAAGTTACAACCCCTAGGGTTTTGTTGGAAATGTTTCCTATGGTATTATATGTGTTTTATTTGATATCTCCCTGGTTTATTTTCAGTATGGTGGTTATGAGGCGATTTGAGTCAGGAGCCGGAGCAGGTGGCCAGGATAGGCCAGGATTGACTGAGGATCGGGTTAGGGAAATCCTTCGCTAGGAGGTTGTTTCTATTGTCCAAGAGAAAATAACGGAACTGTTTGGGTGTATCAAGACCGATATGAAGGAGTTCTTCGACGACCGATATGCTGCACTTTCTAAGGTTGTTGCTGCTGCAGCCACCACAGTCATTGCTGTTGCGGGGATTGGCGTTGGGAGGGATTTTCAGTACCGGGACATCCATAAGACAAAGCTCTCGGTGTTTGACAAGGTTCAGGATCCAATCATTGGAATGAGGTGGATGTGAGATGTTGAGGGATATTTCTTCACTTGCTCTTGCCTAGTTGACCAGAAGGTCAAGTGCACTCTAAACATTCTTTGGTATGGATCGAAGGATTTGTAAAGGCTGATTACTAGTTCATACACCCTAGAACAGCGAGCTGTATTGTCATGGGGATCAGTTCTTTGAGATGTTTCGCTCGAGATATGTTCCATTGATGGAGCGAGAGAGGCTGGCCTAGGAGTATTTGGACCCGAGGGAGGGGACTGAGTTGGTGATGGAGATCACCAAGATGTTTACAAAGAGAGCTATATTTTTTCCCTGGGTTTCCTACTTCTGAGTAAGCTCAGATGACTCGGTACTTGAGCATGCTCAAGAAGGACATCCGCCAGTCCGTATCTACTTAGTGCTATGGATCACTCCTTGACTTAAAGGAGGCCGCAAGGCGGCGTGAGGTTGAGATGGAGCTCTAGACAAGGGATCAGAGGCAGGACCTTGTGCAGTCATAGCCTGCGGTGAAGTGGTTTAAGGCCAATGATGTGAGGTCGGAGAGTCAGAGGGTCGTACTTGTGAAAAGTGCAGCAAGGTTCACGAAGGTCTATGTCGACTTATTTCTGGATGCCAAAAATGTGGTAATGAGGGGTACTATGTGAGGGATTGTTGGTAGCCGACCCCAGTTTTGAATACCAGGATTTGCTTCCACTGTGACCTGGTTGGCCATATGAAGGTCGGCTGCCCATTTCTCGCCGCCTAGACGGTGTAGGCCCCGAATCCATCCACTCTAAGGATCACCGATAGGCGCCAGGGGAGGGTGGAGCCCCCGAGTGCTCAGGGCCGTGCTTTCAGATCACTTCCGAGGAGGCTAGAGCAGTGCCATAGGTCGTGACCGATATGTTTCTATTTATTGTTTGTTGATTATTTTATGGTATGCTGATGTTTATGCTTCTAATAGGTACGTTTTTAGTGAACTCTTTACCTGCTATTTTTTTATTTGACTTGGGCACGAGTTGGTCCTTTGTGTCTCGATCTTTTAATAGGGATTTTGTTATGCCCCTTATCGAGTTGGAGTGTCCGTTGCGGGTTTCTATCGCCAATGAACACAGGGTTTCTGCATCCAACGTGTATCAGGGTTGTGTATTGGAGATCTTCAGGGTGCCTTGTCAGATTGATTTGATCCCTATCCCCATGGGGGATGTATGCGTGATAGTAGGGATGGATTGGCTGAGCTGGTTTGGTGTTATGATTGATTGCGATGGTTAGCAAGTGGTGGTTTGAATCCCAAGTAGGGGAGAACTAGTTATCTATGGAGAGGGCAGTAGGGTTGGTTCAAGTTTTTTCAGACGCTAGGGCTCGAGCTTGATAGTATATTCAACATGAGTGTGCAGGTTACCTTGCTTATGTGGTTGATACTCGGGTCGGGGAGCAGACTTTAGTTTCAAAGGTGCCAGTTATCAAGGAGTTTTCTGATGTGTTTCTAGAGGAGTTACCGGGTGTGCCTTCAGAAAGATAGGTTGAGTACAGGACCGATCTAGTGCCAGGTGCGGCTCCGATTGCCAAGGCAATGTACCGCTTGGCACCGCCTAAGATGCAAGACTTGTTCTCTCAGCTTCAGGAGCTGTTAGGAAAGCAGTTCATCAGATCGAGTAGTTCGTTGTCGGGAGTGTCGATACTATTCGTCAAGAAGAATGATGGTTCACACCGAATGTCCATTGATTACTGGGATTTAAACAAGTTAATGTTGAAGAACCATTACCTCTACCACAGACTAATTGCCTCTTTGATCGTTTGCAGGGTGCATCTTATTTCTCTAAGATCAATCTGAGCTCCATGTATCATCAGGTGGGAGTGAGAGAGGAGGATATGGAGAAGACCACATTTCAGACTTGTTATGGGCATTACGAATTCGTGGTGATGCTATTTGGGCTAAACAATGTGCTTTCCGTGTTTATGGATTTGATGAATTAGGTGTGCAGGATGATGCTCGATCTATCTGTTGTAGTGTTCTTGGTGTATGCCAAGTTCTCAAAGTGTGAGTTTTGGTTACAAGAGGTCTAGTTCCTGGGGGATCTCGTTAACCAAGATAGGATTTTGGTCGATCTGGCCAAGATCAAGGTTGTGATGCAGTGGGAGGTTACGAAGTCTCCCTTAGAGATCAGGAGTTTCTTGGGTTTGGCGGGATACTATCGGAGATTTATTCAAGAGTTTGAGATATCTTATGGATCAGACAAACCTGAATATGAGGCAACACAGGTGGTTGGATGTGGTCAAGGATTATGACTGCAAGATCCTTTTACCATCCGGGTAAAGCGAATGTGGTAGCAGATTCTTTGAGCCGCAAGTTGGCTAGATCTTCAGTTGGGGAGATGTGTATAAGGATATCCGTTTATTCTCAGATTTTGGGTTTGATTAGAAAGGCACAGGCAGAGGGAGTTCGGAAGGAGAACTATAAACATGAGAGGATTAGGGACAAGCTCGACAGGTTTTTCACCGATAGTCGAGGGTTGTTGACCCGGTGTGATCAGGTTTGGGTTCTAGTTTCCGGTGGGATCAGGCGGATAATGTTGGAGAAGGCTCATAAGTTTCGCTTTACTATACACCCGGGAGCCACCAATATATATATATATCAGGATTTGAGATTGAGCTACTGGTGGATGTTTATGAAGAGGGACATAAACCGATATGTCGAGAGGTGCTTGACCTGTAGGATGGTCAAGGCTGAGCATCAGAGGCTGCATGGGAAGCTGCAACCATTGGAGGTTCCTATGTGGAAGTGGGAACATGCCACCATGGATTTTATCACCAAGTTTCTGAGGACAGCCAAGGATTTTGATGATATATGGGTCATCATGGATCGATTGACCAAGAGTTCCCACTTTTTGGCCATCCAGGAGAGCTCTTAGGCCGAAAAGTTGACTGATGTGTATGTCCAGGAGATTGTTGCTTGTCATGGGGTTCTGGTCTCCATTTTTTCTGACCGGGATGTTCGGTTCACTTCCCGATTATGGCAAAAGTTCCACAAGGAACTAGGCATGATACTACATTTCAGCACGGCTTATCACTCGCAGATCGACGGTTAAAGTGAGCGGACCATCTAGAACCTTGAGGATATGTTGAGGGATTGTGTCATAGATTTCGGTGGGATTTTTGATTCCTACCTATCTCTTGTGGAGTTTTCCTACAACAATAACTATCACTCCAACATTGGTTCCCCACCTTTTGAGCTCTTGTATGGACGGAGGTGTCGTACCCCGATAGATTGGGGAGAGGTTGGTCATAGGGTTATGGGAAGGACCGAAGTGATCCTTCAGACTATGAAGCTTATTCAGCAGATCAGACAGAGACTACAGACATCTCAAATTCTGTAGAAGAGTTATGCCGACCATCACCGATCATAGTTGGAATTTTTTGTTGGCGATATAGTATTATTGAAGGTCTCACCTTGGAAGGGTGTGATATGCTTCAGGAAGATGGGGAAATTGGGTCCACAGTATATTGGACCTCTCCATGTGATCACCAGCGTAGTCAAGGTGGCCTACCGATTGGATTTTCCAAGTGATCTCAGTTAGATCCACAACATTTTCAATGTCTCTCAGTTGTGAAAGTGTGTGATGGACGGTGAGGCAGTGGTTCCTTTGGATGATATTCCAGTCGATGAGCGTCTGAAATATATTGAGAGTCCAATGGCTATATTAGAGAGGAAGATAAAGGTCCTCTGTAACAAGGAGATTGTAACACCATAAATTTTCAAACATTTTTTTTTTCATTTTTAAAATCACATAATACTCATTACACATTTTATAAAAATCCCATTTATTTAATTTACAAAATGCAACTCCATAATTGTTTGATTAATAATCCAGGATCCTCAAAACATAACTCTTTCTTTGGTGTGTACAATCAAGCCGACGCCTTCCCGCTATCCCGAGAAGAACCTAAAACACATATCACATAACACAGTAAGCACGAAGCTTAGTGAGTTCCCCAAAATACCACACATAACTCATTAGCTTCTCATGGCTATGCTCGGATAAGACCCTCCGGTCAATGTGTCTCTAGGGATTGAGTGACTTAGAACTTATCATGTATTGAAACTTGTGGGATAGGGAGATTTATTGGAGGAGGTGGAGGAAGTGAAGCATGATTTCCAGTCCCCCTAATGCACAACAAAGGGATTGATCTTTCACCTTGATTGCCATTCGGGATATCATCTTCATTAGGAAGCTTCTTCCTAAGATTTTGGAAGACCATAGCTATCTAAACTATACATCTATAATGGGAGAAATTCAAGTTAGTTGATTTAAAGTCCTTAATATAACACCCAATATGAAATATTAAGGCTAGGACCCAATAACCTATTTATAACTGGAAGAGGGATGCCGTAATGCAAATTATAAAATAGTTAAAGGTAGGTAAATGATGATTTACCAATTTCCACCATGAAAAACGAAATATAATTAAGTTTTAATTGGATTTGAAACTCCTAGATCTGTTGAGATACATTGAACTTTCAATGGCATGTTTGAATCTCGATTGTGCCCTCTCCAGTTTGTGACTGGGATGCCGATGATCACAAACAAGGTGTAAATAACCATACAAATTGACTTGGTACCCTCAACAATATTACCTAATCGATGTGCCGGTTAACCACACACGCTCCACCGATCTATAATAAAGTCAAGTTACCCTTTGCCACTCTTACTAGTCCATGTTAGTGTGCCGGTTAACCACACACGCTCCACTAACGACTTGGTAAGGTACAAAGTGTAATTTTATGGGCTAGCACAAATTTCACATTTTCCTAAAGTAACTACGATTGGGAATTTATAATGTATAGTTACTTTATAATTCATTATACTTTTAATGAGTATTTAAAGTCGCATCCTACTCGTTCGGCTAACGACCCTCCACCGATCAAGGAAGCGGTGGGTGAGAGTGGACACCCATTAAGTCACCATTTTATAGGCAACAACCTTATACCCCCCTTATAGACCGGCTTCGTGAATGAGGCCTACTAACGGTAAGAACGACATATTCTTATACATATCTATATAATAAAATTATAATAATAGTATAAGGGTGTATTTTAAACATTTAAAATACTTGGTGGTTTAATCTATTAATTAAACTATATACTCTTAATTTAATTAAACTTAAACCATGTCTTATGGAATTATTAACTCTTTTAATTAAACACTTTAATTAATTTAATGAAGTCCATAAAGTTTGAATTTTTTTTTAACCTTTAAAAAAAAATTAATTTGGAATTAAAATGTAAGACTTTACAAATTCCAAAACTCGAGGGCAAGAATTGAAACTATTCCAAGTCTCTTCAATTTGTAACTTATGAGTTTTAATGGTTCATAAAAAATGAAGACTCTTCATTTTATGAAATCTCTTTAGTCATAACTTGAGGCCAAGTTATGGACACCATTATTGCCATTAAGATCATGAATTAAACACACACGGAGGTTACACATAATTCCTATGATCTTCTAAAAACTCATAAGAACACAAATTTATGTCAAACAATTTCAAGAAATCATATAAACATATACAATACTTGAAAATTGATAAAAGTCATGTAAAATGGGTTAACATAATCATTATCACTTTGAAAAACAGATTTTACAAGTCCAAAACAGATTGGGATAATGATTTTAATCCATTTCCAGCAACAAAACGCGAAAAAATGCCCAGCACGCTCCTACTCGTCGAGTGCATGATTCTACTCGTCGAGTAGGATGAATTTGTTCATGGACTCAACGAGTCCTCCCCATGAACTCGACGAGTCCATTCGTCAGTGAGCAGATTTTTCGTTTTTTAAGCAGTTTTGCATCAAGTATACAGAAAACAATCCTAGGCTCTGATACCAGTGTTGGGTTTTGAGCATTCTAACACTTCCTAAGTGTACATGCAACCCTAATAACCTTGAATCTATGTTTTCTCTATATACATGCAAATTTCTTTTTCAAGGTTATTTCCTAACTAGCATGGCATGGGGATTACATAAAACATAAAGAACTAGTAGAAATACATACCTTGTTGTTGCTTGGATTCCTTCAAGACTTTGTGAGCCTAGCACCCCAAATGTTGTGCCTCAAATGCTTCACACAACACTACAACCTTGGAATAACTAGAGAGAATACTTCTACACTTCAAAATCGGCTATTCCCTCACAAGAATACACTAGTACCAATTTTGCATGCTATAGGGTTTCTTTTATAGTGTGTCATAATTAGGAGTTACAAATGTAAACCCTAATTGTCATGACTCTTCATTTCTCATGACCCATGGGTTTGTAACTCTCATGGACCATCCATGGAGCTCCATATGGTTATAACCAAACCCATAAACCATGGATCATTAATCCACCATAAAAGAATTGATGATTGTCATAATCAACCCTATATATTTAATTAGTCTCACTTTGATCACCAAATTAATACTAGATTAATACTTGATCAAATACTAATTAAATAATACTATTATTAATATATTAGAACTTATAATATATTAATAATCATAAGTGCCTTATTCTCTCATTTAGTCTATCCAAGTATTGCAATGCCATGCAACCCAAATGGACCATGCCGGGTCGGGTCAAGTTCATACCAAATAAAGTTATGGACTTAGACACTATATCCAATAGTCTCCCACTTGGATAAGTCTAATAACTATATTTGAAAATATGACTTCAAAATCCGACTAGCAATCGTAGCTCTTTCAAAGTCTCTCGGAACTGAGATGATGATGATACGCCATTTAAGATAAGTGATCATATAATCCTCTGTTCTCATGATATCAGCCGGACAAACACATGGAACATGGTCTTACTTATTGTCCAAAATTTGTTTCTCGATCTCTGATTTGTTTCGACATAGAACTAAATTGAACACATCAATTAGGTTCTGACCGGGCCCGGTACATAGGTCAAAACCAAATCATCGAGGGGCCCAGATATCGCTTCTATTTCTAGAAGGAACAGATAAACTTCGACTGATATGCTTGTACTAACTACTTGTTGAATTACTCACAAAGGCACGTTTTATAACATCGAGTTACCAATGCGTTTTCGTACAATCAATGAATAACCAACTCATAGTCAACAACTCATATCTCTAGGTTTGAAGATTTATATGATATTACCGTCTCACGATCACTCGAGATAAATTCCATGAAGTGATGCAAGTGAGCATGGGTTGAATCCAATACTCAGCCCTTATGAGTGCTCATGAATGTTGTAGCAACCATTGCATTGTCTAAAGCACTTTAGACAAATCATACAAGCCAAATTCATGACAGTCTTGATTCATATCTACTTCCAACATATGACTGACTGTGGATGGTTTGAATAATATGATATATACCATAACATTATTATTCTGGAAGTCAAAACATGCAAAGTGAAACACAAGAATAATACTTAATCCTATATGGCCCCAACACTTGGGTGTAAATAAAACAACTTTTATCTAAGCACCATATTGATTACTCATTATTTATGTTTCGATTAATCAACTTTATGTTTGAATTAAAACATTAGTTATCCCATGCTCCAAGCACGTACACTATGTTTTTACAAACAACAATTATGCCATACTCCAAGTATGCGTACTATGTTTACATATGGTCCTCTCTTTGTGAAATAGATCAATTTTCAATATTCCAATGATGCTCATTTCACAATTCCAATCCTTGTTGTAAATGCAAGAATACCAAACTCTTGCCATTTACTGTAATCTGTTAGATTCTAAACTTATATGCAATGATCCCCTTGTAATGACTATGAACAGAGGTCACAAAGACTTGGCAACAAACATTACAAAGCATTCAAATGGAAAACAATTCCATGGAAATGAAGTCTCAAATTCAAAGTACATTCCTTTGAACATCCTTCTTAGCATTAAGTTCTTTAATCTTACACGGGTTTAAAGAATAACTTCCACCTATGGAGACAATTCCATATTACCATTTTGACCATCACTTCTGAACAAGAGTTACCGCTTTTCAAAATACGTCAATATGGTCCTTACTCTATACTTCTAATTGTCCATGAGCAACCAATCTTTGGTAAACCTCAGATTGTCCTCGACAATTTTGCTTAATCATTTTAGTCATTTACAGTTCTATTCCTTTTTCCATATTAATGCCCTAGGCATTTGGAAAATTTAGAATGGATGAATATTATAGAATATTCAATCGATCCTATATCCGAAGCATATGGGACACGATTCATGCTATAAAATTTTTATTTGCCATGTTCTCAGAATTCGAACTATGAAGAGGTATGCCGTAATCATAATCGAATTTGAGATTGCAACATATATAGAATTTCCTTATTTTGAACCATTCCAACATAACATTCATATATATTCTTGACTAAAGTAGATTAAAATATCAATCTAAGCTTGTAGAATTGGAGTGAAGTATAAAATCCTCTCCCTTAATTATAGCAAAACAACTTTTCAAAACAAATTGAAACTTTGTTTTCTATAATTAATATTGCTAACTTGCAACACTTAACATAATCACCATGCTCCCACTAGCATAATGATTACCAACATAACACTTTATGATCCCACTAGCTTTGACATGTACTCAGAAATCAACCGGACTTCTAGAAATCAATACTTTATTGACTTTCTTACCAAAGTTCATATTTCTGATACTAGATTTCTTTGATAAGACTTTATCAAAAATATACACTTTTCCTTAGATAGCTCACATGTTTGTCTAGACCCTTTGCAATTCTCACTAATTAGTGTGCCGGTTAACCACACACGCTCCACTAACTATATGAGAATGCAAATATCACAACCGCTATCTACTTAAAATCTTTTTAGTGGAAGTGTTTCCTTACCATTATTTTCATGAATCGAAGAGAAACCTTATGACACTTAGATTTTATGGTGTATGTGTTCTTTTCCATGTGAATTTTGTCAAAACCATAATCACAGGACTAGGTTAGTGACACTTCCATACTCATATGGACTGAACTTGTGCAATCTTAATTTCTTGCCACCCGGCAGCACAAGGGCCTACCATTGCTTGCAGGTTGTTATGCAAACAGTCGAGAACTCTTAGAACTCCAATGCAAAGCCAACCTTAACTGGGATGAGCACAGAATATGTCAACACGATAGGTTACAAACCTCAAGTCGTAGGCTAGTGATTAACAAAACTCTTGATTAGTTCTTGAAACTGTTTCAGAATCTTTCAGACTCCCACTGTCCTCTTGACATATAAGACTTATCTTTGTCAAGAACCATTCCTTGACAATATAAATATTCAAGAGCTAGTGCGGATTCTTATCAAGTTAAACACTTCCCATAATTGGGATTAGTTGGTCTTTGTTTTATCCAAAACATCACAACTAACCAACCTCAAATGTACAAGAGTATGACACATCTTACTCTACATTTGATAAGTGTTATAAACTTTCTAAAGATTATGTCACTCAATGGCTCAATCTTGGAGTATGACTCTAAGATTTGATGTATGATTTATCTTTTTATTTAACCATTTCAACAACTCATGATTCATCTCCTTAGCCAACCACATGAACTAAGGTGTCCTTAGAGGATCAATTGTGATCTGGTTTCATAATCACTAAGATAATCATAAAACAAAATACACAAGTACTCTCCCATCTCTTCAGACTGGAGAAACTTTTATCTTTCTGCCTTATTTGATTCTTCTTATTCATTCTGCCATACATTGAAACTTTTCCAATGTTTCAGAATTACACTTAAAATCGTAAGCATAACCATATTTACTAAACTTTAGTAAATCATAATGAATAATCTTATCAACCTTTGTGGTGGACCTGACCAGCACACAACCAAATGTACCCAATTTCTTAGTCCTTTGCTTGACTCACATGTGAATATGAACAAGGAATTAGTCTTAATTTACCAAAGATGAAAATTCTCATTCATCACACAATACAACTTGCATGATTCCAAGTTTCTATCCAACTGAACCTTGGATGATGAGAATCTTTCCTTATTTGGTAGATTATGACACTACCACTAATGAAAGAATCAAATCCATTTACCCATATTGCTTATCAGTGGAAACATATAAGCAATAACCCTTTTCACAAATGCCATTGTAAGGATACTTAAAATAAATAAAATCAAAACCATTTTCTTTTATTTTAAAACTTTGCGGAAAACTTATCCTTACAATCCATATGGAAAACTTGTTGTTATCTATTCCTAAGCAATATATCATAACTCTTAAGTAACAACTCAAAATTCTGATCACCGAACCATGCAATCGAAATCCATCTTCACGATCAGAATCAACATATACTTTCTTTAAGTTTCTTCAATCTTCTTTGATTCTTAAGCATCAATATGTGACCCAGTCACATCATGCAATAAGAATCTCAGAATAGAAACTTAATAGAATTAGATAATGGACTTTACCTAAAGCAGAGTCAAACATTTGACTTTACTATCCTTATGGACTTTTAGATAAATTTGGCAGCTTCGCAACCAATGCCCTTCCTTTGGAAACAGAAACATATGGAGTCTTTGGAAACGGTACACGGGACTATCACATACTTAGCCTTTCTCTTTACCATTTGGTCAACCGAGTTGACTATGGACAATCCCTTTCAATTGGGAAGAGAAAGGTTTTTTTTTGGACTTCCAATGTTACCATTGTCAATGTCCATGGATGTTTGGGAAGTTGATCTTCCAATCAAATTTTGCTTTACCAATGCTCCAAACCATTGCTGATTCAGCATCATCAAGCAAATTGGTAAGATCATTAAGGGTCATGTCGTGAATAGTCATCAGGGAGTGACCAAGTCAATAGCCAGCTACCTTGAGACTTCGACACCCGACTCTCCCGGCTTGTCAATATGTGACTTAATATCCAAGACCTAAGCACATATAGACTTTGTTTACCAATAGGGATTGAGTGACTTAGAACTTATCATGTATTGAAACTTGTGGGATAGGGAGATTTATTGGAGGAGGTGGAGGAAGTGAAGCATGATTTCCAGTCCCCCTAATGCACAACAAAGGGATTGATCTTTCACCTTGATTGCCATTCGGGATATCATCTTCATTAGGAAGCTTCTTCCTAAGATTTTGGAAGACCATAGCTATCTAAACTATACATCTATAATGGGAGAAATTCAAGTTAGTTGATTTAAAGTCCTTAATATAACACCCAATATGAAATATTAAGGCTAGGACCCAATAACCTATTTATAACTGGAAGAGGGATGCCGTAATGCAAATTATAAAATAGTTAAAGGTAGGTAAATGATGATTTACCAATTTCCACCATGAAAAACGAAATATAATTAAGTTTTAATTGGATTTGAAACTCCTAGATCTGTTGAGATACGTTGAACTTTCAATGGCATGTTTGAATCTCAATTGTGCCCTCTCCAGTTTTGTGACTGGGATGCCGAGGACACAAACAAGGTGTAAATAACCATACAAATTGACTTGGTACCCTCAACAATATTACCTAATCGATGTGCCGGTTAACCACACACGCTCCACCGATCTATAATAAAGTCAAGTTACCCTTTGCCACTCTTACTAGTCCATGTTAGTGTGCCGGTTAACCACACACGCTCCACTAACGACTTGGTAAGGTACAAAGTGTAATTTTATGGGCTAGCACAAATTTCACATTTTCCTAAAGTAACTAAGATTGGGAATTTATAATGTATAGTTACTTTATAATTCATTATACTTTTAATGAGTATTTAAAGTCGCATCCTACTCGTTCGGCTAACGACCCTCCACCGATCAAGGAAGCGGTGGGTGAGAGTGGACACCCATTAAGTCACCATTTTATAGGCAACAACCTTATACCCCCCTTATAGACCGGCTTCGTGAATGAGGCCTACTAACGGTAAGAACGACATATTCTTATACATATCTATATAATAAAATTATAATAATAGTATAAGGGTGTATTTTAAACATTTAAAATACTTGGTGGTTTAATCTATTAATTAAACTATATACTCTTAATTTAATTAAACTTAAACCATGTCTTATGGAATTATTAACTCTTTTAATTAAACACTTTAATTAATTTAATGAAGTCCATAAAGTTTGAATTTTTTTTTAACCTTTAAAAAAAAATTAATTTGGAATTAAAATGTAAGACTTTACAAATTCCAAAACTCGAGGGCAAGAATTGAAACTATTCCAAGTCTCTTCAATTTGTAACTTATGAGTTTTAATGGTTCATAAAAAATGAAGACTCTTCATTTTATGAAATCTCTTTAGTCATAACTTGAGGCCAAGTTATGGACACCATTATTGCCATTAAGATCATGAATTAAACACACACGGAGGTTACACATAATTCCTATGATCTTCTAAAAACTCATAAGAACACAAATTTATGTCAAACAATTTCAAGAAATCATATAAACATATACAATACTTGAAAATTGATAAAAGTCATGTAAAATGGGTTAACATAATCATTATCACTTTGAAAAACAGATTTTACAAGTCCAAAACAGATTGGGATAATGATTTTAATCCATTTCCAGCAACAAAACGCGAAAAAATGCCCAACACGCTCCTACTCGTCGAGTGCATGATTCTACTCGTCGAGTAGGATGAATTTGTTCATGGACTCAACGAGTCCTCCCCATGAACTCGACGAGTCCATTCGTCAGTGAGCAGATTTTTCGTTTTTTAAGCAGTTTTGCATCAAGTATACAGAAAACAATCCTAGGCTCTGATACCAGTGTTGGGTTTTGAGCATTCTAACACTTCCTAAGTGTACATGCAACCCTAATAACCTTGAATCTATGTTTTCTCTATATACATGCAAATTTCTTTTTCAAGGTTATTTCCTAACTAGCATGGCATGGGGATTACATAAAACATAAAGAACTAGTAGAAATACATACCTTGTTGTTGCTTGGATTCCTTCAAGACTTTGTGAGCCTAGCACCCCAAATGTTGTGCCTCAAATGCTTCACACAACACTACAACCTTGGAATAACTAGAGAGAATACTTCTACACTTCAAAATCGGCTATTCCCTCACAAGAATACACTAGTACCAATTTTGCATGCTATAGGGTTTCTTTTATAGTGTGTCATAATTAGGAGTTACAAATGTAAACCCTAATTGTCATGACTCTTCATTTCTCATGACCCATGGGTTTGTAACTCTCATGGACCATCCATGGAGCTCCATATGGTTATAACCAAACCCATAAACCATGGATCATTAATCCACCATAAAAGAATTGATGATTGTCATAATCAACCCTATATATTTAATTAGTCTCACTTTGATCACCAAATTAATACTAGATTAATACTTGATCAAATACTAATTAAATAATACTATTATTAATATATTAGAACTTATAATATATTAATAATCATAAGTGCCTTATTCTCTCATTTAGTCTATCCAAGTATTGCAATGCCATGCAACCCAAATGGACCATGCCGGGTCGGGTCAAGTTCATACCAAATAAAGTTATGGACTTAGACACTATATCCAATAGTCTCCCACTTGGATAAGTCTAATAACTATATTTGAAAATATGACTTCAAAATCCGACTAGCAATCGTAGCTCTTTCAAAGTCTCTCGGAACTGAGATGATGATGATACGCCATTTAAGATAAGTGATCATATAATCCTCTGTTCTCATGATATCAGCCGGACAAACACATGGAACATGGTCTTACTTATTGTCCAAAATTTGTTTCTCGATCTCTGATTTGTTTCGACATAGAACTAAATTGAACACATCAATTAGGTTCTGACCGGGCCCGGTACATAGGTCAAAACCAAATCATCGAGGGGCCCAGATATCGCTTCTATTTCTAGAAGGAACAGATAAACTTCGACTGATATGCTTGTACTAACTACTTGTTGAATTACTCACAAAGGCACGTTTTATAACATCGAGTTACCAATGCGTTTTCGTACAATCAATGAATAACCAACTCATAGTCAACAACTCATATCTCTAGGTTTGAAGATTTATATGATATTACCGTCTCACGATCACTCGAGATAAATTCCATGAAGTGATGCAAGTGAGCATGGGTTGAATCCAATACTCAGCCCTTATGAGTACTCATGAATGTTGTAGCAACCATTGCATTGTCTAAAGCACTTTAGACAAATCATACAAGCCAAATTCATGACAGTCTTGATTCATATCTACTTCCAACATATGACTGACTGTGGATGGTTTGAATAATATGATATATACCATAACATTATTATTCTGGAAGTCAAAACATGCAAAGTGAAACACAAGAATAATACTTAATCCTATATGGCCCCAACACTTGGGTGTAA
Organism: Lactuca saligna; assembly: GCF_052625555.1. Taxonomy (NCBI): domain Eukaryota; kingdom Viridiplantae; phylum Streptophyta; class Magnoliopsida; order Asterales; family Asteraceae; genus Lactuca; species Lactuca saligna. The sequence continues at coordinate 40,071,450 of NC_136417.1, read as the reverse complement.
ATAAAACAACTTTTATCTAAGCACCATATTGATTACTCATTATTTATGTTTCGATTAATCAACTTTATGTTTGAATTAAAACATTAGTTATCCCATGCTCCAAGCACGTACACTATGTTTTTACAAACAACAATTATGCCATACTCCAAGTATGCGTACTATGTTTACATATGGTCCTCTCTTTGTGAAATAGATCAATTTTCAATATTCCAATGATGCTCATTTCACAATTCCAATCCTTGTTGTAAATGCAAGAATACCAAACTCTTGCCATTTACTGTAATCTGTTAGATTCTAAACTTATATGCAATGATCCCCTTGTAATGACTATGAACAGAGGTCACAAAGACTTGGCAACAGACATTACAAAGCATTCAAATGGAAAACAATTCCATGGAAATGAAGTCTCAAATTCAAAGTACATTCCTTTGAACATCCTTCTTAGCATTAAGTTCTTTAATCTTACACGGGTTTAAAGAATAACTTCCACCTATGGAGACAATTCCATATTACCATTTTGACCATCACTTCTGAACAAGAGTTACCGCTTTTCAAAATACGTCAATATGGTCCTTACTCTATACTTCTAATTGTCCATGAGCAACCAATCTTTGGTAAACCTCAGATTGTCCTCGACAATTTTGCTTAATCATTTTAGTCATTTACAGTTCTATTCCTTTTTCCATATTAATGCCCTAGGCATTTGGAAAATTTAGAATGGATGAATATTATAGAATATTCAATCGATCCTATATCCGAAGCATATGGGACACGATTCATGCTATAAAATTTTTATTTGCCATGTTCTCAGAATTCGAACTATGAAGAGGTATGCCGTAATCATAATCGAATTTGAGATTGCAACATATATAGAATTTCCTTATTTTGAACCATTCCAACATAACATTCATATATATTCTTGACTAAAGTAGATTAAAATATCAATCTAAGCTTGTAGAATTGGAGTGAAGTATAAAATCCTCTCCCTTAATTATAGCAAAACAACTTTTCAAAACAAATTGAAACTTTGTTTTCTATAATTAATATTGCTAACTTGCAACACTTAACATAATCACCATGCTCCCACTAGCATAATGATTACCAACATAACACTTTATGATCCCACTAGCTTTGACATGTACTCAGAAATCAACTGGACTTCTAGAAATCAATACTTTATTGACTTTCTTACCAAAGTTCATATTTCTGATACTAGATTTCTTTGATAAGACTTTATCAAAAATATACACTTTTCCTTAGATAGCTCACATGTTTGTCTAGACCCTTTGCAATTCTCACTAGTTAGTGTGCCGGTTAACCACACACGCTCCACTAACTATATGAGAATGCAAATATCACAACCGCTATCTACTTAAAATCTTTTTAGTGGAAGTGTTTCCTTACCATTATTTTCATGAATCGAAGAGAAACCTTATGACACTTAGATTTTATGGTGTATGTGTTCTTTTCCATGTGAATTTTGTCAAAACCATAATCACAGGACTAGGTTAGTGACACTTCCATACTCATATGGACTGAACTTGTGCAATCTTAATTTCTTGCCACCCGGCAGCACAAGGGCCTACCATTGCTTGCAGGTTGTTATGCAAACAGTCGAGAACTCTTAGAACTCCAATGCAAAGCCAACCTTAACTGGGATGAGCACATAATATGTCAACACGATAGGTTACAAACCTCAAGTCGTAGGCTAGTGATTAACAAAACTCTTGATTAGTTCTTGAAACTGTTTCAGAATCTTTCAGACTCCCACTGTCCTCTTGACATATAAGACTTATCTTTGTCAAGAACCATTCCTTGACAATATAAATATTCAAGAGCTAGTGCGGATTCTTATCAAGTTAAACACTTCCCATAATTGGGATTAGTTGGTCTTTGTTTTATCCAAAACATCACAACTAACCAACCTCAAATGTACAAGAGTATGACACATCTTACTCTACATTTGATAAGTGTTATAAACTTTCTAAAGATTATGTCACTCAATGGCTCAATCTTGGAGTATGACTCTAAGATTTGATGTATGATTTATCTTTTTATTTAACCATTTCAACAACTCATGATTCATCTCCTTAGCCAACCAAATGAACTAAGGTGTCCTTAGAGGATCAATTGTGATCTGGTTTCATAATCACTAAGATAATCATAAAACAAAATACACAAGTACTCTCCCATCTCTTCAAACTGGAGAAACTTTTATCTTTCTGCCTTATTTGATTCTTCTTATTCATTCTGCCATACATTGAAACTTTTCCAATGTTTCAGAATTACACTTAAAATCGTAAGCATAACCATATTTACTAAACTTTAGTAAATCATAATGAATAATCTTATCAACCTTTGTGGTGGACCTGACCAGCACACAACCAAATGTACCCAATTTCTCAGTCCTTTGCTTGACTCACATGTGAATGTGAACAAGGAATTAGTCTTAATTTACCAAAGATGAAAATTCTCATTCATCACACAATACAACTTGCATGATTCCAAGTTTCTATCCAACTGAACCTTGGATGATGAGAATCTTTCCTTATTTGGTAGATTATGACACTACCACTAATGAAAGAATCAAATCCATTTACCCATATTGCTTATCAGTGGAAACATATAAGCAATAACCCTTTTCACAAATGCCATTGTAAGGATACTTAAAATAAATAAAATCAAAACCATTTTCTTTTATTTTAAAACTTTGCGGAAAATTTATCCTTACAATCCATATGGAAAACTTGTTGTTATCTATTCCTAAGCAATATATCATAACTCTTAAGTAACAACTCAAAATTCTGATCACCGAACCATGCAATCGAAATCCATCTTCACGATCAGAATCAACATATACTTTCTTTAAGTTTCTTCAATCTTCTTTGATTCTTAAGCATCAATATGTGACCCAGTCACATCATGCAATAAGAATCTCAGAATAGAAACTTAATAGAGTTAGATAATGGACTTTACTTAAAGCAGAGTCAAACATTTGACTTTACTATCCTTATGGACTTTTAGATAAATTTGGCAGCTTCGCAACCAATGCCCTTCATTTGGAAACAGAAACATATGGAGTCTTTGGAAACGGTACACGGGACTATCACATACTTAGCCTTTCTCTTTACCATTTGGTCAACCGAGTTGACTATGGACAATCCCTTTCAATTGGGAAGAGAAAGGTTTTTTTTTGGATTTCCAATGTTACCATTGTCAATGTCCATGGATGTTTGGGAAGTTGATCTTCCAATCAAATTTTGCTTTACCAATGCTCCAAACCATTGCTGATTCAGCATCATCAAGCAAATTGGTAAGATCATTAAGGGTCATGTCGTGAATATTCATCAGGGAGTGACCAAGTCAATAGCCAGCTACCTTGAGACTTCGACACCCGACTCTCCCGGCTTGTCAATATGTGACTTAATCTCCAAGACCTAAGCACATATAGACTTTGTTTACCAATAGGGATTGAGTGACTTAGAACTTATCATGTATTGAAACTTGTGGGATAGGGAGATTTATTGGAGGAGGTGGAGGAAGTGAAGCATGATTTCCAGTCCCCCTAATGCACAACAAAGGGATTGATCTTTCACCTTGATTGCCATTCAGGATATCATCTTCATTAGGAAGCTTCTTCCTAAGATTTTGGAAGACCATAGCTATCTAAACTATACATCTATAATGGGAGAAATTCAAGTTAGTTGATTTAAAGTCCTTAATATAACACCCAATATGAAATATTAAGGCTAGGACCCAATAACCTATTTATAACTGGAAGAGGGATGCCGTAATGCAAATTATAAAATAGTTAAAGGTAGGTAAATGATGATTTACCAATTTCCACCATGAAAAACGAAATATAATTAAGTTTTAATTGGATTTGAAACTCCTAGATCTGTTGAGATACGTTGAACTTTCAATGGCATGTTTGAATCTCGATTGTGCCCTCTCCAGTTTTGTGACTGGGATGCCGAGGATCACAAACAAGGTGTAAATAACCATACAAATTGACTTGGTACCCTCAACAATATTACCTAATCGATGTGCCGGTTAACCACACACGCTCCACCGATCTATAATAAAGTCAAGTTACCCTTTGCCACTCTTACTAGTCCATGTTAGTGTGCCGGTTAACCACACACGCTCCACTAACGACTTGGTAAGGTACAAAGTGTAATTTTATGGGCTAGCACAAATTTCACATTTTCCTAAAGTAACTAAGATTGGGAATTTATAATGTATAGTTACTTTATAATTCATTATACTTTTAATGAGTATTTAAAGTCGCATCCTACCCGTTCGGCTAACGACCCTCCACCGATCAAGGAAGCGGTGGGTGAGAGTGGACACCCATTAAGTCACCATTTTATAGGCAACAACCTTATACCCCCCTTATAGACCGGCTTCGTGAATGAGGCCTACTAACGGTAAGAACGACATATTCTTATACATATCTATATAATAAAATTATAATAATAGTATAAGGGTGTATTTTAAACATTTAAAATACTTGGTGGTTTAATCTATTAATTAAACTATATACTCTTAATTTAATTAAACTTAAACCATGTCTTATGGAATTATTAACTCTTTTAATTAAACACTTTAATTAATTTAATGAAGTCCATAAAGTTTGAATTTTTTTTTAACCTTTAAAAAAAAATTAATTTGGAATTAAAATGTAAGACTTTACAAATTCCAAAACTCGAGGGCAAGAATTGAAACTATTCCAAGTCTCTTCAATTTGTAACTTATGAGTTTTAATGGTTCATAAAAAATGAAGACTCTTCATTTTATGAAATCTCTTTAGTCATAACTTGAGGCCAAGTTATGGACACCATTATTGCCATTAAGATCATGAATTAAACACACACGGAGGTTACACATAATTCCTATGATCTTCTAAAAACTCATAAGAACACAAATTTATGTCAAACAATTTCAAGAAATCATATAAACATATACAATACTTGAAAATTGATAAAAGTCATGTAAAATGGGTTAACATAATCATTATCACTTTGAAAAACAGATTTTACAAGTCCAAAACAGATTGGGATAATGATTTTAATCCATTTCCAGCAACAAAACGCGAAAAAATGCCCAGCACGCTCCTACTCGTCGAGTGCATGATTCTACTCGTCGAGTAGGATGAATTTGTTCATGGACTCAACGAGTCCTCCCCATGAACTCGACGAGTCCATTCGTCAGTGAGCAGATTTTTCGTTTTTTAAGCAGTTTTGCATCAAGTATACAGAAAACAATCCTAGGCTCTGATACCAGTGTTGGGTTTTGAGCATTCTAACACTTCCTAAGTGTACATGCAACCCTAATAACCTTGAATCTATGTTTTCTCTATATACATGCAAATTTCTTTTTCAAGGTTATTTCCTAACTAGCATGGCATGGGGATTACATAAAACATAAAGAACTAGTAGAAATACATACCTTGTTGTTGCTTGGATTCCTTCAAGACTTTGTGAGCCTAGCACCCCAAATGTTGTGACTCAAATGCTTCACACAACACTACAACCTTGGAATAACTAGAGAGAATACTTCTACACTTCAAAATCGGCTATTCCCTCACAAGAATACACTAGTACCAATTTTGCATGCTATAGGGTTTCTTTTATAGTGTGTCATAATTAGGAGTTACAAATGTAAACCCTAATTGTCATGACTCTTCATTTCTCATGACCCATGGGTTTGTAACTCTCATGGACCATCCATGGAGCTCCATATGGTTATAACCAAACCCATAAACCATGGATCATTAATCCACCATAAAAGAATTGATGATTGTCATAATCAACCCTATATATTTAATTAGTCTCACTTTGATCACCAAATTAATACTAGATTAATACTTGATCAAATACTAATTAAATAATACTATTATTAATATATTATAACTTATAATATATTAATAATCATAAGTGCCTTATTCTCTCATTTAGTCTATCCAAGTATTGCAATGCCATGCAACCCAAATGGACCATGCCGGGTCGGGTCAAGTTCATACCAAATAAAGTTATGGACTTAGACACTATATCCAATAGTCTCCCACTTGGATAAGTCTAATAACTATATTTGAAAATATGACTTCAAAATCCGACTAGCAATCGTAGCTCTTTCAAAGTCTCTCGGAACTGAGATGATGATGATACGCCATTTAAGATAAGTGATCATATAATCCTCTGTTCTCATGATATCAGCCGGACAAACACATGGAACATGGTCTTACTTATTGTCCAAAATTTGTTTCTCGATCTCTGATTTGCTTCGACATAGAACTAAATTGAACACATCAATTAGGTTCTGACCGGGCCCGGTACATAGGTCAAAACCAAATCATCGAGGGGCCCAGATATCGCTTCTATTTCTAGAAGGAACAGATAAACTTCGACTGATATGCTTGTACTAACTACTTGTTGAATTACTCACAAAGGCACGTTTTATAACATCGAGTTACCAATGCGTTTTCATACAATCAATGAATAACCAACTCATAGTCAACAACTCATATCTCTAGGTTTGAAGATTTATATGATATTACCGTCTCACGATCACTCGAGATAAATTCCATGAAGTGATGCAAGTGAGCATGGGTTGAATCCAATACTCAGCCCTTATGAGTACTCATGAATGTTGTAGCAACCATTGCATTGTCTAAAGCACTTTAGACAAATCATACAAGCCAAATTCATGACAGTCTTGATTCATATCTACTTCCAACATATGACTGACTGTGGATGGTTTGAATAATATGATATATACCATAACATTATTATTCTGGAAGTCAAAACATGCAAAGTGAAACACAAGAATAATACTTAATCCTATATGGCCCCAACACTTGGGTGTAAATAAAACAACTTTTATCTAAGCACCATATTGATTACTCATTATTTATGTTTCGATTAATCAACTTTATGTTTGAATTAAAACATTAGTTATCCCATGCTCCAAGCACGTACACTATGTTTTTACAAACAACAATCATGCCATACTCCAAGTATGCATAATATGTTTACATATGGTCCTCTCTTTGTGAAATAGATCAATTGTCAATATTCCAATGATGCTCATTTCACAATTCCAATCCTTGTTGTAAATGCAAGAATACCAAACTCTTGCCATTTACTGTAATCTGTTAGATTCTAAACTTATATGCAATGATCCCCTTGTAATGACTATGAACAGAGGTCACAAAGACTTGGCAACAGACATTACAAAGCATTCAAATGGAAAACAATTCCATGGAAATGAAGTCTCAAATTATAACAAATTGACACTCGATTCAAGTTAAATTATAACAAATTGACACTCGATTCAAGTTAAGAATGGAATCGAGATCGAATTTTAGTTGTGTTCAAGATGAACTGATTTTGGTTGACTGTAAGGTTGATTGAAATCAAAATATGCCAACTTAATTCGTATCGCATACTAATTGATATTGATCAGTTTGTACACTCGCATTACCGAGTTGTATGTTTGTTCCAAGTTTATTTCCGATCTTCATCTATTGTTTGTTCATCGATTGTTGTTGATTCCCAATTTCATTCCTTCATTTGTATTAATCATTTATTATTGATTGTTAATATGAGTTTAGATATCGATTTCAGATGATGTGTATATGATGAAATCGATTTTAGACTTGGAAATCGGAAATTGACTCTCTGGTCTTGATGAAATTAATCAAGAACTATCAAATTTTTGTGAAGAACATGTGAAGAACAGTTGGATAATCATGTTCGTTGATCTGAAAAGTCTGTTGAAGAAGATCGATTTGTGTTTGTCAACTGATACGTTGAAAAGTCAAACTATGAAAAAGTCAAAGTCGAGATTTAAGAGATGAATCGATGAAATTGAGGTTGAAACTGATTAATACCGGTTGTATTTGGGCTATGGATGTCGAAATTGTTTTGATTTTGGAGTTTGATTTGATTCGATTTGTTCTTGAAGACGAGTTTTGTTTTAAATATCGATTGGGAAAATTGATTTTCGCATATAGGAAAGCTTGATTATTGAGGTCGACGGGTTGATGACGAGTTTAGATGAATGATCACGAAGGTTTGAGATAATATCGACTTGTTGATGTCGATGTGGGTTATTTATTTGGAATCGACTCGGATATTTTGGGGTTCGCTATTAAAGAAATTCGCACGAAATCATGATTTGGTTTAAGGTTGTGATTGAATGATTGAAGACTTGAAATATGGATTTCGCATTATTGGAATCGATGTCAGTCTAATTTCGAACATTTGGAGTAGATTGCTGCGTTTATTTGGTTTCCACTTTACAAAGTTGAAATTGATAGAGTTTGAAGGAATAACTGTGAAGATGATGTTTATATGCGAAGAATCAATGTTGAGTTGCTGATGAACGAACCTTGGATTGTGAATGAAATGCAAATGAAGAAAATTTTGTGGTTAATGGTCATACAAGATTCGCATATGAGTGAATCAAAATCGAGTTCGCATCTAGGTTTCAAAAGTAGTTCGCATTTAAGGTCAACAATGTTCGCATTTGGTTAATTGGGTTAGAGATGCGAAGTCTTCTCATCCATGGTTCACATTCATGTTTCAGTAACGTGTGAAGAATTTGACATGCAAAGCTTTAAGGAAGAAGAAAACAAATATTTTCGAATTCGGTCCCTGATCTTTTAACGAAATGACAGTTTATACCCAACTTCGCAAATGGGTAATATATGCAGAGACATTGCAGAATTTTTAGTTCTGGTCCCTGCAGTTTGTACGAATTTACGCTTTATGCCTAGGTTCGCAAATGGGCTAGAGTTTCGCATATTTGACTGTTTTTGGCGCAACGTGTCCCTGCAAGTTTCAGAAAGTGACAATTTATACCCGGATTTTAAAAAATCTTGCAACTTTCACCCAAAAAGTCAATTTTTTTCATAAATTGGAAATTTTTTGTGGCTTTTTGGTGATTGTTTTTTCGTGCAAGATTTTTGGTGATTCAGTTTTGGTACACATCAAGGGGGAGTATCGTGAAGACTATTCCTCGGGTGCTTCTCCCCCTTAGTGGGTTTTATAATCATTTTTTTATTATAAAAAAGGGAGAATGATGGGTATTCGAAGCTTCTCGGGTATGTTGAATATTTATTTGCGGATTTGAAGACTGGTGTTACTTCAAGGGGGAGTTTGGTCTTGATCGCGCTAGCTCGATGGAGATTAAAATCGGACATCCAATCCTAACTTTGAGGGGGAGAATGTTAGGGTGCAAAGTCACTCTTGGATGTAGTGTTTTAGGTTTTCCCCTTTGTATATGTAAATGGGTTGAGTCTTTCCTATAAATAGGAAGTGGGTGACTCCCATTATGTAAGAGAATCCATTTGGAGTGTTAGACTAGAGAGAGAAATTTTGTACAAACCCATTTGTATATTCTTTCTAGATCTAATATGAGCTTACAAAGATTTATTTACTCTATGTGTTCTTGATTTTACATGATGATTCACTAGATCTTTCATATTCCGCACATGCCATCATAATCAACACCACTACAAAATGTGGTCTTGATGGTTAGTTTTGGTCCATGCATTCTTTAGAAGGTCTTAATGTATTAAGATGTTGTACTTTGGGGTATTGGGAACTTAATGGACATGCAAAGTCATAAAGTTGGAAACTTTATGACGCTTGGGGGTAATTTAGCCTTGGATTTGAAGTTTGGACGTGAATGCTTAATGTATTAAGCACTTAATAGGAAAAATGAGATTTTTCGCGTATGCCTTGCATACCTTAGTGTATGTCATGCGTACACAGTCTACTCCCCCGTTTTCCAGTCAACTCGAGTATACCCCGCGTACCTCTGGAGTACGCACAATGTAATCGCCCTGAATCAACTCGACTAGGTTGACTATTTGACTTGTTAGTCCTGACCAAGTTTGACCAAGGGTAATTAGGAAATTGTGATTATTTTATTAATGGGAAATGTTGGATATTTAGGACTTAGGTGTAGCCGGTATTCGGGATCAGAGTATTGATCAGTTTTTCGTCAGGTTGTGAGGTGAGTTTTCCTCACTGTACTTATAGGTCGAAGGCACCAATGTTGGCCCAGTGGATTGGATATGCTATTATATGATAGTATGTCATTTATGTTATAGAATCGGTTAAATCGGTATACTGGTACATATGATGTTAACATGCGGTAGTGATCTGTAAACCTGCCTGTTTATATGATGCCTGGTTATATGCTTATATATATATATATATATATATATATATATATATATATATATCGACATGTTATGGTTGGTTGGGTTGAGGCGGTCCTGCTTTGTGTTGAAGGTCAAGATACTCATGGCGGTTCGGATAAACTGTAGACCCTATGAGGCAGTCCAGTCAGACCAAAGGCTTGGCAAGTGGTTCGAATAGGCTGTAGTGTTGGGTATAAAGTTATGCATGTATGACTTTGTAAATGGTTTGACTTTTGTAGGCCTACTTGCTCTTGGTAAAGTAGCCTTGTGACATGAAAGATAGAGAGATAGAGAGACATGTAAACACCTCTATATAAGGTGGGTTCATACCACTTGTAGAGGCATGCTTGAGAGATGTAACATTGAGAGTGTTAGTGTGTGTTAATTATGTAGATTTAGATCTAGATCCTTTTTTGTAACACATTTCATAATCAAATGCAATTCTTAAACACCCAAATCACCATGTTCTTTGTGTGTTCTTTAATTCCGCATGCCAAATCAAATGCTCATAATTCACATCAGTTAGTATCAAAGCGGGTCTTCGAAGATCAACATGATTTTTTGAAGAAACAATTCTCAATTTTGCTACAATCATCACATTTGGAGCATTTATGGCGAGTCTCTCTATGATCTCTCTAAATCCTGTTGATTCGTGCGTTACGTTCTTGAATATTTGATCATTTTGTTTCATTGGATCGAATTCGTTTCAAACCCCATTGGTGATTCAACAATTGTTTTTAGATCAAGCTAAAACAAATCATGATTTGTTTGATCTAAAATTCAAGACCAAACTATTTTTCGTTACTGTTCATAGATTTGAATTTTTAGTCCAAATCACTTTGAGTCTGTCACTGTGCATCTCAAATCTATAACAAAATCTTTTACTATTCATTGATCCAAACTATGAAGCCCAATATTTTTTTGATTATGATCCAAAAGTATGAATCCAATACTGTTCACTTAATTGAGCCCATCGTCAAAATCAGTCGACATATATGTGTTTGTCGTAAGTCGCATTCAACATTTTCTTTTTTTTCTTAGTTCTGGAATCCCGTTCTTCTTTCATCACTCTTGTCGATCGATTAGTTTTGTTTGTGGATATGTACTTGTAAATCGATTCTTTATATTGAGTTTAATCCCAAAGATCGATTGTGATCAAGTTAGAACTAAGAATTTGAAATTTGAGTTTTTGAGTTTGATGAAATTGATCGAGAACTTTCATGTAATTGTCTAAACACTCTTTTCTCATTGAAAGAATAATCGAGCCAAACATATATTATTTAGATCTTGTGTTCATCCTTTTCATATCATTCTGATTCTATAATTCATACTCGATTATGTAACAACTACACAAGAGCAGGTAAAGAAACATCCCTCCACATCTGACAACCACCTCATGGCAATGATCGGATCCTACATTCTAACAAACACCAGGGGCTTCGTATCATCGACGTCCCGGTACTGGAAAGCTCTTCCTCCTCGAAGTCTAACGACAACAACAACCGCAGTAGTTGCAACAACAAAACCCTCAGAAAGAGTAGCATATCGTTCATCAAAATACCCCATGCGGTCTTGACAGGCTCAACCAGCTTTGGTATCTGCTCCCGGACAAAAGAAACAACCTCCTCATGAATGATCTCCCTGAACCGGTCCTCGGTCAATCCTTGCCCATCCTGGCCACCTGCTCCGGCTCCTAATCCTGAACCTCTAATAGCTACCATGCTGAATTATACCAAGAAAAGATCAGACATCACAATATAGAGCACTACATGGCAATCCCCACTTTTATGAGTCACTTAGCTGATGAGTTTGAGCCATAAGAACATTCCTATGTGCACATGCAAACCCTAATGCTTGGATCTAGGTTTCTCTTATGAACATGCTTTTCATCCAAGACTTGAAAACCCTAGATCTATGATATACAAATCGAAATTGACAAGACAAAGTAGATCTAGATGATTACTTCTTCTTGAAGGCTTGAATCTTGTTATCCTTGGAGCTTAGAGTTACAATTGTCACTCCTCTAATGGTTTACAAACACCAAGAGGCAAGAGGATGATTTAGAGAGAGGTTGTAGGCACAAAATCAGCTCTAGGAACTCCTTAGGGTTTCTGGTAGTCGATTTCTGTAGCCCCTGGGTCCTTTAAATACTTGAGCTGCTAGGGTTATAGCCTGAAACCCTAATTGGATTACTTAGGCCTTAAGCAGTCCAAGGATCCTTCATTCTAACCAGACCGGAATACGAGGGTTTGTCAGCCTACGAGGAGTCCTTCTTCTACCCGATGTCGAATAAAGTGATATTTTATGTCGATATGTCAAGATCTACCATGATCCCTTGGTTTCTTGGTCAAGGCAACCGATCCTTCATTATCACAGAAAATTTCCATGGGCTCCTTTATGGCAGGCACAACTCCAAGGTCTCCAGTGAAGTTCTTCAACCATATCACATTATTTGACGCTTCGCTCATTGCAATGTACTCTGATTCGCACGTTGAATCAGCTACAGTTTCTTGCTTGGAACTTTTCCAAGTCATTGCTCCTCCATTAAGGGTAAAGACCTAGCCCGACTGCGAACGATTGTTGTCTTTGTCGGTCTGAAAACTGGCGTCACTGTACCCTCGCACCTTTAAGTCATCACTCCATCCGAGGGCTAGAAATCACTCCCTAATAGATTTTATCTTGGAAACCGGTGGTAAGGTTTCATCATAGTCAACTCCAGGAGTTTGAGTGAAACCCTTCGCGACCAATCACGCCTTATATGTGTGCACATTCCCATCCATCTCGGTCTTCTTCTTGAAGATCCACTTGCACCCGACCGTCTTACGTCCGGGCACATGGTCAACCAAATTCCAAACTTGGTTGTCGTACATAGACTGAATCTCGCTGTCCATCGCCTCTTTCCATTTTGTAGACTCCGGGCCTGCCATGGCTTCCTTATAGCTGTTAAGGTTCGTCCAATTTATTAGTGTACTATCACTAATATACGTGTCCCCTTATGTAGTAATATGAAAACCATACAATTGGGGTTGAACTCTAACTCTCTTGGAATGTCTAAGAGGTAATGACTCGTCAATTGGTTCAACCGGAGTTTCCTTCTCGGGTTGAGCGCCAACGTTAGAGGTTCCTTCATCACTCGACTCTTGAATCTCTTCAAGATTGATTTGTCTCCCACTGTCCCCTTGGCTTATGTGTTCTCGCTCTCGGAAAACCCCTCTCCTCGCAACAAAGACAACATTGTCACTCGGTCTATAGAAGAGATATCTAAAGGATTTCTGCGGGTAGACGATGAAAATACACCACTCATTACGAGGTTCAATCTTGTCGTGAGTCTCTCATCTTACGAAAGCCTCGCAACCCCAAACATTGATATGTACCAACGAGGGAGCTTTCACTGTCCACATCTCGTGAGGTGTTTTGACAACCTTCTTTGTATGGACTAAGTTAAGGATATGGGCGACAGTCTCTAAGGCATTCCCCTAGAATGAGATAGGTAGTGAAGCGCGACTCATCATGGAATGTACCATGTCCAACAAGGTTCGATTACGCCTATCAGCCACACCGTTCAACTGCGGTGTTGTAGGTGGCGTCAATTGCGAAACTATTCTGCATTTCTTGAGGTAGTCATGGAATTCAAGACTTAGGTACTCTCCTCCTCAATCGGATCAAATTATCTTGATTTTCCTGCCCAATTGATTCTCCACTTCTTGTTTAAACTCTTTGAACTTTTCAAAGGTTTCTGACTTGTGCTTGATTAAGTAGATATACCCATGTCTGCTATAGTCGTTGGTGAAAGTCACATAGATGTGTTTTGCATCCCTTATGGTGGATCTAAAGGGCCCACACACATCAGTGTGTATGAGATCCAATAGACCCTCACCCCTTTCACAAGTGCCAGTGAAGGGTGACTTGGTCATCTTTCCAGGTAAACAAGACTCACACACGTGATCGTCCCTAAGGTCGAATGACTCCAACACTCCATCCTTTTGGAGTTGGGCTATGCGTTTCTTGTTAACATGTCCAATACGACAATTCCACAAGCATTCTTTATCCAAACTATTAGAAGAATCCACACACAACACATCATTTCCTAAGTTATCTACAACCATCACAATTTAATAAATTCCATTACAAGGCAATACTTCGAAATATAAAACACCATTTAGATAAGCATAAATAGAACCTTTCTCATTATCAAATGAATATCTAAATCCTTATCTAAACAAACCATGAAATGAAATGATGTTTCTTGCCATATCTGGTGAATAGCAACAATTATTTAAATCTAATCCTAATCCATTACTAAGCGCTAGAGAATACACTCCAATCTTGGTGACAAGCGATGATCTTCTGTTCCCCATGATTAGATTTATCCATCCACACTCCACATCCATATCTCTTCTTAGTCCCTGCAAATCAGAACATATGTGAAAACCACATCCTATATCAAGAACCCAAGAAATAACATGTGATGAATCATTAGATTTAATTGTGTAAATACCTGCGAAAGATGACTTGATCTTCCCATCCTTGATGGCTTGCAGATATTTCGGGCAACTTCTCTTCCAATGCTCTATCTTGTGGCAGTGGTGGCACTCTGGCTCCTTCGGGTTAGAGTTGGGCTTAGCAGAACCAAATTTGGTTCCACTAGAAGAGGTACCATCTTAGGATTTTCCCTTGTGGTGGCTCTTTAAAGGATCCTTCCTCTTCTTTCCCCTCCCTTGCCCAATGGTCAAAATAGGAGTAATGGTTGGAATGGCAGTTAATGCAATAGACTTATCCTTGAGATTGCTCTCAGCAATCCTTGAAGCTTGCTCAAGGTGACCTCTTCCTTATTCATGTGGTAGGTCATGCATAACTGGTTGTAGCATGGGGGCAATGAGTGAAGGATAATGTCAATTGCCAACTCTTCATCGAAGTTAACATTCAACTTCAGCAGGAGATCAACATATCTCTGCATTTTTTGCAGATGAGCGGTAAGGGACTCTCCATTACCTATTTTGGCAGTGATCATCGAGTGATGATCTCATACCTTTCTTGCCTCGCACTTTGGTGGTACCGGTCCACCAAGTCTTGATGATTTTGGTAGGGATAGTAGTCCTCATAGGAATTTTGTAGTTCAACAATCATATCGCTAGCATGATGCAATGGACTTTCGTGTCATCATGCTCATGGGCCTCAAAGGTAGCGATTTCTTCAGGAGTAGTAGTGTTGATGTTCACCTCCTTCGGCTCCTTATCGAGGACATATTCTTTTTCCTTGTAACGAGTGACCATTCGGATGTTACGGATACAATCATTGAAATTGGACCTATCAAAGATCACTTTCCCACACAAGTTCATGAGTGAGAACGATCCAGATGAGGTTGAGCCTGAAGCGTTGTTGTTGTTTGAGTTCGACATCTGAAGAAGAAAAGAACAAAGTTTGATTAGAAATGAATCCCTAATTAAACACCCAAAATGAGAAATTAGGGCTAGGATCCAACAACATTATTCACATATTAGAAAAGGGATGCCGTAATCTAACATGCAAATAATTTGAAGGTAAGTGAATGACGATTCACTAATTCTCCACAAGGAAAAATAGAAAAAAAATTAAGTTTTAAATGTATTGAAAGCTCCTAGATTTCTTTCAAATTCATTGAACTTTTCAATTACATGTTACAATCTCGATATGCCCCTCAAGTTTGTGACTGAGATGCCGAGGATCACAAAGCGGGTGTGAATAACCATGCAAATGTACACAGTGCCCTCGTTGTTACAGTCACCTATTCGATGTGCTGGTTAACCACATACGCTCCATCGAAGCATGACAAACAATGAGTCACCCTTTTCCACCTTTGCTTAGAACCTATTAGTGCGCCGGTTAACCACACACACTCCACTAACTTCTTAGCAAGGGTACAAAGTGTAATTTCATGGAACTGCATCAATTCACTTTGCCTAAAGTAACTAAGATTGGGAATTTTTGTAAAAAAATGTTTAGTTACTTTAATAATTCAGTATACTTATGAATGAGAAAGGTTTGCCCTATCCGACCCGTTCGGCTAACGACCCTCCACAAATCAAGGAAGCGGTGGGTGAGAGTGGACACCCATTAAATGACTATTTTATAGGCCATAACCTTATCCCCCCCCCCCCCCTTATAGATCGGCTTCGTGAATGAGGCCTACTAACGGTAAGACTAGCATTTTAGTTATACATATACATACATACATATATATATATATATATATATATATATATATATATATATATATATACATACATATATATATATATATATATATATATATATTAATCTTATAATATTATAAAGTTTAAGGTTGAATTTTAAACTTGTAAAATTCTATGGTTTGAAATTTAAATAGTTCAAATTAAACATTTTAATCATAAAATTTAAATTTCAAAAATTGAGGACAAGTTTTTGAACTTTTTCAAAACACAAAGATCAACTAGCAAAAAAAATTTCAATTAAGTATTTAATTTAATAATTATCTAAATTTGACCTAATTAATATTACTTGCAAGATAATTCAACAATTAATTTAAATAATCAAGTATTATCAAATAAGGAAATTATTATTTAAACAATTGGTAATTATCTTTTGTTTTGATGAGGATATTGATAAAAAGGTAATAAAATTTGGATTTTATTGGACTAAAACAATTTAGGTAATTATCCTTAAGCAAAACAACAAGAAATCCCGAAATTCCCTCCGTCTAACGCTCCGACTCGCCGAGTCCGCTTATGGACTTGTCGAGTTCATCCTACTCGTTGAGTCCACAATGGGACTCGTCGAGTTCATCAGGAAGAGAGCAAGAAAAAACGATTTTAAGCAAGAATCAAAGCACAAAGCATCAAATTCAAGAGAAGCCAATCAAGGCTCTGATACCACTGATGGGTTTGAGCCATAAGAACATTCCTATGTGCACATGCAAACCTTAATGCTTGGATCTAGGTTTCTCTAATGAACATGCTTTTCATCCAAGACTTGCAAACCCTAGATCTATGATATACAAATCGAAATTGACAAGACAAAGTAGATCTAGATGATTACCTGTTCTTGAAGGCTTGAATCTTGTTATCCTTGGAGCTTAGAGTCACAATTGCCACTCCTCTAATGGCTTACAAACACCAAGAGGCAAGAGGATGATTTGGAGAGAGGTTGTAGCCACAAAATCGGATCTAGGAACTCCTTAGGGTTTATGGTAGCCGATTTATGTATCCCCTGGGTCCTTTAAATACTTGAGCTGCTAGGGTTACAACCTGAAACCCTAACTGGATTACTTAGGCCTTAAGCAGTCCAAGGATCCTTCTAGATTAGGGCTTGGACAAATTCAAGGAGTCCATACACCTTAATTTCGTGCACCCTATGATCCATAAAGATCCACAACCCAAAACCAACTATCACACAATTGACAGTTCTAGTCTCCTTTATTTAATTAATCTCTTTTAGCCACATAATTAATTCTTGTCTAATATTAATTAAACTATATGATTTCTCCCTTAATATATTAATCATATAGTATATTGATAAACCATAATAACCTCTTTATTTATAAATCATCCTATTATGTTGCTCTGGTGAAGGCAACCCAAAAGGACCATGCACAACCGGGTCAAGTACTTACCAAATATAGTTACGGGCTTTGACACTAATCCAATTTATTAATCCATTAGTTAAGAATAACCATTTATTCCAAATTACATTTATTAAAATCAGAGTATTGTAGAAAATTTGGAATCTTCAATGTTGTTGATAAGTGTGTACAGTCCCGCCTTCACCTTCCCGCAATCACCGATGATACCTGAAACCATAAATAACTAGGTAATGATAAGGCTTAATGACTTTCCCCTAAAATACCCCATAAAATAAACATATAGTGTAACGACCCGTTCCCGGTATGTTGATTTATTGGTAATTATAGTGAGTTTTTCAAGAGGGACTCGGCGAGTTCTAGCCTGACTCGCCGAGTAGGGTCGCGCCTGAGGGCACGCGTGAGCCGGGGACTCGGCGAGTCCATATCCCTGACTCGGCGAGTCCATCTGTCTGGGTGAAACCCTAAATTCCCCGGGTTGCCCACTATTTAAACCACCTTATAGCCCCCATTCTCGCCTCCCTCACCCTGAGAACGCAGTGATAGAACCCTAATCCTCCCTTGAAGAGCTTATATGTGTTTTGGTGCCATTTTGTGAAGGTGTGAAGAAGGAAGAAGCAAGGAGAAGTGTTGTAGTGCAAAGACCCAAGGCCAAATCAGAGTTAATTGAGGTATTTTCGGAGTTTCATCTTGTTATATGCTTTAAACTTCCATTAGAGCTCTCCTAAGAGCTAGTTGATGCTTATTCCAAGCCTTACACTTGCATGAACGTCTTATTAAGTCGAAATAGCTATGGATCTGAATGTTGGGGTGTTGTAGAGCCCAGATCTACTGTCTTTTTGGAGTTATATTGCATGATAACCATAGATCTACCCATTTTATGCATCTTTTAGCCTTATTTCCCTTATTCATGAGGTTGTACACGTAAAGTTGGAAACTTTACGTGGTAAATCAGCTTATTGGACCCAGATCTATCAATTGTATGCGTTGGATTCAAACAAAATCAAGTAAAAATCAGTTGCATGGCGGCAACTCGGCGAGTCGGAAGAACGACTCGGCGAGTTGGGTCGCGAGTTCCCGATTCCTTCGTTTTTACAAGTGTCGAGTGAACCCAGTGAGCTAGAGAGTGGACTCAGCGAGTTGAGGGTGAACTCAGTGATGGAGGGACTCGGCGAGTTGTTCATCAACTCGGAGAGTCCAAGGCAATCTTCTTAAAGATCAAGAACAACTCGTCGAGTTTGTTCATCCGGCTCGGCGAGTCGGATGAAGATTGTCTGAGTTCTTGGATCAAGAGGGTACTCGTCGAGTCGATGCCAGACTCGACGAGTAGCAGTGAGTAAGAGTGAAAAGTGAGGGTAGGAATCGACGAGTTGGGTGGCCCAACTCGGCGAGTCAGCCCAAAAGAGAATTGACTTTGACCGAGGGTAAAAGAGTCATTTTACCCCAAGCGCAGTGTTTAGTATTTGATTGAGTGTGTTTATGGACTTGTAGCCGAGGAGATTCAGGAGCAGCCGCCGTTAGCTTTCCGAGCCACACACTCAGCAGCCAGCTTACGAGGTGAGTTTCCTTCCAGTAGGAACGGGTCTAAGGCCACAATGCCGGCCCGTTCAGTTAGCAGTAGCTTCCGGATTTAGGTCCGATGCAGTAGTTAGTATGTTCGATGCCTTCGTGGCTCGAACAGGATTTGTGTGCTATGTTTTAAGTGTTTAGTATTATGTGTTCCGGTCCACGGCCCGATGTAGCATGTCGTATATGTGTTATGCTAGTTGATGTGTTATGCTATGCCATGTTCAGTCAGTCAGTTCCGGACTTCGGTCCGATGCAGTTAGTTCCGGACTTCGGTCCGATGCAGGGGACAAGGTCCCAGTCAGTTCCGGACTTCGGTCCGATGCAGTTAGTTCCGGACTTCGGTCCGATGCAGGGGACAAGGTCCCAGTCAGTTCCGGACTTCGGTCCGATGCAGTTTCCGGGCTTCGGCCCGATGCAGTGGGCAAGGCCCAATATGTGTTTATATGTTATTGTATGGTATGTGGTAGTTTGGGGGAGCTCAGTAAGCTTCGTGCTTACAGTTTCAGTTTGGTTTCAGGTACTTCCGCAAGCAAAGGGAAGAGCTCGGGGTGACAGCATCGCACACATCACAACATAGCTTTTATCCTGGGGATGTCTTTTGATGTTTTGGATTGATGTTGTATGATACAGTTTTCCGCACAATATTTTATTATGTTTTGGGGATACATCGCGTATGTTTTATGTTATGATACTTATATTATGGTTTGATTATATTGAAAAACGAAAATTTTTGGGTCGTGTTTTTGGGTCGTTTCAAGTTGGTATCAGAGCCCTGGTTTGAGGGATTCGGATACATTTTCGGGTGCATCTGAACTCAAACTAAGGGAAATAAAAGATTTTAGTAAAATAAAAATGTTTTACAAAGAGAATTTTGAAAGCACTTAGAAAGAAAGAATTGTTTTTAACAAGATAGAGGTGTGTGCATGCGGTCAGCCGAGCTCAAGTAAGTACTCCCAAATTACCCATACAAGTTATTTGTTCAGTTTCAGTTTTAGTAGAACAGAATGCTAGTATAGGGCTAAGGATCTAGGAGAATGCCTTATGTGCCTGCTTATGTGTTACAGCTTTATGAGTATTGCATGCTAGAATTGAGTAGACAGCAGTAGGATAGCCTGTTTAGGTTATGCCTGATAGTATGAGCTTAGCATCCTATGCTAGTGCAGTTTCTTGTTATAAGAATAGTTTTGCCTGAGTCTGTTTCCCTTGTCCGAATGCTGCTTGCTTCGTGCTTGGTGGGGTTCTGAGTAGTGGGAGTTAGCCATTAGGTGAACACGTCACACCACATGTGATCAGGTTTGAATAATCCCAGAGTGCTGGAACTGGCCCTATTGCGCAGCTCTTGTTTGAGTCCAACCGTTGTAGGGACGGATCTTTTACTTGAAGGATTATATGATCCTCATCACATGTGATGGTGTTTAGGTGGTGGCTAGCTGGCATTATGAGGAGACCTACAGCAGCTGAGGACCAGTCGTGTTGAGCTTGAGGTTTCCCTAGGGCAAGCCTAGGATGAGAGTAGCATAGAATGGCAGTAGTAGAAGTGACTTGGGGGAGTCAAGGCAGTTCTTGAGGAAAGTACGGATAGATGTGGAAGGTAGTATGGGCCCGTACTACTGAAAGCAGAGGATCCGTACTCGAATCAAGGAAGGCCAAGACAAGACCAGGAAGCTAGTAGTAGTATCGTGATCCCTTGAGATATTTCAGTGTTCTGATGTTGTTATGAAATGTTTCAGAATGGTAGTTTTGCGTCCGAGACCAGCAGTCGGCAGCTCAGATGCCGGAGGGGGATCAGGATCGGGATCAGGCCCGGAGGTCGGGCAGATGGATGAGCAGACTAGAGAGTTCCTTTCTTCTGAGGTTACCCGCATCATACTGGAGCAGACTCCTGTGATCTTCGGTTCGATCAAGGAGGGTATTTTAGAGCTGATGGATGAGAGATTGAGTACTTTCCGTGCTGAGATGGCGGCCGTGATGGGGTCGCGCACACTTACGTTCAGGGAGTTCAGGGCATGCGGGGCTCCAGACTATCATGGGGCGCGGGACCCCATAGCAAGTACTAGATGGTTGGCGGATGTGGCCAACGCTTTCTGCACTAGCAGGTGTCCCGAAGGGGACAAGGTCAGATTGGCGTCCTGTCTTCTGAAGGACAGGGCACGGGATTGGTGGGAGGAGGTCGGACATGCCATCGGGGATGATGCGGCATTGGATGCCATGACCTGGGCTGATTTCTCTACCAGGTTCAGGGCGGAGTTTACACCAGTCATTGAGGTGCAGTAGTTAGCTAGGGAGTTTCAGGACCTTACCCAGACTACAGAGACAGTGGCGGAGATCACCGCCAAGTTCAGGGAGAGGACTCTTCTTGTTCCTCAGTATGCAGCCGATGAGGAGATGAAGAAGGCCCGTTATCATGAGATGCTGCGGAGTGACATCCGCATGTTTGTGAGCCGGTCCAGTTGCAAAACGCTGGACGACATGATTGCCAGAGCTAGAGAGAGGGAGATTGATCTCGAGATGGAGAAGAAGAGGAAACCGGAGGCGGTTTCGGGTTCAGGCAGTGTGGGAAAAAAGCCCAAGGTTTCAGATCACAGGTCTAGGAGTCAGCAGAGCCACGGTCGGTGTGGCAAGTGTGGGAGATTGCACGAGGGGGCGTGCAAGGCAGGGAGTTCCGACTGCTACAAGTGCGGTCGGACTGGGCATTTGAGTAGGGATTGTACGGCCCCTGCTACTACGGTTACAACATCAGATCTGATTTGCTTTCAGTGCAATCAGAGGGGACATAAAAGGTCCCAGTGTCCCAGTTTAGCTGCAGCAGGGAAGGTGGTTGCACCTGCCCCTGCCACCTTGAGGATTACGGATGGCAGGCAGGGCTGAGCTGATGCGCCAGTGGCGAAGAGCAGGGCATTTCAGATGACAGCAGAGGAGGCGCGAGCGACTCCTGATGTGGTGACGGGTAAGAATCTTTCCTCCATCTTTAATTGTTATAATATCGTTTGAATATTACTTGATGATATGTTCTATTTAGGGTCGTTCTCTGTGAACGGCATTTCTGCTTTGGTATTGTTCGATTTGGGGGCTACCCGATCATTTGTATCGCTTGCGCTTAGCAAGAGATTTAGCAGAGCTCCAGGGGAGCTGGATTGTCCACTAGAGGTTGAGATAGCAGATGATAGGACCGTGAGGGTCGGCAGAGTGCATAGAGGGTGTTCCCTCCAGATATTTGATGAGCAGTTTTCAGTGGACCTGGTTCCTATTCCCTTGCGTGGGAATAAAGTTATTGTGGGCATGGATTGGCTCAGCCCCAATGGGGCGGTGATTGATTGTGAGCTTCAGCTAGTGAGGGTTCGCACTCCTAGTGGGGGAGAGATAGTGATTCAGGGCGAGAGGCCCCAGCGAGGACCGATCTTTTGTTCCGCCGCAAGGGCGAGGTGCTATGTTCAGCAGGGTTGCGCCGGTTTTGTAGCTTACGTCTTGGATGCCCGGGTGAAGGGCAAGGCGACGGTTGATGATGTTCCTATTGTTCGTGACTACCCGGATGTGTTTCCCAAGGATTTGCCGGGGATACCTCTAGAGAGGCAAGTTGAGTTCAGGATCGACCTAGTTCCTGGTGCGGCTCCGATAGCCAAAGCACCGTATCGACTTGCTCCCCCTGAGATGCAGGAGTTGTCTACACAGATTCAGGAGCTGTTAGACAAGGGTTTCATTCGGCCGAGCAGTTCGCCTTGGGGAGCACCGATCTTATTTGTGAGGAAGAAGGATGGGTCGCATCGTATGTGCATTGATTATCGGGAGTTGAACAAAGTAACGGTGAAGAACCGTTACCCACTTCCGAGGATAGATGACTTGTTTGATCAGCTTCAGGGAGCGTCTTGGTTCTCCAAGATCGATCTACGCTCCGGTTATCATCAGATGAGGGTTAGAGATGAGGATGTACAGAAGACTGCTTTCAGGACCCGGTATGGCCATTATGAGTTCGTGGTGATGCCATTTGGGCTCACCAATGCCCCAGCCGCGTTCATGGATCTCATGAACCGCGTGTGCAGACCGATGCTGGATCGGTCGGTGATAGTGTTTATAGATGACATCTTGGTGTATTCCAAGACACAGGGGCAGCACGAGGAGCACCTGCAGGAGGTGTTGGAGACTTTGAGGAGGGAGAGACTTTTCGCAAAGTTCTCCAAGTGTGAGTTCTGGTTGCGCGAGGTGCAGTTTCTTGGTCATCTCGTCAACCAGAAGGGTATTTTGGTAGATCCGGCCAAGATCAAGGCCGTGATGCAGTGGGAGGTCCCGAGGTCTCCATCTGAGATTCGGAGCTTCCTGGGGTTGGCAGGGTATTATCGGAGATTTATTCAGGACTTCTCCAAAATAGCAGTGCTGCTCACCCGGCTAACCAAGAAGTCGGTGGTTTTTCGTTGGGGGCCTAAGCAGCAGGCGGCGTTCGAGACTCTCAGGCAGAGATTGTGCGAGGCTCCGATCCTTACCTTGCCAGAGGGAGTAGAGGATTTCCTAGTCTATTGTGATGCTTCGATCACAGGTATGGGAGCAGTATTGATGCAGCGAGGCCATGTGGTAGCTTATGCCTCGAGACAGTTGAAGCCTCACGAGGCTAATTATCCTACCCACGATTTGGAGCTGGGGGAAGTTGTGTTTGCCCTCAAGATTTGGAGACATTACCTTTATGGGGTCCGCTGTACTATTTACACGGATCACAAGAGTTTGCGATATCTTATGGATCAGCCGAGTTTGAACATGAGGCAGAGGAGATGGTTAGACGTGCTGAAGGACTATGACTGTGAGATCCTTTATCATCCAGGGAAGGCCAATGTGGTGGCCGACGCCCTGAGCCGCAAGGTGTCGACGGCCCCTATCAGAGATCTGTGTATGAGGATGACAGTGATCACTCCATTGTTGGAGCGGATCAAGGAGGCTCAGATGGAGGGCCTCAAGGAGGAGAGGTAGAAGTGCGAGAGGATAGTGGGCCGAGTAGCTTCGTTTGATTACGACATTCGGGGTTTGTTGACGCTTCATGGTAGGGTGTGGGTACCGTACTGGGGTGGGGTACGACAAGTATTGATGGACGAGGCTCATAAGTCTCGATTTTCTATCCACCCGGGAGCGATGAAGATGTATCGAGACCTTCGACCTGATTATTGGTGGCCCTGCATGAAGCGAGACGTCGCTTGGTATGTGGAGAGATGTTTGACCTGCCAGAAGGTCAAGGCGGAGCACCAGAGACCTCACGGCAGGATGCAGCCGTTAGACATTCCCGTGTGGAAATGGGAGGATATCACCATGAATTTTGTCACCAAACTCCCCAGGACCGCACGTGGAGTGGACTCGATATGGGTAGTAGTGGATCGGTTGACGAAGAGTGCCCATTTTATTCCGATTCAGGAGAGTATATCGGCGGAAAAGTTAGCTGATATCTATGTGCGAGAGATTGTGGCACGTCATGGAGTGCCGGTATCGGTGGTGTCGGACCGAGATGTTCGTTTCACGTCCAGATTCTGGAAGCGATTCCACGACGAGATGGGTACTCGTCTCCATTTCAGCACCGCTTTTCATCCTCAGACTGACGGGCAGAGCGAGAGGACGATTCAGACTCTCGAGGACATGCTTAGGGCATGTGTTTTAGATTTTGGGGGCAGTTGGGATACGTATCTTCCGTTAGCGGAATTCTCGTATAACAACAGTTATCATGCGAGCATTGATCGAACTCCTTTTGAGATGTTATATGGCAGGAAGTGCAGGACCCCGATTTGTTGGGGCGAGGTCGGTCAGCGAGTCATCGAGAGCACCGAAGTGGTGCTCAAGACGACGGAACTGATCCAGCAGGTCCGTAGTAGGCTGCAGACTGCGCAGAGTCGGCAGAAGAGCTACGCCGACAGGAGGCGTTCGGACTTGGAGTTCCAGGTGGGAGATATGGTTCTTCTGAAAGTCTCACCTTGGAAAGGTGTCATCAGGTTCCGGAAGAGGGGCAAGTTGGGCCCCAGATTTATTGGTCCTTTCAGGGTTTTGGCCCGGGTGGGTCGGGTTGCTTATCGGTTAGATCTTCCTGAGGATCTTAGTCTGATACACAACACCTTGCACGTGTCGCAGTTAAGGAAGTGTTTGGTGGATGAGACAGCAGTCGTTCCCTTAGAGGACATTCAGGTTGATAGCGACCTAAATTATATCGAGAATCCGGTCGCGATTCTGGAACGGAAGACCAAGACCTTGAGGAACAAGGTAATTCAGCTAGTAAAGGTGCAGTGGCAGCACCGGAAGGGGTATGAATGGACGTGGGAGGCTGAAGAGGAAATGAGAGCGCACTACCCGGAGTTATTTGCAGATCCAGTCGTAGCAGACTTCGAGGACGAAGTCTGAGACAAGTGGGGGAGAATTGTAACGACCCGTTCCCGGTATGTTGATTTATTGGTAATTATAGTGAGTTTTTCAAGAGGGACTCGGCGAGTTCTAGCCTGACTCGCCGAGTAGGGTCGCGCCTGAGGGCACGCGTGAGCCGGGGACTCGGCGAGTCCATATCCCTGACTCGGCGAGTCCATCTGTCTGGGTGAAACCCTAAATTCCCCGGGTTGCCCACTATTTAAACCACCTTATAGCCCCCATTCTCGCCTCCCTCACCCTGAGAACGCAGTGATAGAACCCTAATCCTCCCTTGAAGAGCTTATATGTGTTTTGGTGCCATTTTGTGAAGGTGTGAAGAAGGAAGAAGCAAGGAGAAGTGTTGTAGTGCAATGATCCAAGGCCAAATCAGAGTTAATTGAGGTATTTTCGGAGTTTCATCTTGTTATATGCTTTAAACTTCCATTAGAGCTCTCCTAAGAGCTAGTTGATGCTTGTTCCAAGCCTTAAACTTGCATGAACGTCTTATTAAGTCGAAATAGCTATGGATCTGAATGTTGGGGTGTTGTAGAGCCCAGATCTACTGTCTTTTTGGAGTTATATTGCATGATAACCATAGATCTACCCATTTTATGCATCTTTTAGCCTTATTTCCCTTATTCATGAGGTTGTACACGTAAAGTTGGAAACTTTAAGTGGTAAATCAGCTTATTGGACCCAGATCTATCAATTGTATGCGTTGGATTCAAACAAAATCAAGTAAAAATCAGTTGCATGGCGGCAACTCGGCGAGTCGGAAGAACGACTCGGCGAGTTGGGTCGCGAGTTCCCGATTCCTTCGTTTTTACCAGTGTCGAGTGAACCCAGTGAGCTAGAGAGTGGACTCAGCGAGTTGAGGGTGAACTCAGTGATGGAGGGACTCGGCGAGTTGTTCATCAACTCGGAGAGTCCAAGGCAATCTTCTTAAAGATCAAGAACAACTCGTCGAGTTTGTTCATCCGGCTCGGCGAGTCGGATGAAGATTGTCTGAGTTCTTGGATCAAGAGGGTACTCGTCGAGTCGATGCCAGACTCG
This sequence comes from Lactuca saligna, assembly GCF_052625555.1. Classification (NCBI taxonomy): domain Eukaryota; kingdom Viridiplantae; phylum Streptophyta; class Magnoliopsida; order Asterales; family Asteraceae; genus Lactuca; species Lactuca saligna. Next base: position 40,044,655 of record NC_136417.1, on the reverse strand, counting down.
ACGAGTAGCAGTGAGTAAGAGTGAAAAGTGAGGGTAGGAATCGGCGAGTTGGGTGGCCCAACTCGGCGAGTCAGCCCAAAAGAGAATTGACTTTGACCGAGGGTAAAAGAGTCATTTTACCCCAAGCACAGTGTTTAGTATTTGATTGAGTGTGTTTATGGACTTGTAGCCGAGGAGATTCAGGAGCAGCCGCCGTTAACTTTCCGAGCCACACACTCAGCAGCCAGCTTACGAGGTGAGTTTCCTTCCAGTAGGAACGGGTCTAAGGCCACAATGCCGGCCCGTTCAGTTAGCAGTAGCTTCCGGATTTAGGTCCGATGCAGTAGTTAGTATGTTCGATGCCTTCGTGGCTCGAACAGGATTTGTGTGCTATGTTTTATGTGTTAAGTATTATGTGTTCCGGGCCACGGCCCGATGTAGCATATCGTATATGTGTTATGCTAGTTGATGTGTTATGCTATGCCATGTTCAGTCAGTCAGTTCCGGACTTCGGTCCGATGCAGTTAGTTCCGGACTTCGGTCCGATGCAGGGGACAAGGTCCCAGTCAGTTCCGGACTTCGGTCCGATGCAGTTAGTTCCGGACTTCGGTCCGATGCAGGGGACAAGGTCCCAGTCAGTTCCGGACTTCGGTCCGATGCAGTTAGTTCCGGACTTCGGTCCGATGCAGGGGACAAGGTCCCAGTCAGTTCCGGACTTCGGTCCGATGCAGTTTCTGGGCTTCGGCCCGATGCAGTGGGCAAGGCCCAATAGTTTGGGGGAGCTCACTAAGCTTCGTGCTTACAGTTTCAGTTTGGTTTCAGGTACTTCCGCAAGCAAAGGGAAGAGCTCGGGGTGACAGCATCGCACACACCACAGCATAGCTTTTATCCTGGGGATGTCTTTTGATGTTTTGGATTGATGTTGTATGATACAGTTTTCCGCACAATATTTTATTATGTTTTGGGGATACATCGCGTATGTTTTATGTTATGATACTTATATTATGGTTTGATTATATTGAAAAACAAAAATTTTTGGGTCGTTTCATATAGGCATGCAGAACTGCTGCTCTTCGGCCTTCGTTCTAACTAGACCGGAATACCAGGGTTTGTTAGCCTACCACCTCAACCCAACCACTCTTCCTAAGCCTCCGTGCCTTCAGCTTACAACCGACCCACATAGTGTATGTTAGCCTACAACACAAAGTAAGACCGCCTCAACCTACCACCACCACCAGCACCACATGTCGACATGTAAAAAAACAAGGATCAAGCAAGCACATAAAACAGGAGAACAACAATTATACAACTCACTCCCTCCTACCAATCCTCTCACAACACAAAGTCCCACTACCAGTTAACCTACATGAAATGCGTAACCATAAGTAGCCAAAGTTGAGATAGCCACCCCGAACAAATGGTCCTACTTTAGAGCCACAACCAAACAAGAAACAGGCAAGAGAGCATAGACCAAGAGTTCTTAGGCTGTCCTACATAACCACTGATAGTCCCTAGGGCACTCCACCAGATGATAAATAGTAAGTACAATATAAGATACTGATCCAACAATGCACTATAGCACAACAACATCCTACATACCAGGTCACCGATCTAACATATCACTATAGCATAACAATGTACTCGACACTAGAATACAGATCTAACAAATCACCACTACGTAACAACATACTCGCTACCATAATACAAATCTAACATATCACTACAACATAACAACACATTCGATACCAAGATACAGATCTAACAGATCACTACATCATAACAACATACTTGATACCAGAATACATATCTAACAGATCACTATAACATAACATCATACTCGATACTAGAATACATATCTAACATATCACTATCGCATAACAACATGCTCGATACAAGAATACAGATCTAAGAGATCACTAGAGCATAACAACATACTCGATACCAGAATACAGATCTAACAGATCACTACAACACCATGTCATACTAAGTAGCAACAATCTAAGAAATGTCTGACTATATATAACCAGAGGTGAGATAGCCACCCGGACATATGATCCTACCCTAGAACCACAACCAAACAAGGAACATGTAAGAGAGCCTAGATCGAGAGTCCTCAATCTATCCTATATGACTATACACAATCCCTATGACACCCTTCTATTAACAGATAACTGAAAACTGGTGGTCCGACATCAGTGCATTCGACCCATGGTACAATGAGGCGAAACTCACCTGAAATGAAGAAACCCGAGAACACCATGATCTGATCCCTGCTATACTGCTTGCTCTCACGGATCCACTAACATTATAACCATATAAAATCTCAATCACCAATCCAAACCCTCAAGTTTGACCTAAGTCAAACTTGGTCAAAAGTCAAAGGGGTCAACAATTATCAAAGTCCAAGGTTAAACTGGTCAAAAATCCATAATTCAACCAAGTCAATCCAAACCAGGCCAACCTAGTGTGCGTACGCGGGAGCGTACTCTGGAGGTACGCTGAGCATACTCTTTCGCTGACCAATATCGAGTTGTTGAGTGGGTACACTGGGCGTACTCCTAGGCATGCGGGGTGTAATTCCCAGACTTTATTTTCTTCCCATAAAGTGCTTAATATAACAACTTAATACGCCCAAATGTAGATCCAAGGTGAAAATGTCATTAGGAGTCATAAAGTTTCCAACTTTATGACCTTGCATGCTCAATAAGTGTTTAATCCATAAACCCCCAACATCTTAATGCCTTAAGACCCTCCATAACATGCATAGGACAACACTAACCATTGAGACTCCATTTTTATGACTTAAGACCTCTAATAAGGTCTGAAATACAACTCAATGGGTCAAGAACTTGCCATGCTCAATATTTAACATTGTAGGACCAGAAAGCATCATTAAAACACCCATTTATTGATCTATATGATGAAGGGGTAAAGTTGCAAGCTTTATACCTTCAAAAGGTTGCAAATGAGGTATAAATCCCAAATCCAAAGTGATTTACTCCTCCAAGATGATCTCTACTTCCTTCTCTCTTCTTTAAGGCACAAAACACACACTCTCCTAAGTTTATAATGGCTTCAAAAGGTGAATTGGGGTTACAAAACGTTCTAAGAGGATGGGGTTGATGAAGTGTGGGAAATAGGGCTATAATGAGGCTTAAATATGAGCTACACCCTAAAAGATTAGGGTTCCATATTTGGCAAGTACGCCTAACATACGAGATGTACACACAACATACATGCGTACACATGGCGTATTCCTCCAAGGACAATTTTACGAAAATGCCACCAGGGCCCTTTTTGCATTCTTTCTTGAACTTAGGAACCAAAATGCAACATAATAAATTATAGGGTTAAAATCAGAAGTATCTCATCATCGGTATGTTACAATCGATTTTAGGATAGGGTGCATTTTTTATGTAGAGGGGTTGTGTGATAACTTATGCTTCAAGGTAGCTTAGTCAGATCCATAACACTTTCCACGTTTCTTAGTTACGGAGATTCTTGGTTGACGATACAACGGTAGTACCGCTAGATGATATCAAGATCAATGAGCGTCTGAACTACATTGAGAGGCTGATAGCTATTATTGATCGAAAGAAGAAGGACTTGTGCAACAAGGTTGTTCCATTGGTCAAAGTGCAGTGGTGTCACTAGAAGAGCTCCGGGTGGACTTGGGAGCTAGAGTTAGAAATTAGGGAACATTACCCGTAGCTGTTCACTGCCATGGAATTCGAGGAAAAAGCCTGATCTAAATGGGGGAGAATTGTTAAACTCGAGTTCAGGTAAATTTTCTCTCATAATCCTCTAATTTTGAAGGTTGGCAGTTTTGGCCCTTACACGAGGCGTACCTAGGTGGTACGTTGGGCGTACGGGGGTTAAGTGAAAAGGATGTCGTTTCGAGGAGTATGATGGGCGTACTTACGTTGGGCGTACGGGGGTTAAGTGAAAAGGATGTCGTTTCGAGGAGTATGATGGGCGTACTCTAAGTACGCAAGGCATACTCTATCTAGACACAAATCCTAATTTTTAGGGTTTAGACCATATATATTGTACCTTAAGTCCCATTTCCTCATCCCATTTCTAGCCTCCATCATTTCAAATGTTTCCCCTTGAAAACCCTAGCCCCATTGTTGCATTTTGACCCTTGAAAGTGTGTTGTTTTGTGTTTCAAATGAAGAAGAAAGTGGTGGTGAAGCTTGGAAGCTAGAAGCAAGCTTGGATCCGGAAGTCTTGCATCATCCTTAACCTCCAGAAGGTATAAAGTTCCCACCTTGACGATGAAGTTGTTAGATCTAGATTAGATGGTGATAATATGAGCTTTTGTCACCAAATATGGCCTTTCGTGTGCATGGCATGTTATAGAACATTTGGGTTGTCCTTTTGGATGCTTTTCATGTTTTGAGTCATAAAAATATGATCTTGGCCCCTGAGATTCTTCCATGCAAATCATTAAGAGCTTTAGTGGTTAAGAAGAGTTGAAGTTTTGATGTTGGGTTTGTTCCAGTAATGTAAAACCATAAATTTGGAAACTTTATGGTTTGGCATATGTTTTAAGACTAGATCTGAGACGTGGACGAAATGACTTAAAGGATTAAGTCCTTAAAAGTTGGAATATTAAGCCCTCGCGTACGCTGGGCGTACTTGGACGTACGCTGAGTGAATGTTGTTAGAAGCCTGACCAGGATCAAGAGTGTGTGGGGCGTACTAGACGAGTACGCAGGGTGTACTCGGCCTGTGTTGACTTCGGAGCATTGACTTTTTGATCGTTGACTTTTGACCAAGTTTGACTATTGGGTTTTTGGGAGTATTGTAATCTAATACTTCGAATTGGGTCTCGGTTTATTGTTTAGGCAGATAGTAGAGTCGGCATGTGTGTTTCAAATTTTTATGCAGTTACTTTTTGATCATGAGGTGAGTTCTCTCACTATGCCAATGGGTCGAAGGCACCAGAGCCGACCCATTTGTTGACTTTATGTATCCTAATGTGTAGGATTGCTATGATAGTTCTATGTGTTAATTTTTTTTGTATATATATGTTGACATATGTGTGGTTGGGTTGAGGCCACAGGCCAACAAACCCGGTATGGTTGGGTTGAGACTGGAGGTCAACAAACTTGGTATGGTAAGGTTGTTGCCACATGTCAACAAACCCTAGATGGTTGGATTGAGGTGTTACTGCTCGTGTTGTAAACCAACAAACCCAATATGCTTGGGTTGAGGTCAAAGATCAACAAACCCTGTTTGCATGCTTGTCTTGTATATGTATTTTTTGTGGTGTGAGGTATTTTGGGAAGCTTACTAAGCTTTGGTTTACAGTTTGGATTTCAATGTTTCTGGTACTTTTGATGAGCAGGGAAAGGAGAAGGCGTGATTATACACATCATCCCGCAGTTTATGTTGATCGATACTTGTTTTGGTGTTTAGACTTATTATGATATTATGACTTGTAAACAATGTTTTGGTAACTTTTGGGCTTGTGGATTGTGCTTTTAAAATGAAAAATTTTACTATGATTTTAGAGACGTTACATCTATTCTCACCTTCTCTCTCACACACACAAACACAAATATATGTTTTCCCCTTTCCACTCTCGATTCAATTGAAAAGACGGAGAAGACACATAATTGTCGTGGTCGTCGACAATCGGGAACACAAGAACAATCCGATGGTGGTGGAGTTGCCGGTCTTGGAGAAGTTGATGTCAGAAAGCTGGTACAAAGAGGGGGGGGGGGGGGGGGGGGGAGACGAAAAATCAAGGATTTACAAACGAAATAAAATGAGGTAGAGCGGTAGAGGCGGTGATATTTACCTCTTCTGTTGGTGGTGAGTGGAAATTTCAACAAATGTAAAAGAAACCTTTTGATGAGTCTGTAATAAGCGAGGCGGTGGAGGAGCATATGGCAAACAAAACGAAACACAACTCGCAGGCGGAAGACACATTGTTTGTGTGAGTGCAAAGTCATCGGCTTCGAACCATTTGGTATTGGAGTCGGCTCCAAACCGGATACTCTAGATAAGAGTGTTGTGATTTTATTGTATGATACTAGAGAAAGAAGTTAGTATAAACAAGTTTAGCTCTTTGAATTTACGGTACATAAATGCAAACTGGGGGTAAATATTTGATTTCACAAAGGACAACTTTTTGCTGTTAATTTCTTGGGAATATTTTGATAGCATATCATAGAAGAGTAGAAAACAATCAAACCTTTCACGTTCTTCTATTGAATGTGAGCACATGGCTTTAGCCTTTAACTGTTACATGTGAAATCAGAAATCTTATATGTAATAAAAAATTTAATAACTTTGACACCGATTAATTTGTTTCGTAACAAATGATTATGCTATTAAGTTTGCATTGAATCTTATTCTTCATGACTTGAATCTAGTTGATGTGTTGTTACAAAAGCTTGATTTTAAACTTAAGTAAACAGTTTTCTACTTTAAATCGATTGATTTTATAAAAATAAATAGGATTAAAAGATAAAAACATAATGTAATAGATTTCTCAAGAAAAAACATATGTGCGTTCGTCGACATAGTAATATGAGTATTATAGTTATTATTAAAAGTTTTCGGATTCCGATGTCCTTTCTCTTGATAAGTAAAGAAAGTCAAAATATAGCCACAACAATAAATAATTTTCAATATATTAAAGATAATATGCCTCGAGTTAAACCACTGGTCTTCCTTAGGTTTGGCCACATTCTGTCTGTTTTACATGCACCGCACGTGCGCAACCCTATATGTTAGTCTAGAAGTTATTTCTAGATTCAAGTGTTATTCTTTTTTGCTTTTTATTATTATACTACGATACGATTTTTGATAAAAAGAAAATCTAATTAATGATAATTATTCAAAGTAAAGTTATTGTAACCTCTTGCATCATAATCAAACTTTATTTATGTTTTTTTGCATCATGATTTCTTTAAGAAGTTATTTATTATTATTATTATTTTTTTTAGAAAAAAAAAACTATTGCTGTTTGTAAGGAGGTAGTATATATTATTGAAAGTTGAAACCTTATCTAAGTGTAAGTAATTTAAATGGATGAAAGCATTTGCTGTTTGTTTGTGGTCATCATCTAGAAGACAGTGTTTGCATTTCTATTTTATTTTATTTATCAGGTGCTTTGTGTATGGATTATATAACTCGAATTTGTGGACCATGAGTTAAGCGGATTCCACGTGGTCAGTTTTAGTCTTTATTTAGAAGACATGTTATTTTAAAGCTTTACCATATATATTCATTTCACTGTTTATGTATTTTAACTTTTATAGTACATTACAAAATTTTCTCACTGTGGTTTGTATTCTTCTGCAGATTTAGTTCTAGTTTCGAAAATTGTGCGAGTGGTTAGGCTGCAAAATCTATCAAAGTTGGCCTTTTAGACAATTACTATCAATATTTTTCCGTTAAATATATGTAAAATGACGTGAATGTCCTCGAGCCAAAGTAATAAAACTCTAAACTTAAGGGTTCAAATTTGTATTTTACTTTTCATATTACAATCCAACTTATGACTTATTCAAATTTAAACCCTAAAAATATCTTAAAGTCTCTTATCATCTAAATTTCAGAGAAGTGCCACCTCCACCACCTATTCTGCCTCTATCACCTCCACCACCACCACACTCACTCTTCTGGTAGGGACAATGGTGAAAGTGGTGGAGTTGATGACACCCAATCGGCTAGTTCAAGAATGGAAAATGTGGTGTTTCATTGTTTAATACTTAAAATAAATATAATAAGAAAATGAGGATCAGAAAGGGACAAAACAGTGGAGATTCTCGTCATTTTACAAATATTTAACGGAGGGATTATCGGTAATTAGCCAAGGGACAAATCTTTATTTTTTTCAACCATAAGGACCACTCATGTTCTTCAAAGCAAAACCTACAGAAGGATGCAAATCACATGAACAAAAATTAATGGGTACTTTTCTCTCATTTGACAAACTTCATTTTGTGTTTTATTTTTTTGGTCTATTAAAAATAATTGTGATACAAATCTACTCGATTAAAGATCGTGCTGTCCAAGAGCTGCCAAAGTTATCCTATGTTGCAATATATTGCATCATTGATAACGTAATAACGACACAAACATGACGAATCTACCACAACTGTACATTAGTCTATTTTCTTAATAAAAACGAATCAAAACCCAACAAATATAAAACGGACACAATCACTTAAAGCTAAATAGCCAATCGACTTATATTCCTTTTTCCTATTTACATCATTTGTACGGTTGATAACGACAAAGTGGTCCATATGGACCATAAATGCTAATTTAATAACATGTGGTTTAGTTTGGGCTACGTCTTATCTCTCCTATCTCTCCTTTCACTAACCCGAACCGGTAGACCACCGGTGAAGTTCGCCGTGAGCCCAGGCGAAAACCGAGGCGTTAAAATAGGAACCACTAATTCGATATCAAACCGTTGTAGAAGAGAAAGAACAACACTTTTTATCTCCACAAGTGCCATTTCTTTACCTAAACACATCCTATGTCCAGCTTGAAAGACCGGGTACTTGAAAGGGGTTTCTTGATAAAACACACCATCTTTTAACCATCTTTCGGGTTTGAAACTTAAGCAATCGGGACCCCAAATGGTCTCCATTCGACCCATAGCGTATGGGTGGTATGTGACCCGAGTGCCTTTCTTGATGAATGTGCCATCGGGAAATGTGTCGTCTTTTTGACAAAACTTGGAATTGAATTGGATTGGTGGGAACAGTCTCATTCCCTCGTATACCACTGCTTGCAAGTAGTGGAGTTCATGCAACTTCCCATTAGGAGGTCCCATCAGAGCTTCGGCTCTGATGGCTGTTATCACCACTGGGTGTTGTGCTAATAACCAAAATAAACCGGTTAGAGCGGATGCAACTGTGTCGCGTCCGGCTAACAGGAAGCTTATGACAATGTCTCGAAGGTAGTTGGGATCTTTTGTTGAAGCCATGAATCTTGATAGAAGATCTTCGTGGGTTGAACAAGATCCTAATTTGTTTCGTTGTCTAATAACTTCTTGTGCAAACGTGTTCACCATCTTGATCGATTCTTTAAGTCTCTTTTCACTTCCAATATTCAAGATCCTTTTGATCTTCCACACCAATGGTGACGGAGTCATCGCTCTCTGAGCAGATAGCTTTGACGCCAGATCAAAAGACATTGCCAATTCGGATACGGGTAATGACTTGTCTAAACAGTTTGGGTCATACCCGAAAGAAAATTTACAAATTACATCAAACGAAAACCTTCGAAAAACATCTTGTAAATCCAAAACCCCATTTTGTTTTTGGGAGAATGATGAAACAAGAGGTATAAGCCTACGATCAATCTCATGTTTAACAACTTCAAGAGCATGTGATCTCATTGACATCTTTCCAAGTTCAAGACACGCCATTTTTCTCTGAAACCTCCATGAATCACCATCAACGTTGAAGATGCCGTTGCCCAAGAAATCACCTAAGATGGCAGAGAAAGGTTTCCCTTTTGGGTAGTTTTCGAATTGGGTTTTGAGCATGTACTCTACGCTTTGATGGTTGGATGTTATGGTGTTGTGAAGAACATGTATGTGTATGGTTTTTGTAGGTGAGTTTTTGAGAAGATGAGTGTACCAATCGCAGAGATTATCAAATTGGATTGACCAACTAGAGGTAATGTAAGCATGGCAGATTTCGCATGTGCAATGAACCCTAGTGGTGAAGTAGATTAAAGTAAAGAAAATAGAGAGCAATACTAAAATCACCATAATAATGGATGGATCTTCGATCGCCATTGATGACCAATGAAAACAAAAAGGGAAGTCTTCACGGGTTCAAGTGTATGTGAGTAAGAGGGGAGGGTCTTATATTCCATTCAAACTACTAGCATGTTGTCATAGCTTTTTATTTTTTAATTTTAAAATTTAAGTTTAAAAGTTTGACTTAACAAATGATATATATATATATATATATATATATATATATATATATATATATATATATATATATATATATATATATATATATATATATATATATATATATATATATATATATATATATATATATATATAAATGAATATTTTTTTGCTACTTGTCACAGTCTTATTTAATTTGCCAAATGTTATTTTATGGTTATTTTGAATTAATTTGTTTTCCACATGTTATTTTATGAGTTTTCCATTTTAATAAATTCTATATAATACTATAATATAAAATTACAATAAATATAATAATAAATGAATATCAATTTCATTAATAGACTTACTTTTTTATGTTAAAATTCTCAAATTAAAGTTTATTAGTTTATTTTGTTTATTTATTTAAATTTAAAATATAAAAAATAAATTTTAATAATTTATTATTTTTCTTATTTTCTTATAAGTCTAAAATTTTCAAATATTTAGACCTTTATATTTAATTTTTTTAATTAACCCATATAATACATCAGTCTTACACCTTGTGTGTGTGTGCGTATGTATATATATATATATATATATATATATATATATATATATATATATATATTCTAATAAATGAAAGTTTCTTGTCGCTTGTCATACTCTTATTTAATTTGTCAAATGTCATTTTGTGTTTATTTTAAATTAATTTTTTTTTCACATGTCATTTTATAAGTTTTTCTATTTTTTAAAATCCTCCATAATATTTTAATATAATAATTGCAATAAATATAATAATAAATGGATATCAATATCATTAATAAACTTAACTTTTAATTTCAAAATTTTAAAAATTAAAATTCATTAGCTTATTAATTTAAATTATTTGCTTAAATTTAAAAGATAAAAACATTTCTATTATAATAATTCATTATTTTTTTTTATTTTCTTATAAATCCATCTGAGAACATTTTGTGTATCTTTTTTTAGGTAACAAAATAATCAAATCCGAATTTTAAGGAACTGTTTTTTGTTTTGTTTATGTTTATGTTTTTTGTTTTGTTTTGTTTTTGTTTTTGTTTTTTTTTTTTTGAGAAAAACATATTCTAGGAAAACGTTTTTGAAAAAATATACATTCTTGATTGATTACGTTTTTACTCTTGAATGAATACGAATTTTGTTAGAGCAACACATTATTAAAATAATATCAACTGAAAAAACATAAACAAACAAACACATTCCTCAAGAGAATTATATCATAAAAAAAATTCCAAAAAAAATCTAGAATCATTGAAACATCCCAGAAATACGATCCGAAAATTTCTGGGTTGATGATAAATAGCGGGAGAATGATGCTTCTCCAAAGATCTAAGTTGCCTTACTCTTGCTGAAATGATGGCGATCATCAAGGCCTGTGATATTGATGATAAACAGCGGGAGATAAATCATGTGAATTCATACTCAACTGCAAACCTTGGGATATCATCTAACAATGCTCTTTCAACTCTCACCTTTTCCACTCCATCAGCTACTTCACTTCCTGCTGCATCATCTATGCCTTTCTCTCAGAACCAATCGTTTGTTGCTACTCAAGTTGCATCTTCCTCTAATGTGGCTTCTTCCTCAAATGCCAAGGAATGTGATGAAAATCTTGCTCTCGCCACAGGACTTGTTAACTGCTACAATGCTCTTGTAGCTGGAGATCTTCCGCCACAATTGTCATTTGCTAATCTGGATCAGATTCATCCTAAAGACGTGGAAGAAATGGATATTACATGGAAAATTGCCATGACAGTTTTCAGGGCAAAGTAGTTTGCGAAGAAGATAAGGAAGAATAACTGGGGGATGAGTGTTGATAAAAAAGGTAGGGTTCAGCAAAGGAATGCTGCGTCGTTTCAACTGTCACGAGCCATGTCATTTTGCTCGTGAGTGCCCGAAGCCGGATAGAAGATTAAACAATGACCAGACAATGGTTGCAGTGAGGAACAATCGAGGTGCTCAGGTCAACAGTGAGAAGGCTATTATTGCTCAGCCATTTGACTGGGAGGATCAGATTCAGGTCCTGAATATATCAAGACCTGAGAATGCTCATTTGGCTCAAGTTGGTGGTGAAGCTTCCGCAGAGAGTGTTGCAGTTGAAGATAAAATGATGGAGCTACAGTTTGCGCTGATGGTCTCTTCTGCTTCTGAACCGAAGAAAAATGAGGTAAGTCTGCTTTCCTGCTCTCAGGCTTGTGTTGATTATGTTAATATTCTTCGTGATGAAATAGATTCTTTACGTAGAGAAGTAGAGGACCTTAAATATGAGGGCTATCAACTTAGAAAAGGACAAAAACCATTAAAAGCCCAATAGAGAAAAAAATAAAAGATTTTAGGAAACTTCAAGAGGACTATAGTAATAAATGCGAAAACTATGACTATATTAAGAGACAGAATGTTGAGTTACTTGCTGAGCTCGATACATTAAAGGCCAAATTTGAAACTGTTGATTTTGATTTTAAGAAATTTGATGTGTCAAGCGAAGTAATTGTAAATATGATAGATCATTGTTTACAATTCAAAAATAACCAGCAGAAAGGTCTAGGATATGATAAAGTGCCACCTCCCTTTAATCATACATATCACTATCAACCTTTGTCCAATGAGGAGACTGCTAATGAACCATTCATGGTTTATGGCAAGCCTTATGGTTTTGTTTCGGGATGATTTATTAATGTTGAAAGTACTAACATTTCTACTTCCCCTGCAGATGAATCCTTAGATTAGTCAAAGCACGAAGTTGAAGGATATGTTTCCGATAACAAACCTGAGTCTAAATCTGAAGTTTTAGTTTCCAATAAAGTTTTTTTTTTTTTTTTTTTTTTTTTTTTTTTTTTTGTTTCTGTTGTTCAAAAAGACAATGTTTTTCATGATACTTCTGCATCTGTTTCTTTTGATTTAAATTCTTTTGAAATGTTTGATGATTCTATTGTTTGTGATGTTTCTAATGAAAATATACCAACTCTACAGGTCATTTTATTTGATGCACCCTCACTTATCTCACAACCTGCTTATTGTTCATGTTCATGTGGGAAAAGTAAGGGTGTTAGTAAAGAAAATAAAATTGAACAAAATTGTACAAATTCATATAATAATAAACTTACTTGTTTTAATTGTGGTATCGGTGGTCATATAGCTAGAAATTGTCCAAATAGTATCTTTGTACATTATATGTCACCAAGAGGAGAGAACGATTCTAGAGGAAGATCTTTAATTAGAAAGTCCTCAAAAAATAGTTCTTAGAATGATGATTGGGAGGATGATCGAAGTAGAAAAAGGGCAGGTTTTCAAAAGAATAAAAGGATTTTTCATGAAAAAGTCACCAACTGTTTGCCAAAATCGAACAAGGCTCCGCCAAGAACAGTTTTGTCAAGGAGTAGTCCTGGGTCTTCAACCACTTCTGGTAGAAAGCCCGGATGCTCAATGAAAACAGATAAGAAACACGTTTCAAAATCTCTAATGACTGTTAAGAAACCAAATTATCAATGGATGCCCAAAATAACTTCCTGTCAATCATCAGTATCCTCGGAAAAGACTTCAAAAATTGATAAATATGAGAAAATAAAGGGTAAACCTAGGAAATTAATGACCTGGGTTCCAAATCTAATTAAGCCCGCTCATCTTGCAGGGACAGTTGCGGAGGAATGTCGTCAGACCTTGGTTCATCGACAGCGGCTGCTCCCGGTATATGACAGGAGATATATCTCAATTGAACAACATTTAATCTTTTAGTGCGGGATATGTTTCCTTTGCGGGTGGAGAAGGTGGCTAGATTACTCAGAGAGTAACCGTTACAAATTGAGTGTTAAGTTTCGAGAATGTCAACTTTGCTCCCGAGTTAAAGCATAGTTTGTTGAGTGTGTCTTAAATATGTGACAAAGGCTATTCTACACACTTCACTGACAAGGAATGTATGATTCTCAAGCCAAGCATTGTCATCCCGGAAGAATGGATTCTTATCAAATCTAAGAGGTATGGAAATGCTTACATTATTGATATGAATATCAACCTTCCCGAACAAGTTACGTGTCTCTTTTCAAAGGTCTCAGAACAAAATGCAATGTTGTGGCACCGAAGACTCGGTCATGCTAACGCCAAAAACTTAAATCGTCTTGTGAAGAATGAGATGGTTTTTGGTTTGCCTGTCAAAGAATTTATAACTTTTGAAAAGTGTGTGTCATGTGCACAAGGAAAACATCATAGAAAACCACACCTGCCGAAACATGTTAACTCAATCAGTCAGGTACTCCAATTGTTGCATATGGATCTATTTGGACCAGTCAACGTTCTCAACATTAAAAGAAATTCATACTGTTTGGATGTAAATGATGACTTCTCTCATTTTACGTGGGTTTTCTTTCCATTCAACAAATCCGGGGTTGCTGATCTAATTAAGAAATTCATTGTGTCGATTGAGAACCAAACCAACAATCGGGTGAAGGCGCTTTGTACCGACAACAGAACAGAGTTCAAGAATTCTATTCTAGATCATTTTTGCGCAGAAAAGGGGATTATGCGTCAATACAGCTCTGTTTACACCCCTCAACAAAATGGTGTTACTGAAAGGAGGAATAGAACTTTAAAAGATGCTGCAAGGATGATGCTGTGTGACTCTAAGTTACCAGTTTTCTTTTGGGCCGAGACGATTAACACTGCTTGCTACATTCAGAATCGTGTGTTGATCAACAAAGCTCGGATGAAGACTCCGTATGAGATTCTATATGGTTACAAGCCACCAGTCAGTCATTTCCGTGTCTTTGGCTGCCCTTGAACCCTTCTTCACCTAGAGACCAACCCAAAGTTTAATGCCAAAGCCGATGATTTTTACTTCGTAGGGTATGCTGCACGCACCGCATATAGGGTCTACAATAAGAAGACAAAGCAGATTGTGGAATCTTATGATGTGCGCTAGTTGGAGGAGAATGAAACAGATGCTCGAGTGGGTCCGGATTGGTTATTTGATTACACATCGCTTTTCAAGTCCATAAACGTGTCTTCGGATAGCTCATCTGGGTCTTTCTCTGGTTCGAAGAAGGTTTCTGAAGACGAAGACGAAGAAGTTGTCTACAGACCCCCAACGGTATCCTCTTCACCATCTGAGGGGGAGCCCTCTGCCTCACCTGAGGGGGAGTCATGTGTACCACTTGATAGTCTAAAATCTCCAGTTAAGAATGATTATCCTGATGCTGAGGCTACACTGTTCACTCCTGTTGAAGGAGAGTTCATGTCTAGAGATGCTTCTGCTGTCACTTCAACCTTTATGGAACTACTCTTTCCCGAATACATTTCTAATGAGTTTGTAGCAGATTCATCTAGTGTGGAACAATCAGCAAATGAAGGAGGGTGTCAATATTCACAATCTTCCCGTCCCACTTAATGATATCAGCCAGGAGATACCCTCAAGAATTCAACGTGATCATCCGATAGAGAACATCATTGGTCAGTTGGGCGATGGAGTTAAAACCAGAAGTCAGAGTGGAGATGTCAATACATGTTTCTACTCTTGCTTTATTTCTCAGATAGAGCCCAAGAATGTTGAAATGGCTCTGAATGAGCCCAGCTGGGTAGATGCTATGCATGAAGAGTTAAATCAGTTTGAAAAACTCGGGGTTTGGAAATTGGTTGAGTTACCAAAGGGAAAAAAGTCTCTTAACACACACTGGGTCCATCGAAACAAGCAAGATGATTCAGGGGTTATAGTGCGAAACAAAGCTAGATTGGTGGTTCGAAGGTTTCGACAAGTTGAGGGTCTTGATTACACTGAGATTTATGTTCCAGTAGCACGCTTGGAGGCTATTCGTATCTTCCTTGCATACGCCTCCTACATGAATTTCATGGTTTATCAAATGGACGTCAAGACAGCCTTCTTGTATGGCAAGGTGAAGGAAGAAATCTACGTTGATCATCCCCCTGGGTTCATTGACTCGAAGTTTCCTAATCATGTCTACAAGTTGGACAAGGCATTATATGGTTTGCATCAAGCTCCTCGAGTGTGGTATGCGACTCTTACAAAGAATTTTCTCGAGCATGGATACTCTCATGGCATTATCGATCAAACTTTGTTTATCAAGCATGTTGGTAATGATCAGATTCTGGTTCAAATCTATGTTGACAACATTATGTTCGGGTCGACCAGTTCGCAACTTTGCAAGGAGTTTGAAAGCGTCATGAAAAAGAGGTTTGAGATGAGTTCGTTGGGAGAAATGACCATGTTTCTGGGGCTTCAGGTTAAACACAATTCAACCGAAATCCTGCTCCATCAATCTAAATATGTGGAGGATATTCTTGAGAAGTTTGGGTTTCAAGACGCAAAACCTGCTTCAACACCGATGGCCGAAAGACCCCTGCTGACTCCAGATACAGAAGGCGAATCTGTAGATCAGAATCATTACAGATCAATGATCGGATCATTGATGTATCTTACTGCAAGCCGTTCAGACATCATGTTTTCAGTTTGTCAATGCGCACGTTATCAGGCTAATCCTAAACTTTCACATCTTATTTCTGTCAAAAGAATTTTTTGGAATATCAAAGGCACTCCAAAATTGGGTCTTTGGTATTTGAAGAATTCCGAATTTGATTTATATGCTTTTGCTGACAGTAATTATGGAGGTTGTGAGCTTGATAGGATATCTACTTCAGGAGGGTGTCAATACCTTGGTGATAGGCTAGTGTCGTGGCAGTGCAAGAAACAACACACTGTCTCAACCTCAACAACGGAAATGGAATATGTTGTTGTATCTGCTTGTTGCTCCCAAGTTATCTGGATCCAACATCAGCTGTTGGATTACGGGTTGAATTATTTGAAAATGATTCGTTTTGAGGATTAATTTTTTTTAAAGCTTTTTAATTTTTATTTTCTAGTTGGTTTTTGGCTAGGTTATTTTAAATTTGCGCATTTTTACTTCATTTCTGTTTCATTCTCATCCATGCACAAATTTAGGGGGAGAAATAATCATAAATCCAAAAACAATAAAAAGTCCAGAAAATTAAAAAAAAACTATGTTGCTAATAGTCTTGTTTGTAGGTGTTGTGACGGGAAGTGATATTACCAAGTGATAAAGGGCAATCTAAATCTGTGTAACGTACCAAAGCTGAAGTGTCTATGATCTGTGTTCGATGCGTTGGTAGGCACGAAATATTTAAATGGACTTGACTAGGTAGATTTGAACTTAAGGATATTTGATAAAATTAACCTAGTTAGATCCGTTTAGCCTGACAATACGACACTCGGATTGGTTGAGCAAGGAGATATACATAGGAATCTACTGGTCACATTAAAAGAACCCGTATCTACAACTGTGGATTAACTTTTCCTCGATGTGCGGATTTTATCCTTAATTTCGGTATTGATGGGGTGACTGGGGAATTCCAATAAATTAGTTTTGTAGAAGATTATTTTCTTTCTCTCTGTCTGTTAGTCATATGTCGCCTCCTCTGCGTGATCGAGAGATCCGGCCTGGACTGTAACATATGCAACTCTATCTCTCAGCATCTTCTATCTATGCAATTCTTTCTATCTGTTAGCCATATATTATCTTCTTTGCGTGATTTACAATCCGACCTGGTACACAGTATATGCATCATTCTTCTTCTCAATCCCTCTAAAACTTCAGTTAGTCATATGTTTCATCCTCTGCGTGATTGGAAGAAATCCGTCGTGGGTGTATAACATATGCATTCTAAATCCATCTTCTCTCTTAATAATTGTCTGCTCACCCGGTGTAAGGAGTATTTTGGAAGTCCTTGATTGCTGGAGCATATCAGGAAGCGGGAAACATGTTCTAGTACAATTAAATTTGAACATATACAGATTGTCTGTAGATCTCGCTGCTCAATTTAGGTGGACAACAATATCCCTGGTTGTAATCAACTAAATGGTCCCTAAGAAATTTATTTAAGAATAAGGGCTCAAAATATCGTGTCATTCTTAGATTGTCCAAATTTGTCACAAATGTTTCGTGTTTAAGTGGACCACAATACCAGTGATCGATAAGGCAGAGACATGAAAATAAAGGTACTGACAAGTGGATTAGGGTTGTCCAACAACTTTGATCCGAGTGTCACAAAAATTATTTTCAGTAATTACTGAAAAAATTAGATTGTTTATTTTATTTTATTTTTAATTGTCAAAATTTAATTGTTAATTTTAAATTTTGAAAATTATTTTTATTATTTTTATTTTTATTTTTCATCCTCAAATTTCTATTTTTGAAAATTATTTGGGAGCTGGATTGTGCCTTATACTGTGTGGAAGACAGGTAAAAGTGTGTAGGTATAAAAACCCAAGTTTACCACCGGAAACTCACTTCTCTTCATTTTCTCTATTTCCGGCCGTAAACTCTCTCGTTTCTCTCTCATCCCCGATATTTTTTCTTCGTTTTTTTTTATGAAATTGATCCGTTCATCTCATAGGTAAGAGAATTCCGACCAAGGATATGCAGGCGCTTCATGAAATCGATGAATTTTGAGGCCAAAATCGACGAAAAACGATATGTCAGAGTTTACGGCCGTAAACTCTGTTTGCTGCCGTTAGCTTACGACCATGGGTTTACTGTCGCAAACTCCAATTTGACCGTAAACTCTATGTTGACCATAAACTTGACTTTTGTCAAATTAATTTATTCTTTTTGGGTTAAATTTAAAATTGATTTAATAAAATTAGAACATTAATTGCTCATATATCATTGCTTTCTTACATAGCCTGTTTTGCTGCAGATCAAATGGCAACTTTAAAATTTGCAGATATGTATAACTTGGCGATTTTCCTGACAGATCCTCCTGCAGTACACGGATAGTTCAGATCGATGATTCACAGACTAAGGGAGTGCTACTTAGCATCTGCTATTACTGTCAATCCGGTGATTTATCAAAATATCATTAGGGAGTTCTGGAAGACTGCTAAATTGAGAAGAGATGACGATGGAGTTGTCATTGTCGATGCGGTAGTTAAGGGATGTAAAAATTGTGATAAATGAACAGTTTGTTAGAGAAGCATTGTTGATCGATGACCAACCTAGCTATCCAACAGAATTTGGAATTGAGGACGCTCAGAAAGTGATTGGAAACATGGGATACGAAGGCACATTTCCTCCCACCGTGAAAAGATGCTGCCACCATACTGGAGGTTTTTGGCTCATGTATTTGTGAGCTGCATTTTTGGAAGAAGATCCGGTGTTGACGAGATCTCTTTAAGAAACACCGGAGCCATTGCTTCTCTGGTAACTGGGATAAAATTCAATGTTTCAAGATTCATTCTGGATGAGTTTGTGGTAAACATAAATGCTATAACCAGGGATACTTTCTTGATGTATCCCAGGTTCGTTCAGTTGTTCATCAATATTCAATTTCCAGACATGGTTAAAGAGGGAGATACATTAGACATGAAATCCTTGGGTCCTCATACTATCGGGCTCATCAACCAAAACCACAAAGGCAAGGTTATCTCAAGGATTGCATCCGCTGGTAAAGTTTGGCAAATTTGTTGAACTAAATGAAAGTTCCGAATCTCATGGTTCATCAGGCAAAGTATCATCAGAGCCTGATTCTTCGGAAAGGGTGGTGTCTAAAGATGTTATCACACTTTCAGACCAGGGAGAAGGTGATGAAATTGCTGGTCAGAAGGTTTTTGTTGCTGAGGAACATGATCTTACATCTATTCCAATTCAGGGTGACTATAATGAAGGATCTTCGAAGAATGCAACTGAAACTGATGTGTTCGAAGATCTTGATCTTACAGGGTTTGATAAGGATGAAATCCCTTTCAATTTTGGAATCAATGAAGATCTCTTGTCAGATGACAATCTCAACACATTGTTAGACGATATCGGTGATGTTTCTCCCCAAGCAACGGAGATACAGGCTTCTAATGACATTCTTGAATCAAACGTTCCTACTTCCAAGCCAATGGCTGAAGCTACAACTTTAATGGAGATAGTATCAGGGATTCCTCCCCGTGATGTTGTTGCTCCTACAACCGAGCCATTTTCCAGTGATTGAACAACAACCTCAACCTCTCAACCTCCATTGAAACGGAGAAGATGTGACCCGAGGCAGGGAACTCTTGTTGTTGATCCGCTTCAAGACCTCATAGCTATACCAACTACAACTCCACCAATTATTTCAACATAACCTTTTTCTGTAGGCTCCTCTTCTACATTCGAAGCTGGTGATTATTTTGTTCCACCAGGGGTCTCTCCTCTTAAGGCAGATCTTGATGTTGCCTCTATAAGGCTTGCTCTGCATCTCTCTCAGAATGAAAGTGCAGATCCTTCTTCTCGCGCCAAAGAAATTTCTTTCAGAGAAGGTCACCAAGGAGTAGATAAACCGTCAGTTGATGAGCTTCAAAAGAAGATCAATGTGACATCCCCAACTTCACTGCCAGAAAAGATTGATTTGTTTATGCTTTGTTTTTAAAAATCAGAGTAATCTTTCAAAGAAAACGGTTGCGGAATTTATTCCCAAAACAAAATATGATAAGAATTTATCAAAGCATTTCTTAAAGAAATGGATTTTCATTATATAACCAAATCTCGGGATGTCATGTTCCAATACAGACACATAAGCATAAACAGAACATACATTTATTTACACTAGTGATTTACATCTTCTTTAATCTCTCAGTGAAATATGTCTTCGTATTGATACCTGTGATACAAAGAAAACTGAGTGGGTCAGGCTTGGGAGCCTGGTGAGCATATAGGGTTTTCAACCCACAATGTTATATCATATATATATATATAGACACACACACACACACACACATATAGAACTCACAAACTTATATAATTTCACCATATAAAAACAACTCTTATCCTACCCCATCGATCCCCACAATGGCACGATCTAACTCTCGTATCTAAAATTTTCCTCTTTACCTGATCCCTACTCACGGATCTAAAACTAATTTCTTCACCTGATCCATATTCTAGGATCTAAAACTGTGCCGAATACATACTCCCGAACTAAGGACAATTTACTATACCTAAATCCTGATCTGATCCATACTCCCAGATCTAATAACAACTTTATCTTGTTTATTGACAATATCATTCTCAAGATCCCTCTCGCAATACATGTCAATGGTTTTTTAGAGTACACTGGTGAACACATCGTTTACAAACACCTACAAGTTGCGAGCCTGCTAGTGTTCCACGCACTGTCTAGAATAGTCTGTGGTTGTCATCCCTACTCTGCTGAATGATGGGGGCCATTGTTTGGGTAAATGTTTCACTTATTTTCCACTTGTCGCCCTCATCTCAAGATCTATATCACCTCTTATCTCATTATCCAACTCATCCTTTTATCACACACCAACTATCTCATCTACCCATGTTCTACCCAACATATTTGTAGATATAAAATACATATACAATTTAACTCATTTAAAAACTATATAAAACATCCATTCCACACTCATCTCAAATAAACAAAAATATATAAACACATAGCACGTATTTCATAGCAAATACTTCGTATTTATGTGTTAGAAGAAAGTAACTACACACTCACCAAAACATATACTTAACGCATTCATACAATACTTGTATTATACTCGTGTTTATGAAAGGGACTATACACCCACACATATAAACAACTTTATATTATACACATAGCACATATTTCATAGCAAATACTTAATATTTATGTGTTAGAAGAATGTGACCACACACTCACACGAAAAATATACTTAATACATTCAAACAATACTTGTATTAAAATCATGTTATGAAAGGGACTATACACTCACACATATAAACAAGTTTATATTATACACATAACATGTATTTCATAGAAAATACTTAATATTTATGTGTTAGAAGAAAGTGTCCACACACTCACTTGATCAGAAGATGATTGGACAACACTACAGCTTGTAGAAGTAGTATTCTTCTGTAGATCTGGAAGTTCTTCACAAAAATCGGGCTTCTCGCGGGCAGAGCTTCGGCTCGGGAATCTTACTTCTTGGGATCTTCGGGCTTCAGGACTTGATTCGGGTCTCAAGATGAAACTAGGGCTTCGGGGGTACTTCGGGATGACTATAGAGGGTATCGGGAGTGAGAGAGAGGAGTTGGAGCAACCCTAAACTCGGTTGGCCCTTCAAATCTATTTATAGGGAAAAATTTGCCCTTGCAACGTCGTGGTACGGTTTAACACGTGGTGGTGGCTAGGTCGTCACTGCATGCATCATTTCAAGTGGGTCTAACAGACTCCAGAGCTCTTGCCACGTTGTGACACTTTTACCACGTCGTGGTGGCTGATAGTTTTGGGGTTTTGCGCCCCAAACTTCAGAAATCATAACTTTCGCATACGAACTCTGTTTTCGATGTTCTTTATATCGACGCGTAGGTGAGAATGTGATCTACAACTATCATTAAGATTCCGTTGTCTAATGTTGACTTTATTTCTAACATATTATAAATATATTAGTTTTATAATATTTTTAGTAGCTCGGGACAGGAAAAACTTCGTTATAAATTCATAACTTCTTCATCTGACGTCCGTTTCCGCCTATCTTTTTATCGTTTCACTACTATAGATGAGATATTCGATTCTTATTTAGATTGTTTTGGCTAAAAATCACTCGATCTCAAATCGAGGATTCGGGCTGCATACTACTAAGTCGAAACTTCGGAAAAATCATAACTTCCTCATGCGAAGTCAGATTTGGGCATTCTTTTTATGCACACTTTTGGTTTAACGTATTCTACGACTTTTATTTAGATCGCTAAGGCTAGATATTGCTCTAACGTAAATTCACTTTTTACATCATTCAGCGTCGTGCCGGTTCTGTCGCGAAACTTCGATGGGTCATAACTTCTTCGTTATAACTCGGATTTCGGCGTCCTTTATATGGACAAAATCCTTGTAACATATACTACAACTTAGTTCAGATTACTCCTTCTAAATAATCTTCCACAAAAAAGTCATTTTTGATACTTATCGTCTCTAAATTGACTAACATGGATCTATGGACGTTGCAATCAATGCCCTGGATCAGAGGAACATTGAACTTGATATTCAAGTCAATGGTATTTTGAATGAGAATGCTAAACTGAAATCTCAAGTCTCCGATCTTCAAGATGATTAAGCAATAAAGACAAAGCAAATCTCTGATCTTGAAGCCCATTTTAATCTCCTTACCTCCAATTACTTTGATTTAAAGAAGAAGCTTGAAGGAGATCTTGGTGACAAATACAAAACATCTGCAAACGAGTACACGATCAATCTACATGCTCAAGCTCATCCTATTTCTATGCCAACCGTTCAAACTTCACGGGTCGTAAATCATTTTGATGAGGAGCCCGCTCATGCTCCCGATGTTGCAGCAATTATACGTGATAGACAAGCTCAAGCTGCTGAAAAGGGACAACTCTTGTTTAAGAGGAGTTCTGACAAAAATGCACCTGGGGATCAACCAACAATCACCATTATGGATCTTGAAGCCGTACGCTTTAGAGATACGTAAGGTGATAGGTTTGGGATCATTTCTTAGGGATTTCATGATACTCTAAACATGTGGATAGTACGAAGAAAGAGTGGCAACACGGAGCTATACAAAGACTGTCATGATTTAAATTCATGGACTAGGGTGGATGTGTTAGAGTTATCACAATCTCCTTTTGCAAATCCCTCGAATAATCAACATGCAACTCAATTCAAACACTTCCTAGAAGACCAGGTGAAAAGGGGTTTTCCTTCGATGAAGACTGCTGAGTCTATTATCAAGCATTATCTAGACATCATAGATCCCAAGATTGGTGATCCACTTCAGGTGGTGATATGGACTGCAACCAATCAGGTTAAACAAATCCCTGTGCTTCAAGGTTATCCAGATGGATCCCTAAGCTCGATGATTTACTGGGTTTTCGACGAGACTACAGCGTCTGCTGTTATCAAACTTAAAGGTGGATACATCCGTCTTTATGATCGAAGGGATTTGTTCCAGTTTAGGAAGTAGGATATTCATCATCTGAGTCATCATTAAATAAAAGTTGCCGAGGAGATTTTTGAGCAAGCCGCGAAGGACTACACATCCATGGTTGCCGAGATCATCAATAAACATATGTGTAATGGAGCAATGGGACGCGAAGATGTGATGGTGGTCGACAAAGATTAAATCCGAGGTAGCACCAAACCAAGGGGGAGATTGAAGGGTCTAGTTAGTGGTTTGGTTTAGGATTTTGTTGTAATAGGTTATTTTGGGTCTGTATGCAGTTTTGGTAGTTTGGTTGGTAGTTTATAGCCCTATTGTGAGTTTACGACCGTAAGCTGTTTACGGCCGTAAACCCAGAGTTGGCCCAGGTCCACTATATATAGAGGTTATGTAGGTCATTTGTGGTTGTTGATGCCACCAGTGTTCACGGTCACAGATCAAGTTGTACCAAACGTCTTTATTCAATATAAGCGTGTGCAAAGCTTGTTTCAATTCTGTTTTCTACTTTGTTTCTCATTCCATTGATTGTGTGATTGTTTGATCATTGATAAAGATTCGTTTTCAGGACCTTACAACTGTAAGCACGAAGCTTAGTGAGTTTCCCAAACTACCACATACGATACACATAATCACATACTTCAAACATTGGGCCTAGCTCACTACGTCGGGCCCCGCCCGACTTCGGATGAATCCGAAATCAAGCCCGCTTGGTATACATATATGTTTCTACCAGGCACCGCCTGTCTCCGGGCCCTGCCCGCTATACACATACAAAAAATAACATATAATCATGCTAGTACATAACAAACATTCGCTATACTATAATTGCTAGTCTCAAGGCCCTGCCCCTACTCTGCTACTAATGAGATATGGAACCCCATCCACACTCAGCTTTTGATGAGATACGACCCCCCGCCCACACCCATCCCCCTACCCAGGACATACAAGTATCACAAAGACAACAACTATAACTAAACATACACTCCTGCCTCGGGTACCACCCGACATCAAACCGTAGTTCGAAAACATACCTCTAATCCTTCCTCGGGCCTCGCCCGACATCAGATCTAAATTTGATGTACACTAACATACATAAATGGGCCAACATTGGTGCCCTAGACCAATTACTACTAGAGAAAACTCACCTCACAAGTTGACCAAAGAATCCTACGAGCAACCCCTCGTTTCTAGCTAGCAGATCCTCGAACTGATGGTCGCTCAACTCCCCGAGCTATCAATTACCAAAACGAAACTTAGACCAAAATACCCTCCAAAATTCAAACTAAGTCAACCATGGACAAAGTCAAAGTCAACGCTCCGAGTTAACTCAACTCGCCGAGTTGCTCCCTCAACTCATCGAGTCCTAAGATTCCGATCACTGAAATCGTGAACCAACTTGTCGAGTCAGCCCCTGACTCGCCGAGTTCCCTAGCTACTCCTGGTCGCGATTTATCGAATCTACTCGTCGAATTGGTCCTCAGAGTCGCCGAGTTCTCGTATGAATAGAAATGGGACAACTCACTTTGAATCGTCGAGTCCCTCCTTGGACTCGCCGAGTCCTTCAGACTGATGGGCTATCTTAATGGATTAAGGCACTATTTTACATATCCAAGCTCCAAACATCGAAGATACACTGGGAAAGACCTTCGAAGGGTAAAGTTTCCAACTTTACCAGTTAATACCCTCACTTATTGGGTTTCCATGCTAACCCTAGCTCTTACGAACTTGGATCTTGGTCCACAAGCCACCCAACCCCAAACCAGTTCATCCAAACACAGATATGGACCCAACCCCCTCATAACAATGCAAATCTCCGACCTTTTTCCTCCATACATGGCCTTGTAAGCTAAAAAGGCCAAAAGAACACTTATTATGCTTACATAGGGATTCCTATGGCATAAAGCTTGCACCTTTATG
This sequence comes from Lactuca saligna, assembly GCF_052625555.1. Classification (NCBI taxonomy): domain Eukaryota; kingdom Viridiplantae; phylum Streptophyta; class Magnoliopsida; order Asterales; family Asteraceae; genus Lactuca; species Lactuca saligna. The sequence continues at coordinate 40,018,901 of NC_136417.1, read as the reverse complement.
CCATAGTAACCCTTAATGGTTCTAGATCTGAAAGCATAAGCCCTTGGGACGTCCATTCCTCACATGCTAGGGTTCTTGGTCCAAAAAACCCAAAAAGTGAAAAAGAAGAGATCTAAGTGCATGATGATCAAGATTAAAGCTTTCTTACCAGAAAATGAAGAAGGATGCAAGAGGTTTCTGGATCTACTAGTCTCTTCTTGTATCCCTAAGGCTTCACCTTCTTCTTCAAGCTCCAAAGTACTCAAGAATGCTAAAAATGGCTCACAAACTCATGGAAGGAACTAGGGTTTCATTCTGGACTTGAGAGAGCATTAAGGAGGCAGAGGGGGTGTTATAATGTTCTTTAAATAGGGTACAAGGTCCAAACTTATGGTTTCCCAAACCATGACCAACTCATCGAGTTGGTCCCCTGATTCGCCGAGTCGGTCACTTAACTCGCGCTTCAGAACAACTCCGAATCGCCGAGTTCTTCCATGGACTCCACGAGTTGACTTCTTGATTTAAGGTTTTCCTTCCTTCACAGATCTTCTAGATTCTAGCTGTTATAATCATTCTTTAAAAATAATACATCCATGAAAGAATTACATACAAATACAAACACGTTCTTTTAAGAATGTTTTATTATTATTGAAAGAATACAAAAGAAGCTAGGGTTTCATTTTATTATGGCAAAACAGTTTTCATTTTCTTTTTTTCGTTTTTCCTTTTCAATTTTCGTTTTCCGTTTTCGGTTTTCATTGGAAAATTTAGAAAATGCGTTTAGTTAAAATTTATTCATTTTTCATTTTCAGTTTTAGAAAATTAGAAAACGTGTTTAGATGTGTATTTTTCTATTGGTTTTCATTTTTAGAAAACAGTAGCGGTGGTAGGGTGGGTGTGGGGACGGTGACGGTGGTGGGGCCAACAATGGGGGTGGTGGTGGTGTTGATGATGGCGATGGTGGTGCTGGTGGTGGCGGTGGTGATGAGTTTTGTATACTACAAGATCCTATGGTGCACATACAACCCTAAATACATTAGATCTATGTTTTCAAAAATTATACATGCAAATGGTTTCCAAGGCATTAAACCTATAACTAGCATGCATTTGACATAAACCATATAAGATACTAATTAGGGTAACATACCTTTTATGTAGCTTGAAGTCTTGATGTATTTGGCCTTAAGATCTTAGCCCCAATAGTGTGGAAGCCTCAAATGAAGTCACAACACATCATGGAAAAAGGATGAAACTTGAGAGAGAATTCATACACACCACAACCGTCTATATCCTCCAAGAATACATAAGTGGTGATTTTGTCTATGAAGTAACATATTTATATGTGGAATTCCAAAGGTCATGGGTTAACCCAAACCCATACCCATGGGTGTTATGATCCATGGCTGATGTGACCCAACTCTTTATGTATCCATACATAAACTTGATCGAACATGGATCATAAGCCAAACACATATAAATATAAATAATTACCATAATTAGTCCCCATAGATTTAATTAGTCTCTTTTGATCACTAAATTATTTCTTGATCAATACTAATTAAAACATATGATTTCATATTAATATATTATAACTTATAATATATTAATAAATCATAAATAACCTCTTCCCCCAAAAGTCCATCCTAACAAATTGTCCTAATGATATGCAACCCAAATAGACCATGCTATTCTCGGGTCGAGTGCATACCAATAATAGTTATGGGCTTAGACATCTAATCCAACAGTCTCCCACTTAGATAAGTCTAAAAGTAATATTGCAAGTATGAATCTAAAACCTGATTAGCAATCGTAGCTCTTAAAAGCCATTGCCGAACTCTGACCTAGTCAATGATGTGTCCATTAGATAAGGGATCATATATTCCTCCATTCTAGATATCATATGGACTTAGACATGGATTATAATCATTCTCTCTATCCATTTGTTATTTCCCAATTTCCGATTTATGACGACCGACTAATTGAACAAATTCAAATCAATCCAGGCCCGGATGAGCACTTATGTTTGTCATCACTAAATCATCTAAGGGCCCACTGATCTTTAATTTCTTTGAATTCACCACCTTGTTGTTTGATTTTTGGTATCTTCAACTTTTTGAAGTTCTTCGGAATTTTCGATCTTCTAATTTCATACTTAACTTTGATGCTCCAAAAATCCTTCAAACTTTTTCTTGTAATTCTCTCTTTTTTTTTATTACATGTACCTCACTTTTTTTTCACTCAAATCCCTACATGCTTAAGCAGGGGCGCTCAACTTCAACCTTTATTGGTTAACGATAATAATTTTCCTGGATACATTTCTGGTACACGATGCTAAACATATTGCATCCTTCAAACTAAGCGAGGTCGTGTTTTTGTCCCATGATTTCACTGGAATAAGGAAGCCACAAATGCACTAGAACGTATATAGGCTCAACTAAACATTTGGGTTTTCATGCAATCATCAAATATAATACTAGCATGATCCCTAATTGCTTTACCAAAATTTTCTATATTAGCCCTATCAATTTTAATGCAAAAATTTAAAAATTAACTAAAATTTTACTAATATAACCAACCCCCTACCCCACACTTAATTTATGCAATGTCCCCATTGCATATCATGCATGATAAAGAACAATAAAAATAAGGAGAGAATTGGAACAAACTCCCCTGGGATAGTAGTGGCGAGGTTGATATCTCTTCTCTTCAGCTCCATCTTCAATTTACATTAGACATGGGAACAACTCATCCATGTCTTGGGTGTCATTCGTCTCTTGTGGTTGATAGCTCGAAAATATCAAGGAAAAAGCTTCTTGGAAATGCTCGGAAATGATCTTCAAAAATATAGCCAATTGCCGCCTTGAATTGAATCAAATCGTCGACTCAAAGATAAAAGAATGAGCAACTCGTCGAGTTTTATGTGGAGACTCGCCGAGTTGAATCGTCATATGGGCAGAAATCATGAATTTTCGCTGGAACTCGTCGAGTTATACGGGTGTACTCAACGAGTTTTCGGCTCTGATCGTACAAATTCTTCTTTCTGCTTCAGGTTTGTTTTTGAGGTCAAAGAGGGTATTAAGGTAATACACCTCCTTATTTTCTTCAGGGATGAGACTTTTTTTAATCAAATATAAACATCAGACTCAACATATCGCTTAAAGTCTTCTAATCTTCCCGTAAACGACTCGACACCTCACTTAAATTCCCTTAGGCTTTATTCGTTCATTATATCCTTCACCCTATATTCTGAAAAGATCAAAAACAAATACCAAGTAATAATAAAAATAAATCAAAATAAAAATCCTAAATTATCCCTAAATACTAGAAGTTTAGAAAGAAAAAGAAAAGCAAACTCTAATGACGGGTTGCCTCCCGCAAGCGCTTCTTTTTGTGCGAGTCTTTAGCTGGACTCCCAACTTAATAAACTTCTAATAAAATCAATGCCCATCCATCCATTGCATTATATATTTTCTTTTGACCAATGTGTAAAATTTGGCTCTTTTCTTCTAAAATTGGCCAAACAAGCTCGAATTCATGAAACCCAACAATCTTGACAAGGGTTGGAACCAGTTGGATACTAATCAAAAATGGATCGTGCCTCAGAACTTTCTCCAAAGTTGGAGTCATCACCCCACGCTTCGAAACACAAACCGGAAGAACAGGGGGCCACGTCGTGGTAATGGTCAAACCACAACTTGGTTCCTGCAATTCAGCTTGTTCTTGTTCTTCATCTGACCCTTCTGCTAGCAATCTTTCCAGCTCCTCCAAGTCTCTTTCTGGATTAAATTCTTCATCTTGTAACTCAGATGTCCCTTCTGTGTTGGGCAAGATGTTATCTAACCATCTTCCAAATTTCTTCAAATCTTCATCTGAGTCATACTCCTCATCTCCTTGCTCAATTTCCTGTACTACATCCTCAAGAAAAGCATCAAAAGCATCGAGATTTGGAAAATACATAATAAATAAAAATAAAATAAAAAATTAAACTAAATAAAAAAATTAATAAACAAAAAATAATAATAACAATTAGCAAATAAAATTAACTATTTAGAACCGTTCCCCGGCAACGGCGCCAAAAACTTGATGTGTGTAAAACCAACTAGTTTTAATCCTACTAACTTAAACACAAAGACAAACACACGAAAGGCAGTGTACCTATCGATTAGCAGTTTAGTTCAGGTAAGTAGGGTATCGAACACAGGGAACGGTAAACAATTAAAATAGATGCTAATATTATCTAAATAAAACAAGTAATAGAAAGAGTTTTCTCTAGTTTTGCAAGACTAGAAACTTAAACAATTAAATAAAACTTAAACTAAGAAACTAAGAGCTAAGCAAATAAAAATCAACTAAATTCAATAATAAAGAGGACTTCTGTTTAGGTTCGACTCATTTGTTCCCATGGATGATTTCAATGTATCGGATTAATTCTTCATTGGCTACCGACTAAGATGATTAGTTTCACGTTTTCTATTACTAATCCTTAGGAAACAAATTAACTCAAACAGTGGCCAGTTGTCTAAATTAATGAATTTCCTAGATTATTGATTCGGGTTAAGTAAGACTTGTAATGGTTAATTAAATTGGCCCTTCAATTAACCTCTTGCTGATGTTCATCAAACAATCTCACACATTAACTTACCTATCTTCTAGTTAATTCTAGTTTCACATTCGTTATTCCTAGACATACAAGTATGTGGTCACAATAAATCATATGAAATTAATAACTAAGAGATGTTCATACAACTTAATTACTAATTTATTAACAGAAGAATAGTTATTGTTAACACATAAGGTTCTTTAACAAGCTTAATAAAACATAATCACCAATTAACATTAATCCTAATCAAATAATCAATCCATGTTCACAAATTCATCTACCTAAACAGAAGTTATGAGTTTTTAGCTCATGATTACAGCAGAAACAAGCACAAAAACAAAATCAATTGGTAAAAACATAGTTCAAACAAGAGATTAGGTAAGATTAAACTTGATTTTGACTTGATTCTCCTTAAAATTGAATGTAGGGTTGATTCCCTTGCTTCCCACGCTCTAGCAGCACCTTTAGTCGACAATTGGCCTCCAAGGGTTCATCTATATCCTAGGGTATCGATCTGAAAGTCCCTTTATATAGATTTTCACAAAACAGGGGCTACTCGGCGAGTCCAGTGACCTACTCGGTGAGTACGTCACTTAAAACCCGTGTACGGCAAGTCTGCGCGTCCAGAATCGCGAAACTTCAGACCAACTCGGCGAGTAATCGACCCTACTCGCCGAGTACGTTTGGAATCAGAATTTTCTCAAAACATGAAAGTCATCCGAAATTGTGTCTAGTTTTCAGAACATTTTGAATCTCATCAATCGGAGTTACGGTTCATGAGATATGGCCAAAACACTGACGAGGGGTCAAGCTGTCCAGCAACGTCCTTCTTTCTTCAAAATCCATGATCCAAGCGTCCAATCGCTAGTTCCGCTTCATTTTCCTTTCGAGCATGTATTTGTTGCTGAAAATGAAATATTTAATCTAATTAAGCACCTTTTGCTCATTAAATGAGACAAAATCAACATAAAGTATTAAGATAATGCATGAATTTTATAACTAAATATGCCCATATCACCCACATATATCGCTTTTATTCCTCCAAGGGTAAAAGGAATGGATAAACTTCGACTTATATGTTTGTACTAACTACTTGTTGAATCATACACAAAGGCACATTTTATAACATCAAGTTACTGATGTGTTTTCGTACAATCAATGTATAACCAACTCATAGTCAACAAATAATATCTCTAGGTTTGAAGAATATAAGATATTATCGTCTCATGATCACTTGTGATAAAATCCAGGAAGTGATTTAAATGAGCGTGGGTTTAATCCAATACTCGGATCTCATTCCAGGAGCACTCATGAATGTTGCACCAACTTTTGCTATGTCTAATCACTTTAGACATCTACAAGCCCAATTCATGACAATCTTGATTCATACCTTCTTCTAAAGTATCATTGACTGTGGAGAGCTTGAATAACCTAGCTATTCAGGAAGTCAAAACATGCAATGTGAAACACAAGAATAATACTAATCATATATGGCCTCAACCACTTTTGAGAGTAAGTAAAACACCTTTTATTTAAACACCATATTGATTACTCATTATCATTGTATAATGTTTCGAATAATCAACTTTATAATTGAATCGAAACAACAGTCATACCATGCTCCAAGCATGCACACTATGTTTGCCTAAACATTAGTTATGTTATACTCCAAGTATGCCCACTATGTTTGTCTATGATCCTTACTTTTTGGAATAGATCAATTGAACATAATTCCAATGATTCTCATTTCACAATCCCAAGTCCTTATCGTAAATGTAAGAATTCCAAATTCCTACCATTTATTGAAATATGTTAGATTCTAAACTTATATGCATTGATCCTCTTGAATAGCAATGCACAAAGTCACAAAGACTTGTCAACATACATTATAGAGTATTCCAATGGAGATCAATTCCATGGAAACGAAGTCTAAAACTCAAAGTAAATTCCTTTGAACATCCTTCTTGCATTAAGTTTTCTAATCTTACACAAAATTAATGAATAACTTTCATCTATGAAACATTTCCATATTCCCATTCTGACTATCACTTCTGAATAAGAGTTGACTCTTTTCAGAATATATTAATATGGTCCTTTCCAAAAATTTACATCATACTTCCAACTGTCCATGAGCAAACAATCTTAGGTAAACCTTAGATTGGGTGACATCCCCATTTTCATGGCTAGAAAAGACCATTTTTGTTTATGCTTTATAAAAATCAGAGTACCTCTTTTTAATAAAAATGTTCGGAATTTGTTCCCAGTGAAACATGATAAATACGTTATCAGGGCATTTCCGAAGAAAAGTATTTTTATTCATTTTAAAACATTTGGGATGTCATCGTCAATACAGAAACATAAGCATAAATAGAACTTACATTCATTATCACTAGTCATTTATATCTCCTTAATCTCTCAGTGTAATGTAACTTCATATCAACACCTGTGATATAAATAAACTGAGTGGGTCAGGTTGGGAAACTTGGTGAGTACATAAGGTTTTCAACCCACAATAATATAATTATTATGCTTAATCATCAAACAGTTAACCAGATTACCCATCCCCATTATCTTCTTTACTCTTAAGGGTCTACCTAAGAATCAGTTGCCAGAATTGTGACATTCTATGTGAGGCGCAACTGCCAATATTGTCCTTCGAGCACATCTGCCAGGGTTATCTCATTTATTGACAATATTATTTTTGAGAGTCCACTCGCAATACATGTCAATGGGTTTTTAGAGTACACCGGTGAACACATCGTTCACAACACCTACAGGTTGCGAGCCTAGTAATGTTCCACTGGACTTTCTAGAATAGTCCATGGTTGTCATCCATACTCTACTAGATGATAGGGCCAACATTTAGGAACAAGGCTTCTCACATCGTCCACCTCTCACCCTTACCTCATGATCTATATCACCTCTCAACTCATCATCCAACTTATATTTCATCTACCCATGTTTTACCCAACATATTACGTAGATATAAATACATATACAGTTTAAATCATATAAAAATTGTATAAAATCATTCATCCAGCATAGATAGCAAGTATACAGATAATATGCACATATAACACGTAGTTTATATAAAATACTTCATATCTATGTGTAAGATGAAAGGGACCATGCACTCACCTGAAAAGGTGGTGATTCGGCACTCGAACAACACTTCGTTACTCTCAACACAATTTTCCTCGGATAAAATCTAGTATCATTACCACTAGAGTTTAGTCTATTATTCACCGAGACTAATTAATAGTATAGCTATTATTACTATCATATAATAATTAAACAATAATTATATAGCCCATAATAATAGCCCAAGTACTTATTACAAGTTCCTAATAACATTACTATATTGAAACATAATATATACTAACGATAGGGTAGGCATAGCGCATTTACAACGGGTTTTTCGCAAAAGACGGATTCACTGGAGCAGCGTTCCCGAGCAGAAAGGCACTTTTCTCGAATCTTCGGGAGCCTCGAGGCTTCCTTCGGGTGCTAGGGGGTTTACCTAGACTTTAGGGGGGGGGGGGTGTTTGGGGCTTAGAGAGAGAAACTAGAGAGAGAAAGAGAAGTTGGGAATGTGTGAAGAATGAGGGAACCTGACACCTCTATTTATAGGCTGTAAATCCCAAAAAATCATCGAGTTGGCCTCCAACTCGTCGAGTTCCAGGCCAGGTGTCAGCATTCTGGTGGCAAAACGTGTGTGGCCTACATTGTGCCACGTCACCCCTTTTGCAACGAAACCCTACTGACTTCTAAACCCCGTAACTTTCGCATACAAGCTCCGTTTTCAACATTATTTTTTTTCCACACGTAGGTAAAAACAAGATATACAACTTTCATTAAGACTCCATCGGCTAATTCTCGACCAATCTTAAATTTAACAATAGGAGGAGTTTAGACTGCTAAATGACCGTGAAGAATTCGTAACTCCTTCATACGGACTCCGTTTTCATCTGTATCTTTACCGTTGAGTTCCTATTAATGAGATATTCAACTCTCATGTAGGTCACGTAAGTCAAAAACCGCTCGAACTATAATTCGAGTTTCGGGTTGTACACTGCTTAGCCGAAACTTTGAAAAATCATAACTTCCTCATACGAAGTCAGATTTGGGCGTTCTTTTTATGGATATTCTTGGTTTAACATACTCTACTAATTTGGTTTAGATTACTAAGGCAAAAAAGTCTTCTATCATAAATTCAATTTTTACACTTCCTGGTGCCGTGTCGGTTCCTACGCAAAACTTTGACGGGTCATAACTTCTTCGTTATAACTCAGATTTCGGCGTTCTTTATATGTACGGAACCCTTGAGACATATTCTACAACTTGATTAAGATTATTTATTCTAAATAATCTTTTGACGAAAAGTCGTTTTCAACCCCTATTATCTCTAAATTGACTAGTCCGAATCTGCGGGCGTTACAGATTGTCCTCGACAATTGCTTAATCATTTTAGTCATATGCAGTTCTGGTACTTTTTCCTTCTTAACACCCTAGGCATTCAAAAAATTCAGAACACATAAAAATATTATAGCATATGTAATCGATCCTATACCCGAAGCATATAGGATACGATTCATAATGTATTACATAAAGACATGATACTTGACAAGTCTTTTGCTATAATGTTTCTATTTTCCATGTTCTCACAATTTGGACTATGAAGAGAGATGTCATAATCATAATTGAATTTTGAGAATGCAATAAACATTTCCATGTATAGAATTTCCTTATGTTGAACCATTCAAACATAACATTCATATATAAACTTGACTAAATTTGATTAAATATCTCTATCTAAGCCATTAGAATGAAGTATAATTTCCTCTACCTTAATTATAGCAAAAAAACTTTTCCCAATTTAAGTTTTTATTTTCTGTAATTAACATTGCTAACCTACAACACTTATCATAATTGATTATGCTCCCACTAGCATAATAACTACTAGCATAAAAATTATGCTCCCACTAGCTTTGACATGTATCCTGAAATCAGTTGGACTTCTAGAAATCAATACTTTATTAAATTTCTTACCAAAGTTCATATTTCTAATACGAGATGCTTTGATAAGACTTTATCAAAATCATACACATTTCGTTAGATAGATCATATGCGTGTCTAAACAATTTTTACAACTATGGAAAGGTATGTCGTAATCATAGTCTCAATTTTTTAGACCTTTACCATTTCTCACAAGTCCATGTTAGTGTTCTGGTTAACCACACATGCTCCACTAACGACTTTGAGAATGCAAATATCACAATTTCTATCTACTTAAAATCTATTTACCGAAAGCGTTTCCTCACCATCATTTTCATGAATCGGAGAGAAACCTTATGAAACTTAGATTTTATGGTGTATGTGCTCTTATCCATGTGAATTTTTCATAACCATAATCACAAGATAAGTTTAGTGACAAATCCAAACTCATATGGACTGAACTTGCTCAATCTTAACTTCTTGCCATTTGGCAGCACAAGGGCCTACCATTGCTTCCAAGTAGTTATGCAAACAACTGAGAACTTATAGAACTCACATACATAGTCAACTTTAACTGGAATGGGTACAGAAACAAGAATATGTCAACACGATAGGCTATAAACCTCAAGTTGTGTGCTAGTGATTAATAACAGGTTTTATTCTTGATTAGTTCTTGAGACTTTTCAAGATCTTTAAGACTCCCACTGACCTCTTGACATATAAGATTATCTTGTCAAGAACCATTCCTTGACAAAGCAAATATTCAAGAGTTAGTGCGGATTCTTATCAAGATAAATAATTCACACAATTGGCCTTAGTTGGTCTTTGTTTTTCCAAAACATCACAACTTACCAATTTCAAATGTACAAGAGTAAGAAAACATTTTACTCTACATTTGACAAGTGGTATAAACATTCTAAAGATTATGTCACTCAAGTTACAATCTTGGAGTATGACTCTAACACTTGTTTTTGGAACGAAGTATGATTTATCTTTTGATTCAACCTTTTCAACAATTCACGATTCCTCTTCTTAGTCAAACAAATGCACTAAGATGTCCTTAGAGGACCAATTGTGATATGGTATCTTAATCACTAAAATAATCATAAAACATGATACTAAAGTAGTCTCCCATCTTTTTAGATTTGAGAAACTTTTATCTTTCTGCCTAATTTGATTATTCTCATTCGTCCTGTCATACATGGAAACTTTTCCAATGTTTTAGAATTATATTTAAACTTGCAAGCAAAACCATATTTACTAAACTTTAGTAAATCATGATAAATAGCCTTATCATTCTTTGTGGTGGACTTGATCAACGCACAACCAAGTGTACCCAATCTTCTAATCCTTCACTTGACTCACATATACATGTGAACAATGAATTAGTCTTAATTTCCCAAAGATGAAATTTCTTATTCATTACACAATACAATTCGCATGATCCCAAGTTTCTATCCAACTGAAACTTGGTTGATGAGAAGCTTTCATTATTTGGTAAATTATGACACTACCACAAACAAAAGAGCCAAATCCATTTTCAAATGTTGCTATCAATGGAATCATATAAACAACAATTTTCACAAATGCCATTTTAAGGAAATTTAAAATAAACAAAATCAAAACTTTTCTTTTATTTAAAACTTGCAAAAAAAAAACTTATCCTTAACATGCAAATACATATGAAAACTATGTTGTTATATATTCCCAAGCAATCTATCATAACTCTTAAGCAGTAGCTCAAAATTCTGATTTGCGAATCATGCGATCGAAATCCATCTCCTCGCGATCAGAATCAACTTACTCTTCTTTTGAGCTTCCTCTCTTCGATTCTAGAAAACATCAAAATGTGACCTAGTCACATCATTTAATAAGAATCTCCAGATAGGAACTTAATAGAGTTAGACAATGGACTTTACCTGAAGCATAGTCAAATTCATTGAATTTTACCATCCTAGTGAACTTTCAGGTAAATTGGGCAGCTTCACAACCAATGCCGCTTTTTTTTGGCAAAAGAAACATATGGACTTTTGGGAATGATACACGAGATTATCTTAGACTTATACTTTCTCTTTACTATTGGGTCAAACGACTTGACCATGGCCGATCCCTTTCATTTGGGAAGAGAAAACTTTTCTATGCTACTAATTTCACCATTGTCAATGTCCATGGAAGTTTGGGAAGTAGATCTTGCAATCAAATTTGTTTTACCAGTGCTCCAAATCATTGTTGATTCAGCAACAACAAGCCTATATGTAAGATCAATAAGGGTCATGTCGTGATCTGTCATCAGTGAGTGACTGAAGAACCAAGTCAACAACCAGCTACCTCAAGACTTCGACACCCAACTCTCCCAGCCTATCAATATGTAACTTCATCTCCAAGATGTAAGCACATATACACTTTGCTTGCCAATAGGGATTGAGTGACCTTGAATTTTTCATGAACTTGTGGGTTAGGGAGAATAATTGGAAGAGGTGGAGGAAGAGAAGTATGATATCCATGATCCAATCGTGGGACATCATCTTCATTAGGAAAGCTTGTTCCAAGGGATTTGGGAAGATCATAGTTGTCTGAACTAGATATCTACAATGTGATAAATTCAAGTTAGTTGATTTAAGTCCTTAATATAACACCCATTATGAAATATTAATGCTAGGACCCAACACAATATTTTATAGCTTGGAAGAGGGATGTTGTAATCCAAGCTATAGAATATTTGAAGGTAGGCGAATGACGATTCACAAATTTCCACCGTGAAAAACTAATAGGGTTTTAATTGGATTGAAATTCCTAGATCTTTTGAGATTCATTGAACTTTTCAATGGCATATTTAAATATCGATTGTGCCTTCTCAAGTTTGTGATTAGGATGCTGAGGATCACAAACAATGTGTGAATAACCATGAAAATTAACTTGGTGCCCTTAATTTTTATCACCTAATTGATGTGCCGGTTACCCACACACACTCCACTAATCTATGATAAACATTAAGCTACCCTTTGCCACTCTTACTAGTCCATGTTAGTGTGTCGGTTACCCACACACTCTCCACTAATGACTTGGTATGGTACAAAGTGTAATTTCATGGGTTAGCACCAAATTCACATTTTCCTAAAGTAACTAAGATTGGGAATTTAATAACATTTGGTTACTTTATATTTATCATTATACTTTTAATGAAAGGATAATTAATGTCTTGTCAAACCCGTTCGGCTAATGACCCTCCACCAGTCAAGGAAGTGGTGGGTGAGAGTCGACACCCATTAAACTGCCATTTTATAGGCAGTAACTTTATACTCCCCTTATAGACCGACTTCGTGAATGAGGCCCGACTTCGTGAATGAGGCCTACTAACGGTAAGACTGAATTTGTTCTTATACAAATATATAACTATTAACTATTAATATTATAATAGTATAAAGGTTGAATTTTAACTTTTAAAATTCTAAGGGTTTAACTTGGAATTAAAGTATTCATTGGGGGAAACTTTACAAATTCCAAAATGTGAGGGCAAGTTCTGAACAATCCAAAAACTTTTGGTTTCCATAACATATAAGTTTAATATGGCTTTTAATGGCAAGACTCTTGAAAAACCATAACTTGAGGGCAAGTTATGGATGTCATAAAATAATTTATGGGAAAAAAACTCTTCAAATTTAGAACTCATGACTTTTTGAAGACTCATTAATAAGAAAAACTTTTGGTTTTCTATAACTTGAGGACAAATTATGGAATCCATTAAAGGCCATTTAGATCATCTAATAAACAAACATGTCAAGAAAACTATGATCTAGATTAAACTCATATGAATAAGACAATTCAAATCAAACAATCTTCATGTAATTAGCCAAACCATTAAACCAATACAAAACATGAAACTTTTGATAATTGTCTTTTGAATTGGATTAGAATGATCATTACCACATCAAAATCATGTTTATAATTTTAAAAACAACTTAGGGTAATGATTCTAGTCCAATTCCAGCCAAAAACATCGAAAATCTGCACTCCGGGGCTCAGACTCGTCGAGTGCAGAAACAAACTCGGCGAGTCCCCAGCCCAGAACAATAGAAAATCGATTTTTCAGCAATTGCATCAAGTATAATTGAAAACAAGGCCTAGTATCTGATACCATTGATGAGTTTTATATACTACAACATCCTATGGTGTACATACAACCGTAAATACCTTGGATCTATGTTTTCACAAATTATACATGCAAATGGTTTCCAAGGCATTAAACCTATAACTAGAATGCATTTGACATAAACCATATAAGATACTAGTTAGGGTAACATACATTTTTTGTAGCTTGAATTCTTGATGTATTTGGCCCTAAGGGCTTAGCCCCAATAGCGTGGAAGCCTCAAATCAAGTCACAACACATCATGGACAAAGTATAAAACTTGAGAGAGAATTCATACACACCAAAACCATCCACATCCTCCAAGAATACATAAGTGGTGATTTTTGCTATGAAGTAACATATTTATATGTGGAATTCCAAAGGTCATGGGTTAACCCAAACCAATACCCATGGGTGCTATGATCCATGACCCATGTGGCCTAACTCTTTATGTATCCATACATAAACTTGGTCCAACATGGATCATAAGCCAAACACATATAAATATAAATAATTACCATAATTAGTCACCATAGATTTAATTAGTCTTTTTTGATCACTAAATTAATTCCAAATTAATTCTTGATCAATACTAATTAAAACATATGATTTCACATTAATATATTATAACTTATAATATATTAATAAATCAGAAATAACCTCTTCTCTCAAAAGTCCATCCTAACAAATTGTCCTGATGATATGCAACCCAAATGAACCATGTTACTCTCGGGTCGAGTCCATACCAATAATAGTTATGGGCTTAGACATCTAATCCAATAGGTGGCAGCAGGGTGGCGGCGGTGTTGGTGATGATGACAGGCGATGGTGGCGACGTTGAAAATTGTGGTAATGGTGGTGATGGCGGCATCGATGGTGGTGATGGGGTAGTGGTGGCGGCATCGATGGTGGTGATGGTGATGGAAGGTCGGTGATTGTGGTAGTGGTGTTAGGTGTGTGTGTGTGTATGTGGGTAGGTATGGGGTGGGGGTGGGGGTGTGAGTTTGTGGGTAGGGGTGGGGTTAGGATAGGTATGTGTGTGGGTGTGGCTGTGTGTTTATGGGGGGGGGGGGTGTGGGTGTGAGGGTGAGGGTTTGGATGTGTGTTTGTAGGGGTATTGGTGGGGGCGGGTGTTTGTGTTTGTGGGTGTATGTATGTATGTGTTGGGGGGGGGGGGGTGTTCATGTGTGTGTGTGTGTTTGTGGGGGTATGGGTGTGTATGTGTGTGTGCGTGTGTTTGTGTGTGGTTGTGGTTGTTGGTGTGTGTGGGTGTATGTGTTTGTGTGTGTGTGTGTGTATGTGTTAGTTTGTGGGGGTTGGTGTGTGTTTGTGTGTGTGTGTGCTTGTTTGTGGGGGTGGGGGTGGGCTTGGGAGTGAGTGTAGGTAGGTAGGGGTGTGGTGGGTTGGCGGTATTAAGGTGAGGGTATGTAGAGGTGGGATGGGGTGGGAGTGGGTGTTTATATTTTAGAAAAAAATTGGAATTAAAAAAATATGGAAAACAATGATTATCCTTTTTCCAAAAATTTCCAACTTCTTTGTAATTTTAGAAAACTGAAATTTTTTATTTTTCGTGAAAAATTTAGAAAAATAGATGAGCTAAATGCGTTTTCAAAATTCTCATTTTTATTGAATTTTTTTTCCGGAAAACAGTCCATTTTTCTGCAACTAAACGCGCCCTAGGCATATCTATTGAAAATTCAAAAATAATTCTAAGGCAATCATATCAAAGAATATATCAACATAGAAAATTAATTCATATAATTTATCGTTTTTATTCACACAAAAAAATATCACATAATATCCAACACTTTGACTGTCAATTTTTTTTTTAACTAGCCACAAATAAACAAGTTTGAATTTTATCCTAGGCTAGCACATATTTTAGCATTTATAAGAAGATTAGGTTACAACCCGTGGAAACCACAGGTAAAAGATTTATAAAAATTTATTAAACTAATAAAATATAAGTTTTATTTAGATAAAAACAATAAGTTAAAATAAAAAATGTATTGCATACCCACAAACCAAAAAATCAAACTCATATTTTAATGTTGTCTTTGCATTTGAACATTTGAAGAGTTGCTCTCGCATTATTCTGTTGTGAACAAAAATCATGAATAAGCTTAAAAAGGAATATCTATTTATAGTTAATATAATGTAACAACATTAGATTTATTCAAGTCAGAGCAAATTATTAATTAGCATGCCTAACTTTTATCCGGAATACCACCTTCATTTTGATCGACATCACGTTCCAGAGATTACCATTTGTTAAATATGACCAAAAAATATAAACTTCTGTGGTCATTTGCTTCTTTTTCTATTGGTATAAAATAACAGTCTTTCCCAAACTGATGATGGTGGTGCCAGATCCATAATAACAAAATTAGCAATTCAAACAATGGGCAGATGAACAAAATTACATATACAAACCCACTAATCAAATACCCTATTCACAAATTATCAAAATAAATTAACAATTCAAACAATCAAGACACCAAAACTCAAAACTCAAAACCCGTTGGTGATTTTAAGAACAAAAATTACTTGCAAGCAGTCAATCAGTGAGCAGATGAACCGTAAACAATTAAGAAGAAAACTTAACTAAAAAATAGTCAATTGCTACAATCATGAAACAACAAAATCAAGTATATTTAGTTTGACTTGGTGACCAATATTGTAAAATTAGATCACACCTTTGAACCCTAATGGAATAGGAGAATTCATCGAGACGTGATGAAATCTCTCTCATTTATGTGGAGTACGAATAATTACAAGTCACTTACACCATCCAAGGTGTTGCCTTTAAAGTTATCAAGGGTATATCAATAGACAATGATAACTGGCTGATACAATAAGAAAAAACAAACATTTGGTGAAAGAAAAATTAGGTGTCCACATTTGACTTAGGCAGTCAAGTATATCTATCAATCAAGATGAGAAGATTAGATTGTCCAAATGTAACATATAACTTGAGTTAGTTTGTTTATAATAACATTGGATTAGATCTTTTCAAGTATACCTTCACGATTTAGAGACTCGTTTTTGTAGCATAACATCACCAATTCACCATATTACATTTTGTATCCACAAGGTTTGGAAAAGCATGTCCTTCAAAGTTCAAGGCTTGGGTTATGATCCATGTTTAGTCTAAATACCTGGAAGTTTCAACAAAATATAATTATCAGAGTAGGGTCCTATCTAATAGGGTCCAATATTTAATCATAGGCTAGCACATATTTTAGCATTTATAAGAAGATATGCAAATCTTCTTAAGTACATAATCACAAACACACATGATTATCAAAATTTCCTAGCAAAAAGAGTAAGATTTTCTTATAACCATATTACCCATATAATGCCAAATAAAATATTTTAAGCAAACATTTTCTATTTTCTAGCTAAAAAAAATATTCTACACTTACGAAACAATCACAAAAGCACATGGTAAAAACTGCATTGACACAATTTTAATACATATAGTCAAGCAAGCCAATAAATCTTAAAAAGTTAATCCAAGCAAGCAACGCAATAAATCTGATAAGTTTAATCCAAACAAACCTATGCTAAATTAGAACAATGTAATATGCTAAAACATTAAGTATGATTCACAATTACACTTCATGTTGGAGAAAATCAAATAATCATACAAGTTAAAAATTTTGCATTTTTATGAAATTAAACAAAGATAATTATATCATTTTGACAAATCATAGCTAAAGAAAAAGTATGCAGCCAAAAACTCCTTGGACTCTATATTGAAGAAACTCACTCAAAACTTCAATCTTAGATGTTACATGATCCTAAAAAATGGTTTTACGCTAAACAAACTAATTAGAATATAACTAGCATTCCTAGACTTTTCTTATACACAATCCTCATAACTTTAGGAAAACTAGGAAAACTTGGACTTCACTCCAAGGAATTCACTTTGGGACAAAATACGCATATGATGACACAATGGACTCGGACAAATCACCAACAATCACCCCCGAATTTCTGAGTCGACGGTAATTCTTGCACGCCAAGCAACATTCCCCTCTATGTGAACCTTATCCATGCTAAAGCCTTCGTAAGTGGATATGCTCGTTTTTTGTCTCCCAAAACAGGTTCCACTGTCACTTACTTGTTTTCCACATGCTCTTGGATGAAGATGAATCGAGTGTGGATGTGTTTTCTTCTTCCATGAAAGACAAGATTATTTGATAGTGTTATTGTTGATTTGTTGTCCATGCGAAAAAACACCTTCTATTTCTTCATTACTGTGAACTCAACTAACAACTCTCTTAACCAAACTACCTGACACGAATTGTAGTAGCTGTCATGAACTCAGCTTCACATGAAGATAATGTTATTGTATCTTGCTTGTGGGAGCACCAAGTGATCGGTGAGTCACCAAGGTAGAAAACATGTCATGTTGTACTTCTACCATCATCAATATCTACATTATGACTATGATTACTCTTGCCTAGAAAGCACAAATCTTTACTTTTTTTTATATATTATTCCATAAGTTGTTGTACCACGCAAATAACGAATAATTTTCTTAATAGCATGTGCATGATATTCTATTGGACTTTACATGTAATGGCTAACTACTCCAACCAAATATGCTAAATATGAATGGGTGTGCAAGAGATATTGTGACATCCCCAAAATCACGGCCAGAAAAGACCGATTTTTGTTTATGCTTTATGAAAAATCAGAGTACTTCATTTTATAAAAAGGTTGCGGAATTTGTTCCCAGAAAAACACGATAAATATGTTATTAAAACATTTTCGAAGAAACGTATTTTTATTCATCTTAAAACGTTTGGGATGTCATCGTTAATACAGAAACATAAGCATAAACAGAACTTACAATGATTTACACTAGTGATCTACATCTCTTTAAATCTCTCAATGTAATGTCACTTCATTTCGTCACCTGTGATATACATAAACTGAGTGGGTCAGGTTGGGAAACCTGGTGAGTACATAGGGTTTTCAACCCACAATAATATAATTATTATGTTCAATCAAAGAATCAACCCAATTACCCATCCCCGTTATCTTCTTTACTCTTAAGGATTTAACCTAAGAGTCATCTATCCTGCATTCGTTTATTCCGAAGTCCCTTACTTCCAGGGTCATAGGACTGACACTAAATCCATAGCTGCCATTGTTCGTTCGTAAAGCACTAATTCCATAGCTGCTATATCTTACTCATCGGGTACTAAATCCATAGCTACCAGTGCTCGACAGGTACTAAGTCCATAGCTACCAATTTCTACAGGTACTAAATCCATAGCTACCAGTGTCTAACTAATAGGTACTAAGTCCATAGCTACCAATTCCCAACAGGTACTAAATCCATAGCTACCAACGTCTAACAGGTACTAAGTCCATAGCTACCGGTGTTTGTCCCATAGGCACTAAGTCTATAGCTACCAATGTATACTCACGTCATGTTCTATCTCTCATCATTCATCTACCCATCATCATACCCAACATATTCGTATATATAAAATACGTATACAGTTTAAATCCTTTAAAACATGTATAAAACGTTCATCCAACATAGACAACAAGTATTCAGATAATATGCACACATAGCACGTAGTTTATATAAAATACTTCATATCTATGTGTAAGATGAAAGGGACTATGCACTCACCTGAGTAGGTGGTGACTCAGCACTCGGACAGCGCTTCGATACTCTCAAAACGATATTACTTCGATAAAACCTAGTACCAGTACCACTAGGGTTTAGTCTAACGATAACCGTGACTAATTAATAGTCTGACTATTATTATTATTATATAAGCGTTAAATAACACTCAATATAACTCATAATAATAGCCCAAATTCTCATTATAAGTTCCTAATAATGTTACTATATTAAAACATAAGCTATACTAAAGATAGCGTAGGCATAGCTCACTTACAACGGGTTTTTCGCAAAACCGGGCTTCGCTGGAGCAGCGTTTCCAAGCCAAAAGACCCTTTTTCTCGGGACTTCGGGAGCCTCGGGGCTTCCTTCGGGTGCTAGGGGGTTTACCTAGGCTTTTAGGGGCTTAAGGGAGCTTAGAGAGAGAGTATAGAGAGAGAAAGAAGAAGGTTGAAGGTGTGAGAATGAATGGAACCCGGCACCTCTATTTAAAGGGGTGCTGACTGGCCTACTCGCCGAGTAGGGGGACCTACTCGCCGAGTTGGTCCATGTGGTGGCCTTCTGGTGGTGCCACGTGTCCAATTCTGGTGGTGCCACGTCACCCTCTATCGCGTATCAGCCTTTAAACTTAGAAAAATCATAACTTTCGCATACGAGCTCCGTTTTCAACGTTCTTTATATCCACGCGTAGGTAAAATCAAGATCTACAACTTTTGTTTAGACTTCGTCAGCTAATTCTCGACCGATCTCAAATTTAATAGTAGGAGGCGTTTAGACTGTTAAATGACCGCGAAGAGTTCATAACTCCTTCATCCGGACTCCGTTTTCGTCTGTCTTTTTACTGTTGAGTTCCTATTAATGAGACCTTCAACTCTCATTTAGGTCGCGTAAGCCAAAAACCGCTCGAACTAAAATTCGAGTTTCGGGCCGTGCACTACTAAGCCGAATCTTAGAAAAATGATAACTTCTTCATACGAAGTCAGATTTGGGCGTTCTTTTTATTGATGTTCTTAGTTTAACATATTCTACGACTTTTGTTTAGATTTCTAAGGCTAAAAAGTCTTCTATCGTAAATTCACTATTTACGTCTCCCGGTGCCGTGCCGGTTTTGCCGTAAAACTTCGGCGTGCCATAACTTCTTCGTTATAGCTCGGATTTCGGCGTTCTTTATATGTACGGAAAGCTTGTGTCATATTCTACAACTTGGTTAAGATTATTTATTCTAAATAATCTTTTGTCGAAAAGTCATTTTTGAACCCTATTGCCTCTAAATTGACTAGCCCGGATCTGCGGGCGTTACAATTATCTCCCCCTTAGGATGATTACGTCCCGGAATCATCAATGAAACAGGGTTCGTATAATGACTCTATACGTCATATCTTCATTCTAGGTAAAAATTATAACTTCTTTATTCCTTCAAGTCTATCTCTTAGACTTATTGACTGTAAGCAGTACTTAATCGTGCACCTGCTCTCTACCCCAGATTAGACTCCAAATTATGATCTATCATCATGTGTCGCATTTTTAGACTTAGGTCTCTTAGATTTAAATTCTAAAACAGACTAGGCCTTCCTTCATGTTCTATTGTGATATAATCACACCTTAACATGTAGCATTTCTAGCCACCAACTTCTTCAACAACGAGCGCGATACTTCTATTGATTGCTCTGATTTTAATCGTTTGGTTTAAGTTGGACGCTATATCAAACTTGGTTCTCTGAACCACGTAAACTACTCATCGTAGTTGGACTCAATGTGATATGACCACTAGGGTCGGGATAACAACAATCTTCTTAGTCATTACCGAAACAATGGTAACGACATACTTGAATAAAACGAAATCAATTACTGGCTTCTTGGTAACCTTGTGACTTTCCCTGATCCAAGTGTGAGTCCTGTGCTTCCGGTAGTATAGGCCTCTACTACCTTTCACACCTACTCATACTCGTCCCAAGTATCGTCTCGCAGTTTCCCAAGTCACCATGCAGCAAATCACACAACAATTTCACACACCAGATAACAAAACGAAGATTTCATTATTTCTAGAAACTATTACATAGGTGTTCAAGTTCACCCTAGACTATGCCTCTACTAGGCTACATCGTACGAAACTATGGCTACTGCATAATCCGATCTTCGGGTAAGAAGTCCTCATTCTTGATTCCTTGCATGGTTCTCTGCCTCGTCAAGGATCATGTGAAATGCCCTTGGCCTTGGTGGCGTTTCTGGTCTTGCTGCTTTATTTTTCCTTGGGCAGTCTCTGGACATGTGCCCCTTGCCTCCACATCCGTAGCATACTTTTTCATTATGCATGCAGTCTTTGGAATAGTGACCAGTCCTCCCACACTTGTAACAAGTCACTTCTTTGTTGCACTTTCCACCATGCTTCTTCTTGCATCTATCACACCATCTTGCTTCACCTCCATTTGCTCCTCCAAGCTTTGAGAATTTGCTTTCCTTGTTCGTCCTCGAAGATCCTTCAAACTTCCGCTTCTCTCCTGCCTTATCTTTTTCTAGACCCTTTTCTCTTATCTGGGCCTCTACGTTCTTAGTTGCCCTAACAGCTGCTTTCAAAGTAGTTGCCATTTTGACCATTGGGCCAAAGTCAGTGGGCAGTCCGTTAGCAAACCTATCAATCTTGGAGAGTTCAGTAGGCACCAAGTAGGGGAATAGCTTCATCCTTTCGGTGAACGCGGTGGCATACTCATCAACACTCATCTTCCCTTTCTTCAGGTTCTGAAACTCGTTGTTTAGGTCTATCAGATCTATCTCCGAGCAGTATTGCATTTTCAACTGTTCCAAAAACTCTTCCCACGACATCCTTAAGGCTTCTCCTCGTGGCATCGTATCTGCCAATAGCTTCCACCAGCTCAAGACTCCAGTTTTAAGCTGTCTTACTGCGAAGACAGTCTTCTGTTTCTCGTTACAGCTGCAGCTCTCAAACACCATCTCCATCTCAGAGATCCAATCCATAATCTCAACCGGCTTCAGGCTTCCTAAGAGGCTTGGTGGTTTCGCACCCAATAAATTCTTGTACATCCGCCCATCCTTGTTGTTTTTCCCTTCTGGGCCATCCCTTTGTTCACCTTGAGTCCCTACTCGACTCACTTGGCGGCTGTAGTTCCCTTCCTCAGATTGCTCGGGAACTGGCTCCGTCGGTTCAACATGTACGGTAGGTTCGTCCCTATTCAACATCTGTCTCATTTCTTCCCTTTGTTCAGCTAACATAGCCCGAATCATGGCTTGAACTCCAGCCATGGTGACTGGCTCAGGTGCAACTTCTTCAACAACAGGTATTTGCTGAACCACTGGGGGTTGGTTCCTGTTCCCATTTGCGTTTACGTTTCCACTACGGGTTCTTGCCATCTTGATCTATACACCGAATAAGGTGAATCTAGATCTTTACTTAGGATTGATGGTTAAATCATCCTTATCACTCCGAAACATTTATATGCTAGTTCTAATATCGTAGTCGTACGTTTAGAATCCTAAACACATAAGGTTTCCAGATCCGGTCGGCAACAGACCATAGATCCGAACAACTAACACCATATCAGGCACAAGTATTTAGCACATAAAAGCATTTTAGGCACAATTCCTAAAATAATATAGTGCTCACACCTCACAATCATCGCTTTGCATTCTAAGTTTAAGTCTAGAAATAAATCCATATTCCTAGTTCGCTTAAACTAATGCTCTGATACCAACTGTGACATCCCTAAAATCACGGCCAGAAAAGACCGATTTTTGTTTATGCTTTATGAAAAATCAGAGTACTTCATTTTATAAAAGGGTTGCGGAATTTGTTCCCAGAAAAACACGATAAATACGTTATTAAAACATTTTCGAATAAACGTAGTTTTATTCATCTTAAAACGTTTGGGATGTCATCGTTAATACAAAAACATAAGCATAAATAGAACTTACAATGATTTACACTAGTGATCTACATCTCTTTAAATCTCTCAGTGTAATGTCACTTCATTTCGTCACCTGTGATATACATAAACTGAGTGGGTCAGGTTGGGAAACCTGGTGAGTACATAGGGTTTTCAACCCACAATAATATAATTATTATGTTCAATCAAAGAATCAACCCAATTACCCATCCCCGTTATCTTCTTTACTCTTAAGGATTTAACCTAAGAGTCGTCTATCCTGCATTCGTTTATTCCGAAGTCCCTTACTTCCAGGGTCATAGGACTGACACTAAATCCATAGCTGCCATTGTTCGTTCGTAAAGCACTAATTCCATAGCTGCTATATCTTACTCATCGGGTACTAAATCCATAACTACCAGTGCTCGACAGGTACTAAGTCCATAGCTACCAATTCCTACAGGTACTAAATCCATAGCTACCAGTGTCTAACTAATAGGTACTAAGTCCATAGCTACCAATTCCCAATAGGTACTAAATCCATAGCTACCAACGTCTAACAGGTACTAAGTCCATAGCTACCGGTGTTTGCCCCATAGGCACTAAGTCTATAGCTGCCAATGTATACTCACGTCATCTTCTATCTCTCATCATTCATCTACCCATCATCATACCCAACATATTCGTATATATAAAATACATATACAGTTTAAATCCTTTAAAACATGTATAAAACGTTCATCCAACATAGACAGCAAGTATTCAGATAATATGCACACATAGCACGTAGTTTATATAAAATACTTCATATCTATGTGTAAGATGAAAGGGACTATGCACTCACCTGAGTAGGTGGTGACTCAGCACTCGGACAGCGCTTCGATACTCTCAAAACGATATTCCTTCGATAAAACCTAGTACAAGTACCATTAGGGTTTAGTCTAACGATAACCGTGACTAATTAATAGTCTGACTATTATTATTATTATATAAGCGTTAAATAACACTCAATATAACTCATAATAATAGCCCAAAATTCTCATTATAAGTTCCTAATAATGTTACTATATTAAAACATAAGCTATACTAAAGATAGCGTAGGCATAGCTCACTTACAGCGGGTTTTTCGCAAAACCGGGCTTCGCTGGAGCAGTGTTTCCAAGCCGAAAGACCCTTTTTCTCGGGACTCCGGGAGCCTCGGGGCTTCCTTCGGGTGCTAGGGGGTTTACCTAGGCTTTTAGGGGCTTAAGGGAGCTTAGAGAGAGAGTATAAAGAGAGAAAGAAGAAGGTTGAAGGTGTGAGAATGAATGGAACCCGACACCTCTATTTATAGGTGGTGGTTGTCGAGGCCAACACAAATAATAACCCTAAATGTTACACACTAAAATAGTGTATAGTGGTAAAGGGATCGAATCCACGGAGATTGGTTCAATTTCTAACTCTATGAAAAATCTCTTTGTAAAAATACTTGTAAAATAACAATAAAAATAAAATGGGGGGTTTTGGTGTTTTGAATACTTGATGCTAACTAGAATTAACTATGATTTAAATAGACAATTGCAACAAAAATAAGAATTTGATGTAAAATCAATAAGGGAAAGATGGTTGACTTAAAGTTTTCTCACTTTGACTTTTGATGAACATATCATTAGAATTCAATGGTGCAATACTTGTTTTAAATCCTCAATTTGGCTATAGTAATCCAAGGAGCTTGAGATTACCTAGACTTTTCTTAATTGTTGAAATGGCTAGAGAAGCTCATAACAATTTCCTTAGTCAAAGTCACTAATTCCAAATAGCATGTAATTAGTGAAAGTCAACTAGCATTAAGAACCAAAAAGTCACCAAATCCAAGAGGGGTCAAATGCTTTCACCACCATGTTGGAGGAAATGTTTTTATGATTGTGTGAAGTAAAATCAACACAAAAATCATTTGTTGCTTGCTAATTTGAGGATCCTTTACTTAATCAAGAAATTAGCCAACTAATCACCACAAACACATTTAAACTCATGAACTAAAACATACAAGTAATGATAAGATGTTAAAACACAAAATATTTCCATAAAGATTCAAGAACATGTTCATGGATTCTTCAACATTCAACAAAAGTTCAAAGGATTAAACAAAAGTCAACCAAGATTAGTTTAGCCAAGCATGGCTAAACACAAAGAAACAAAGTTAGAGAAATTTGTACCAAACATTAAGCAAGAATCAAGAGGTAAAAATATGATGTTCTTCAAGGGTTCTTGGCCTTCAAAAGTCTCCAAAACTCCAGAGAGAATCTTCAAAAATCGGATGTGCAATTGTATGCAAAAGATGGGCACCAACCTTCCTCAAATAGCCCAAAAGAAGGATTTCCGAAATTGCCCCTGCAGGGCCTTGCGCGACCCGCGTGCTGCTGCGCGGGTGGGTTGCGCGGGTGGCACCTGACATGGGCTCCTTTGAGATTTTGGGCCTCTAAAGCATATCCCACTAGCCCAGATCGAATCCAATCACCTCCTAGCCCATTTTCTTCAAGTTTTTCTTCATTTAAAGCCCAATTTGACCTCTCTAAATCCTCCAAAGCTCGTGAACTCGCCCGATTAATAATTTTCATACGCTTGAATGTTCCCCCGCATCTTTCAAATTTAAAGCTCAATTCTTCCAAGCCTTCAAGCAATTGACAAGTCCACCCCATGAATCACCTTCATAGCCATCAAGCATGAAATCTCCAATTCCCTTCAAGCCCAATCGCCTCGCAAGAGTGCCGCCCCGCTAGTTTCCAAGAAAATCTGCAATAATGCTCAAGAAACTAGAAAGTACCCCGAAATGGTCATAAAAATAACAAAAGGGAAAATATGCATGAAAGTTAACTAAAATGCGAATGAAATGTACTAAAATAAACTATAAAATAAGTAAATAAAATGAAGCTATCAAATCACCCCAAGCTTAAACCTTACTTGTCCTCAAGTAAGACAAGACTAAATGAACTTGGGATGAACTACCCTAGAAATAAAAAGAATGGATAGAACCATGGAACCTGTTCGACGTTAGTCAACATGGTCAGAATTGATTTCGTTGCTATCTCACAACTTTTTCATCCGATGACAATGGAACCATAAACCACAGCCAGGACAACTCCTTTAGGTGAGTAAGGAGGGATGAGCAGTCGCAGCCTCAATGGAACATGTATACAATGAAGAACATCTGTAGTAGGGAGAAAGCAACTGGATGGGATCGGGTGGAGCTCTTCTTTAAGTGTACACTCTGATCTCACGTTTGCCGGTTTCTCTCATGTGTAACTAGGTTTAATCGCTCGGGCACCGTTGTAGGAATCAGTTCACTTAGTGTTGGCCCAAACCTCCCGTAGTATCCGACTCGACAGTCTCTCCAACATCACCAATTTGTGAGAAAGAAAAAAAAATATAACTCGATCTATATACCATAAAACAAATCTATACAAATGAATATCAAACGTCGGGTGACCAAGATGTTGGGAAATTTGTTCAATAATTGAACCGGCCACCTATCTAAGATAGTTGCGACTGAAAATTTGCATGCTTCATTTTGTTTTTGTTTTTGTTTTTTTTTTTTTTTTTGTTTTTTTTTTGTTTTTTTTTTGTTTTTTGTTTTTGTTTTTTTGTTTTTTTTTGTTTTTTTTTTTTTTTTTTTATCAAGTAAACCCTTTGACTCAAAATTTGGTTCCCAAAGGTGTGTAGGTGGAACCGAAAGGGTAATGATATAATCCGAATGGCCTAAGTGTGAAAATGACCATGTGTGGAGCATAAAGATGTAATGTAAGCTCCTTTTCAAACTTGTGGTTTTTCAAAGATAATGAAAATGTCCAAATGTGGACTAAAAGACTATCTAAATTCTAAGAAAATCGCAAAAAGATATGGTGATGTAAAGAGACCGGATATGGATTCTACTCGGGGACAAGCACCAATGCTTCATCCTAACAGTTCAAACATGATCAAGTGTGATCCTCTCCGCGGTAGTGACCGCAAGGCTAAGAACACCCATTGCTATAATATATCCTAGAGTTGTTAGTATTGTATGCAT
The DNA here is from genome assembly GCF_052625555.1 of Lactuca saligna. Classification (NCBI taxonomy): domain Eukaryota; kingdom Viridiplantae; phylum Streptophyta; class Magnoliopsida; order Asterales; family Asteraceae; genus Lactuca; species Lactuca saligna. Next base: position 39,991,628 of record NC_136417.1, on the reverse strand, counting down.
AATTCTTCATGAAACTACCTGGCCATGATCACTTACCCCTTTAAGCTACCAGCATCTGATCCCAAGTATGAAATCCCAAACTGCAGCTAGTGGTCCCGATTCGATGGGTGAGATAGCAACAAGATCCTGGACCAATAATGATACAATAATTGTGAACCTGTTCCATGGCATCCAAGAGAGGTGAGAATAAACAGACAACAAAAATGCATGAATGCTAATGTCTTAAGCTAAATGTTATGCAAAAATAAAAAGTAGAAAAGAAGAAAATAAAATCTTTTTGAAATTTTATAAAATAAAAAAAAAATGAATGCAAATTAACTTAAACTAATATGTTATGCAACCTAACTAAAAATGCATGAAAAAGAGTAAGAAAAAAAAGGGAAATGCCCCACCCCAAGCTTAAGAACAAGCATTGTCCTCAATGCTTAAGGAAAGGGCGGAAAGGACCTAAATCGGAGGGTCGGGCGGCGGGAAATGTCTGTGGCGGTGGTTTCGTGAAATTACGACCGGTAGAACTCCGCCAATCTTGAATTTTCGAGCGAGGTGGGTGCTGGAAGGTTATATGAGAGGAATGGAGTGGGAGGTCAAGATGATTAAATGAAGAAGAAGAGAAGCTGAACATTTTAATCTACGGGTCAAAAAGGGTCAATTTCGGTCAATGTTGGTCAAGAAAAGTCAAAAGGTCAACTCATTAAAACCTTTGGTCAACACCTGGTCAAATAATAGCCAAAAATAGCCCAAATTGCCCAGCACAGTGCGCGGGTCGCGCAGTGTAGCACGCGGGTCGCGCAGACCTTGCAGTTAAGTCTTGGGCCAATGTCGCTTCATCACACCTGGCCGTGCAACCCACCCGCGCAACAGCACGCGGGTCGCGCAACCCGCTGATCCTGATCTTCATTTTTGCTTCATTTTTCTTCGTTTTTCACCCGTTCTCGCTTTGGAAGGCCCCAAAAACCTAGAAACTCTTGATTTCTTCAAAAACAATTCTTTTGAATCCCAAAAGCATCTTCAAAAGTCATTTATTCAAATTAAAAACACAAAAACACAATGCTTTCCAAAAATGCCATTCTTTAACGTCTTTGGCGAGACGCCTCCAAAATTCACTTTAACACTTTGGGGCGTCCAAATGGACGACATCTTGGACATTTGAATCAAAAACTTCATTGAATGGCTTCAATCGATGTCCATTAACCTTGTAAATTTTCCCCGTGTCGACATTTTTTAATTTCCACACCTCCATTGAGACTCTTTTCTTGTATTTGACTTTCTTTTTACGGGAGAACCATACCGGACTCAAACCTTTGATAATAGCAATCATCCAACCATATTCTTTCTTGTACTTGTTCATTAAGGTGACCAACTCTTCCTTCTTTGACATGGTTTTTGAGTAGGTGACCGGTTGGGCGTCTTCTTTCTTGTGATACGTATCCTTTGAAGAGTCCGACAAATTTATCGCTTCCATCTCTTGTGGTTGGTCTACCAATGGAGTTAGTTTCTTAATGGTAGTGGGCAGCTCAACCTCTCTTTCATTAACCACTATCACTTCCTCTATAGTTTCATTGTCAGCTTTTTCAATTTCTTCTTCTTCTTTGACAACCTCTTCCGCTTCTACTTCTTCTTCCTCTTCTTCATATAACACTCTTGGGCCATCAAAAATTTTCTCATCATTCAACGGAATGGAACATGCACTATGCGATGGGCTCTTTTCGGATGGTAATTTGTCTTGAGCTTCCATTAAACTAATTGATTGAGCAATTTGTGTTATTTGTTGCTCTAAGCTTTTGAGGCTAGCTTGGGTTGTTTCCTGGAAAATTTGGGTAGAAGTGGCAATGCTTTTAACAATGTCCTCTAAGGACATGCTTGGCGTTTCAGTTTGTTGAGGAGGGTAAGGATAGGGTTCTTGGAACAGTGGAGTTGGTGGGTATTGGTTATTTCCCCAAGTTTGGTATGGGTTTTGGTATTGGTTATTTCCCCAAACTTGGTTGTTGTCCCACCATTGATCATGTTGAGGTTGATCATAACTCGATTGGTTTGACAAATAGTAGCTTCCCTTCTCTTGCACGTCTCCCCATTCTCCTTGTAAATATGAACACATGTCGGAATGATGTCCATTTTGGGCACAAAAATCGCAAAGAAGAGGTGTGGGCTGCACACTTTGGTTACTTTCAATCATCATAACTAACTGAGCTAGCTCAGAAAGTCGCTCTTCGGTGCAAGGAGTGTTCATCTCCGAACCATACTTCTTTTTTTTTTTTTTTTTTTTAAATTTCAGGAATTTAAATTTGAGTACCTGCACAATGAGATCTAGGCATAGAGAAACAAATTGATTAAAAATAAACCAATCCCCGGCAACGGCGCCAAAAATTTGGTGGTTGTCGAGGCCAACACAAATAATAACCCTAAATGTTACACACTAAAATAGTGTATAGTGGTAAAGGGATCGAATCCACGGAGATTGGTTCAATTTCTAACTCTATGAAAAATCTCTTTGTAAAAATACTTGTAAAATAACAATAAAAATAAAATGGGGGGTTTTGGTGTTTTGAATACTTGATGCTAACTAGAATTAACTATGATTTAAATAGACAATTGCAACAAAAATAAGAATTTGATGTAAAATCAATAAGGGAAAGATGGTTGACTTAAAGTTTTCTCACTTTGACTTTTGATGAACATATCATTAGAATTCAATGGTGCAATACTTGTTTTAAATCCTCAATTTGGCTATAGTAATCCAAGGAGCTTGAGATTACCTAGACTTTTCTTAATTGTTGAAATGGCTAGAGAAGCTCATAACAATTTCCTTAGTCAAAGTCACTAATTCCAAATAGCATGTAATTAGTGAAAGTCAACTAGCATTAAGAACCAAAAAGTCACCAAATCCAAGAGGGGTCAAATGCTTTCACCACCATGTTGGAGGAAATGTTTTTATGATTGTGTGAAGTAAAATCAACACAAAAATCATTTGTTGCTTGCTAATTTGAGGATCCTTTACTTAATCAAGAAATTAGCCAACTAATCACCACAAACACATTTAAACTCATGAACTAAAACATACAAGTAATGATAAGATGTTAAAACACAAAATATTTCCATAAAGATTCAAGAACATGTTCATGGATTCTTCAACATTCAACAAAAGTTCAAAGGATTAAACAAAAGTCAACCAAGATTAGTTTAGCCAAGCATGGCTAAACACAAAGAAACAAAGTTAGAGAAATTTGTACCAAACATTAAGCAAGAATCAAGAGGTAAAAATATGATGTTCTTCAAGGGTTCTTGGCCTTCAAAAGTCTCCAAAACTCCAGAGAGAATCTTCAAAAATCGGATGTGCAATTGTATGCAAAAGATGGGCACCAACCTTCCTCAAATAGCCCAAAAGAAGGATTTCCGAAATTGCCCCTGCAGGGCCTTGCGCGACCCGCGTGCTGCTGCGCGGGTGGGTTGCGCGGGTGGCACCTGACATGGGCTCCTTTGAGATTTTGGGCCTCTAAAGCATATCCCACTAGCCCAGATCGAATCCAATCACCTCCTAGCCCATTTTCTTCAAGTTTTTCTTCATTTAAAGCCCAATTTGACCTCTCTAAATCCTCCAAAGCTCGTGAACTCGCCCGATTAATAATTTTCATACGCTTGAATGTTCCCCCGCATCTTTCAAATTTAAAGCTCAATTCTTCCAAGCCTTCAAGCAATTGACAAGTCCACCCCATGAATCACCTTCATAGCCATCAAGCATGAAATCTCCAATTCCCTTCAAGCCCAATCGCCTCGCAAGAGTGCCGCCCCGCTAGTTTCCAAGAAAATCTGCAATAATGCTCAAGAAACTAGAAAGTACCCCGAAATGGTCATAAAAATAACAAAAGGGAAAATATGCATGAAAGTTAACTAAAATGCGAATGAAATGTACTAAAATAAACTATAAAAATAAGTAAATAAAATGAAGCTATCAATAGGGGTGCTGACTGGCCTACTCTCCGAGTAGGGGGACCTACTCGCCGAGTTGGTCCATGTGGTGGCCTTCTGGTGGTGCCACGTGTCCAATTCTGGTGGTGCCACGTCACCCCCTATCGCGTATCAGCCTTCAAACTTAGAAAAATCATAACTTTCGCATACGAGCTCTGTTTTCGATGTTCTTTATATCCACGCGTAGGTAAAATCAAGATCTACAACTTTCGTTTAGACTCTGTCAGCTAATTCTCGACCGATCTCAAATTTAACAGTAGGAGGCGTTTAGATTGTTAAATGACCGCGAAGAGTTCATAACTCCTTCATCCGGACTCCGTTTTCGTCTGTCTTTTTACCGTTGAGTTCCTATTAATAAGACATTCAACTCTCATTTAGGTCACATAAGCCAAAAACCGCTCGAACTAAAATTCGAGTTTCGGGCCGTGCACTACTAAGCCGAATCTTAGAAAAATCATAACTTCTTCATACGAAGTCAGATTTGGGCGTTCTTTTTATTGATGTTCTTAGTTTAACATATTCTATGACTTTTTTTTAGATTGCTAAGGCTAAAAAGTCTTCTATCATAAATTCACTATTTACGTCTCCCGGTGCCGTGCCGGTTTTGCCGTAAAACTTCGGCGGGCCATAACTTCTTTGTTATAGCTCGGATTTCGACGTTATTTATATGTACGAAAAGCTTGTGTCATATTCTACAACTTGGTTAAGATTATTTATTCTAAATAATCTTTTGTCGAAAAGTCATTTTTGAACCCTATTGCCTCTAAATTGACTAGCCCGGATCTGCGGGCGTTACAGATATCCTAAGCAGCCCACTCGTTTTCGATAATGGGTAGCTTCAAATTCAGGCTCATCTTCAACTTTACACAGTTTTAGTCCTGGCTCCGTAGGACATTGAGTTGAGTTAGAATCTTCCATATCCAATTCTTTTAGAATTTTCATGGCATAACTTTCTTGCTTTACCTTCACACAACCATTTTCTTGCAATACTTCAATACCTAAGTAACAAGTTAGTTCACCAAGGTCTGACATTTCAAATTGCAATGACTTCAATTTCTTGAATTGGTTTATGAACTCTAGACTTGTTCCTGTCACGAATAAATCATCTACATAAATTGCAATAATTATATATTCTCCATTTGAAACATTTCTATAAGTCGTATTTTCTTGCATACATTGTTGAAAGCCCATATTTTTTTTAATGTATTATTAAGTTTCAAATTCCAAGCTCTTGGAGATTGTTGAAGACCATATAAAGCTTTTGCCAATTTGTAGACATTCGTTTCTTCATATTCCTTCACGAAACCTTCTGATTGGCTAACATACACTTCTTCCTTTAATTTACGATACAGGAATGTCGATTTTATCATTCTCAGCTGCAAGAGCGATTAATAGTCATATTATCTTGAGACGAGCGACCGACACGAATACTTCATCAAAACTAATACCTTGCTCTTGTACATAGCCTTTAGCCACTAAACACGCTTTGTACCTTGTAACTGATCGATTAGTATTTCTTTTAGTTTTGGATAACCATCTTAAGATAATGGGTTTGGCATCTTTAGGAGGGAGGACAAGTTTCCACGTGTTGCTCTTCTTGATGGAGTCAATTTAGGTCTTTATTGCATTGAGCCCATTCTAGTTCACTTTGAGTTCCTTAAAATTCTTTGGTTCTTCATCTAATGTCAACATTAGATGATACACATTTAGCACGTAGTCATTTAATCTTCTTGGCAACACCGAAGTTCAAGTAGACCGTTGAAGTGGGACAAAATCTGCATCATTATTAGCATCAATATGTTGTGATGGGCTACTATCACAATGAGAAGTGACATCAGTTTAGATAGTTTGGGTTTGATCAATGGGTTGTTCAGTTTCAATTGCAGTTGGGCTTGAGCCACCATTAAATTGGATAGTTTGTTCATTACTCCAAAGAACCGTGAATATACCTAGTCCATTTCCAGCTTCATTCTTGGGTTCATTACTCCATTGTCATGTCTTGTTTTCATCACACATTAAATAGCTACTTATAATGGTGTAACACCTATCAATGCTCGATTTGGTGTTCAATTTATGATGTAAGTTGCATGACAAATCGCTTCACCCTAAAATTGGTTAGGAACATCTTTTTCTTTCATTAGGCACCGAGTCATCACAAATAAAGTTTGATTTCTCTGTTCAATAATTATGTTTTGTTGAGGTGCATGAGGAGCCGTCAACATACATGTTAGCCCTTCTTCATCACAAAAACGGTTCAACTAATGTGGTGTGAATTTTGCACCTCTATCCGTATGGAAAGTCTTGATCTCTTTACCGGTTCACTTTTCAATTGACGTCTTGAATCTTTTAATAATTTTGGATGCATTGATTTTATGCTTCAAGAGAAAAGATAGTATATATCTAGAAAAATCATCAATAAGTACTAAAATTTAAACGTTACCCACTTGAGTGGGGGGATCAACCGGTCCACATATATCTCCATGCACCATCTTGAGAATATTCATAGCTATATACTTAACTTTCTTTGCAAACAACTGCTTTGTTTCTTTTCCAACCATGCAAGATTCACAAAGTTGATCTTGGTGTTGGATTTTTGGTACCCCTTTAGCTAGATTGTGCATCAAGTGAATTATGCCAAAAACAAGTCGTGCGTGCCATACCCAAGCTTCTTCATTGAATTTGGCTTGTAAACAATGTGTTTTACTAACTTTTAACTGGATTTTGTAAAGTCGGTTTTCCTTCTCGGGACCTGCATAATCAATCTTCCATTTCCATCTCACATGGTTAGGAAATCATCTCTTATTCGAATATCACAATCAACAATTGTAGATTGTCCGAGACTAATAACATTGCTACGAAGTGATAGGATATATAAATATCCTTTATTAGTTTTTGTTCACCGCTTTTTCGTTCGAATAAAATTGACCCTTTTCCTTTAATGAAAACACACGATCCATCTCCAAATCTCACCTTTCCCATTATGCTGTTATTTAATTCATAAAAATAATAGTAGTTGTCTTCATGTGGTTGCTCGCACCATTGTCTAAGTACCAAATTTCATCTTCATCGACATTTGCTTCAACTTTTGGAGGGATATATTTGTCTTCGTTTAAGAACACCATTTTTTGAATTGTATTCATCATAAAGAATGTCCCTTCTTCAAGATTCGTATCTCCTTCATGTTTCTGATTAAGGTTTGTCTCATGTTTTTTTCGATCTAGATATCTTGAAGTGAAGTATCCATATTTGTCTCACCATAAACATTGGATGTTTAAGAAATATTTTTGTGCACATTGCTTTCCTTTTTGCTTTTGATCTTCATGATTTTTATAGGATTCTGAGTGACCGTGAGCTTGTTTGTTACCTCGAGCACATCCACCACCACTTCATCTACCTCAATAATTTGATCTCTGACCTCTATCACTTGATGATTCGTTGTTTCTGTTGGATGATTCTACTTTGGAATAAAGTAATTTGTTTTGAGTCTCGGTTACTTTGTCTTCTCCCTTGATTCTTACTTCATAAACTTTTAGGTGACCAATCACATCTTTGAAGCATATTCTTTTGAGGTCCAAAACTTGTTCAAGGGTTGCAACAATGTGAACATATCGACTTAGGAGACTCGTACGACATTTCTTCGCAAGCTTCTGTTCCGTCATGACCTCTCCTAGTGAAGTGGATTTCGAAGCAATTATGGATAATTTTGTTGCAAAAGTCATCTATTGTGCTTGTGTCACTCATCTTTATATTTTTGAAATATGTGATTATAGTTTGGAGTCTCGCTTCCTTCACTCAATCAGCTCCAAGGATGTGAGTTTTAATCGCATTCAACATCTATTTTTCCAGTTTTCTGATTACCGAATTGAAGGATTAAATCCTTCGGAACCGACTAAAACAATAGTCCTTTCATGATGTTTTTTTTCTTCACATAATCTAGTACAAGATCGATCACATCCCAGCACCATGAATCCCAAGTAGCACCTCTATACACATCCTCCATATGGTGTAGTTTGTCGATGTCAAAGTTGGGCACTGGGATGTTAACAAAGTGTGTTGCTTAGCCGATGGTTGTGATGAACCTCCTTCTCCCTTCATCTTCAATTGATTTATACTGTTAATGACTGATCCAAATAAATGAGACTCACCACACGAACATGAGACAAACTATTCACTATTTGTTTGTGATTTCTGCACATGGTTTCATACGAACTTCTTGTTCTGAACAAAGAATAAGAGTTATTGACTGTTACTGATTGTATGTTCTATAAATGATTTTATGATATGAATAGGTTCCAAACATTTTTACCTTAATATAAAGAAAAGCAAACTGATGGCAATTCTTTCTTCAAACACAAGCAAAGCCAGAGAATAGCAGAAGCTGTCGCACGATATAACGCCCGCAGATTCGGGCAAATCAATATATAGATAATAGGCGTTAAAAATGAATTTTTGATAGCATATTATTTAGAATAAATAATCTTAACCGACTTATAACGAAGAAACATGCTGAAATCCGACTTATAACGAAAAAGTTATGACCCGTCAAAGTTTTGCGACAAAACCGACACGGCTCCATGTATCGTAAAAAGTATATTTTTGACAAAATACTTTTTAGCCTTAGCGATCTAAACATAATTCATAGTATATGTTAAATAGAGAGCGTACATACAGAGAACATCCAAATCTGACTTCGTTTGAGGAAGTTATGATTTTTCTAAGATTTAACACAACAGTGCACAACCCGAAAATCGAATTTTAGATCGATTATTAGCCAACACAACCTGAATGAGAATTAAAAATCTCATTAATAAGATCTCAACAATATAAATACAGTTGAAAACAGATGTCAGATGACAAGGTTATGAATTTTTAATGGGCTTTAACTGTCTAAATGTGTTAAAATATAACGTTAAAAATAAGGTCAAAACTAGCTGATGGAGTCTAAAAAAAAGTTGTAGATCCCATTGATACCTACGAGTGGATATAAATAACATAAAAAAACAGAGCTCATAGGAGAAAGCTATATATTTTAGAAGATAATTAGTTTTTGGAGTAACCAACGAGTGACATGTTGCGTGATCTACTGCTTCTTCCCCATGCCTTGCCACCAGATGGTGAGACGTGCCCAATGAACACCCAACATTCAGCTAGGGAACTCCCCGTGTTTGGCATATTCAAAAACTATAAATAGAAGGTGCAAATCACTCCATTCTTCACACCTTTCTCACCCATTCTCTCCCAAACACCCCAAACCCTCTAAGCTTTCCCCTAGCACCCCTAGGTATTAGAAGCGAGTCCCAGATAGGGATGGAAACAGATACTGGTATACTGGGTTTCGTATTCCTCATTCCCATCCCTATCCCCATACAAACCCCATCACCATCGGGGATTAAAAATCTATCCCCATCCCCATCCCTTATGGGGAACAGGGATCCCCAATGGGTAATCGGATTGTAATCACCAAATCCATTAAAACATGAACAATAACATTCAAGTTTACAAATTAAACCATTTATTGCAAAAAAAAAATCTTCTGAAAATTACACATTTGATTGTTGAAAAACCTTACTATGACTAATGACTTACTTACGCTTATGCATTATGATTTATGGATTGATTAAAAAAAACATAAATAATACTATATATATATATATATATATATATATATATATATATATATATATATATATATATATCGAGTACCCATTAGGGTCGGTTTTGGGTACGGGTATGGGTACCTGACAGGTAGAACCATCCCCATCCCCATCCCCGATTTTTACATTCGGGTAATACCCATCCCCGATTAAATCGGGGATTTACCCAGTTAACTCGGGTTAGTGTTTCGGGTACTCATTAGGTACTGATTTTTTTCCATCTCTAGTCCCGGAGCGCCAAAAGGCCCCAAGAATAAGAGCTTTCGGTTCAGAAGTTCTACCCGCGCAGAGACCGATTCCTCGCTAAACCCCATTGTAAGTGAGTTATGCCTACCATACTTAAAGTATAACTTATGTTTAAGTTCATTATCATTATTATGAACCTATAAAAATGATTTATCAGTGATTCCAAGTGGTTATACTGATTGATCTACTTATGGGGATGATGCCTAGGCTGTGATTTAGTGAGGTGTTTAAATGGGGATTTCCAAACAGTATAGTTCATATACAAATGGACCCTACCTTACTTGATAGATCATGAATGTAGACTTTGAGTTAATGATGGATCTAGACTAATAATTATTCTCAATAAATATTAGTCTAAAACGTAGTGATAATAATACTTGGTTTCTTAAAAGGAAAAGACAATGCAAGAAGCGAAGCATTGTCCGAGTTTCGAGCCGTCACTTTATCAAGGGAGTGCATAGTCCCTTTCATGAATATGATTTTAATACAAGTATTAATTAAAGTATTAAATATATGTTTATGTGTGAAATAGATGATATTGCCTAAAACATGTGTTAAGAGCATATATGATAATATAAAATGATTTAGGATACAGAGTAAACCTAAATTAATTAAGATGAATAGCGAGTAGTATCTTCTTATGAGTACGGGTAAGATATACAAGGAGGGTAAAACTTTAAAATTTGTCATTGATCCGAGAGCATGGGTTACACATAGTCATTCTTCCCTAGTCTGAGAGTCTGGAGAGGGCATAGTTGTTTGTCATTAATAAGAGAGCATAGATTAGACATAGTCATTTGTCCGTAGTCCGAGAGTATGGAGTGGGCATAGTCATTTTTCATTGATCCGAGAGAATTTATTAGATATACTTGATCTGGGAGTATGGATTGGTTAAAGCTGTATATTTTAGATCCAAGAGTATGGATCAAGTCGTTGTGAGGATCGACGGGGTGGGGTAAAATTTCTTATATGAGGTGAAATTGTATATTGGGAGTTCTAATTATATATATATATATATATATATATATATATATATATATATATATATATATATATATGGTTAGGTTATAGTGTGGATTGTAAGTATTGTGTGGATAAGTGGATGTAGGAATGAATGTGTATCGAGAGTTTAAAATACATATTCTGATTGAATTTACATTTTGAAGAATAACAAATTTTTGAACCATGAGTTGAAGAATAAAAACATTCTTAAAGAATAATGATCTATTATTAACATTATTGAAGAATCTAAGGTCCAAAAGTAAACAAAAAAATAATTTTTACTGTCACATTCTATAAAAATACAATGTTATTTTTTGAATTTTTTTTTCCAAATTCTATTAGAATACAAGCTTTATAGTGAGTTATTCTTGAAAAATCTTCATTCTATAAGAATAAAATATCATTCATGAAAGAATATTGATTCTCACTCTTGTTTCATACTGTTATATTTTGACATTTTGGTGTGGTGAATCTCAATTGTCTTGAAATTGTCTCTTAATTTCCATCCACCATTATTGTTCTAAACAACTTTGTTACATTTCGAGTGATATTGAAATAAAACACATACAAATATAAGAAATCATTTCAGAAAATATGACTCCAAGAATACATTCATTTCAAAATACATTTGGCAGAATAGATTACATTTTTCCATAACACATTTCTCTTTGACATTTCATCAAACACTTTTAGGACACTGCCTAAATCTTCACATTTTCTATAAATCTGACAGAAAAAAATCGAATTCAAAAGCATCAAAATCAAATTCACAAGAAGATGCTCCGACATCATTATAAAAATCAAATATTAAAAGTTGAAACCGTAACAATTAGTAACTCACCAAGAAAGAAAGAAGAAAAAAAAATCATTTGTTATGTAATGGAATTGATGCCACATATTACAATGACAATGAAAGTTCATTTTTTTGTTATCTGCTATGTAGTTAACTCAATGAGCCATAAACCAATCTCATAATTTGTTATATAATGGCTAACAGATAGCTAATTGACTTAAAAATCATAATTCAGCTTTAAATTAAAAATCATATGTTATTCTGTTTCAAATAAGTGTTAGTTAACTAATACCATAAAATCAAAATTTTATTTTGTAATACTGATAACTTGAACTAAACAAAAAATAAAATAATGAATAAATCAATTGAAATCATGTGAGAAGAAATTTGATGAGTGGAGAAATGAGGGACACATAAGATGACCAACAATAAGAAACATAAATCGCTAAATAAATGAATTAATTAATAATCTTCCAAAATGACAATCTCAACGAAGAAAGTATGCTCAAGGAAGAAAACAATACTTACAGACACATAAAGGGAAGTATATGCTATTTTCCTCCTTCAATGATGGTTGAAGGCGATGATAACTCAAGGTAGTGATGATCTTGGTTCACTGTTCTGGTTATTGATTTGAGGATGATAAAGATGGTAATGACGGTGATTGTATACCCTAAATCTGATGGTAGAAGGTGTGACAATCCGAAATTTTTTATCTTGTAAAGCCAGCTAATTCAATCTAATGTTAGACTTGTTTTTGGGATCTTTTAGCCTTAATAAGGGTCTGTTTGAGTGTTCTAAGCCTAGTACATTCTAGTATTGGATGTTAGGAAGTGTCTACTAGAGTTTAGTGTGCAGCATTCAAGCCGGTAAACTCCAACACTTGAAGTTTACGACTGTAAACTAGAGATTACGGCGATAATCTCTTGGCTGACCATGAACTCCTTCCATATGTGTGATATTCCTTCATTTTTCTTCACTTCTCACACTTCCACGTTAAGAAACTCGATTCTCTCTCAAGTATCATCAAGAATATTCATCTTGATCTTCAATAGTGTAAGTGATCCTTCCATTTTTAAGTTGATATCCTTCTTAATACAGTAAAACTCTATGATTTCATCCATGAATTCATCTCTTTTGGGTAGATCTTCAAATCTTCATCACTTACACCAAGAACACCAAGAACACCTACTAGTTCTTTGGGCCGTGAACACTCCCTTCAAGCTTCAAAATGTAAGTATCCTTCCATATACTAGTTATCCATTAGAAGTTATTAATACACCCTTGAAAACAACCATTTCCCCAAGAACAATAAGAGTTTACGGCTATAGCATCTCCTTTGGCCGTTAACCCTCCTCAAGATCATCTTTTGCCGTAAACACCATGGCCATGAACACACTTGTGTGGTCGTAAACCCCTTAGAACAATCATATGCGATTGTAACACTTCAATCCAAGTGTTTCCTAGTCTTTAAGGTGGTTCCCTGTCATGATTAGCTGTTATATACACTAATTATATAGATATATGTGCCATTATATGCTTAATAGGATCCGTTTGTGCTCGAGGCTTCACTTGACACTTGGCATCCTATATCAATATCACATTTGAATCACTCACTACAGGTGAGTTCATACCCTTAACTTATCTTTTAAATTATTTTAAATGCTTTTATGGGGGGAGTGAGAAACACGATGAGGCGTTCGAGAAGCTAAAGAAGAAGTTATGTGAAGCGCCGATACTTTCTCTACCCGATGGAGTCGAAGATTTCGCAGTTTATAGTGATGCATCTGGAGTCGGGTTAGGTTGTGTTCTGACCCAAAGAGAAAAGGTGATAGCATACGCATCTCGACAATTGAAAGAGCACGAAAAGAACTACCCCACTCATGATCTGGAGTTGGCAGCGGTAGTATTCGCCTTAAAGATATGGAGGCATTACCTCTACGGCACGAAGTGCAAGCTCTTCACTGATCATAAGAGTCTCCAGTATCTCTTTAATCAGAAGGAGTTGAACATGAGGCAACGACGCTGGCTAGAACTTCTCAAGGACTACGACTGTGAGATACTTTACCACCCAGGTAAAGCAAATATTGTTGCTGATGCTCTCAGTCGGAAAGTCAATCTTGAAAGAAGAAGGCCGAGAGCGTTAAGAATTGAAGTCGTCTCGACGATTGTGGAAAGTATCAGGAAAGCTCAAGAAGAAGCCTTAGAAAAGAATGACCGAAAGGAAGAACGTTTGGGAAAAACGTTAGTGTTCGGTACGAACAGTCGAGGACTGAAGGTATTCCAAGATCGAATTTGGGTACCTAAGACGGGAGGAATAAGAGATCTTCTAATGGAAGAAGCACACAAGACCATGTACTCGATTCATCCCGGTAGCACTAAAATGTATAGGGACCTAAAACCCTACTACTGGTGGCCGACGATGAAGCTCGATGTTGCGAAGTATGTGGCTGAGTGCGTAACATGTGCGAGGGTTAAGGCACAACATCAAAAACCGTATGGGAGTTTAGAACCCTTACCTGTACCCATGGGTAAATGGGAAGACATCACCATGGATTTTGTGACTAAACTGCCCAGAACGAAGAATGGTCACGACATGATTTGGGTAGTCGTGGATCGTTTCACCAAGAGTGCACACTTCATAGCAGCCAACGAGAAGTGGTCTATGGATAAGCTCGCAAATGCTTACGTGAAGGAAATTGTAAGACTTCACGGTGTCCCTCTTACAATTGTGTAAGATCGTGATAGTCGTTTCACATCGAGGTTTTGGAGGAGTCTACAAGAGGAGTTGGGTACAAAGTTGTGTTTGAGTACTGCTTACCATCCGCAAACTGATGGTCAGAGTGAAAGAACGATTCAGACGTTGGAAGATATGCTGAGAGCATGTACCCTCGAATTCCAAGGGAATTGGGACGAGCACTTACCTCTGGTAGAATTTTCCTACAACAATAGTTTTCACTCGAGCATCAAGATGGCTCCTTATCAAGCCTTGTATGGGAAGAAGTGTCGTACGCCGTCTTGTTGGCTTGAAGCCGGAGAGAAGCAATTTATGGGCCCCGAGATAGTCCATGAGACTGCTGAGAAATTGAAGGTGATTAGGGAAAGAATGTTAGCAGCTCAGGATCGTCAGAAGAGCTATGCCGACAAGAAAAGACGACCGATAACCTTCGAAGTTGGGGATTCCGTTTTACTTAAAGTCTCACCGTGGAAGGGACTTATACGATTTGGGAAACGAGGAAAGTTGAGTCCAAGGTTTATTGGACCATTCAAAGTTCTTCAGAGGATTGGGAACCAAGCTTACAAGCTGGAATTGCCCGAAGAACTCAATGGTATTCATAACACCTTCCATGTGTGTTATTTGAGGAAATTCATGGGAGATGTTCCCGACATAATTCCAATCTCGGAATTAAGGATGGATGAGAATAAAAGGCTGATCGAAGAGCCTGAGGCAATTATTGACCGTAAGACTAAGAAGTTACGACGCAAGATGGTCGACTTGGTGCTAGTCCGATGGAAACATTCGAATGGGCCGAATCTCACTTGGGAAACAGAGGATGACATGATGAGTCGCTATCCACATCTGTTTGCTGATGCATGATTCCGGGACGGAATCATCCTAAGGGGGTGAGAATTGTAACGCCTGGGTTTTCAGGGCTAAGCATTTTTGTCAATGTAATAGTCTAGGTCAACTATTGTAACTCTTTTTGAAGTAATAAATATGAAATATTTGAGTATTATGTGAATTATGTGTGTTTATGTGTTTATTATTTAATTATAAATGTATAATTAATAAAGAATAAAAATGAGCGTCAAAATTAAAGTGTGAGATAATCCCGATATCTCTACATAAAGTTGTAGAATATGTCTCAAGGTTTCCGTGCATATAAAGAATGCCGAAATCCGAGCTATAAAGAAGAAGTTATGGCCCGCCGAAGTTTTACGACAAAACCGGCACGACACCGGGAAACGTAAATAGTGAATTTACGATAGAAGACTTTTTAGCCTTAGCAATCTAAACAAAAGTCGTAGAATATGTTAAACTAAGAACATCGATAAAAAGAACGCCCAAATCTGACTTCGTATGAAGAAGTTATGATTTTTCTAAGATTCGGCTTAGCAGTGCACGGCCTGAAACTCGAATTTTAGTTCGAGCGGTTTTTGGCTTACGCAACATAAATGAGAGTTGAAGATCTCATTAATAGGAAATCAACGGTAAAAAGACAGACAAAAACAGAGTCCGTATGTAGAAGTTATTAATTTTACGCAGACGTTTAACAGTATAATCTCCTTATACTGTTAAATTTAAGATCGGTCGAGAATTAGCTGACGGTGTCAAAATGAAAGTTGTAGATCTTATTATTACCTACGCGTGGATATAAAGAACGTCAAAAACGGAGGTCGTATGTGAAAGTTACGGATTTTAGAAGTCGGAAGTGTGCTGTGCGAAAATGGGTGATGTGGCACAATCTTGGCCATTGCTTTCTCCCCAAGGCTTGCCACCAGATGGTGACATGTGGCACCAAGTTCAGCCACATTTCACCCTATAAATACCACCTCTCTCACCCTCATTTTCTTCACACCTTTCCCATTCTTTCTTCTCTTTACTCTCTCTCTCTCTAGAACCTCTCTCTAGCCCCGAAATCCCCCGAAAAGCCTAGGGAACCTCCCTAGCACGAGGCGGAAGCCCCGGAGTGCTCGAAGGCTCTGAGAAGAAGAGCTTTTCGGCTCGGGAACGCTGCTCCAAGCAAAGCCCGGTTTTCTATAAAACCCGCTGTAAGTGAGCTACGCCTACGCTATTTTTAATATAACTTTTATTTAATTATAGTAACATTATTAGGAACTTATAATAAATACTTGGGCTATTATTATGGGTTATATAAGTATTTTTTTTGACGCTTATATAATAATAATAATAGCTAGACTATTAATTAGTCTCGACGAATAATAAACTAAACTCTAGTGGTAATAATACTAGGTTTCGTCGAAGAAAAATTCTTTTTAAGAAGCGAAGCGCTGTCTGAGTTCGGAATCACCACCTTTTCCGATGAGTGCATAGTTACCTTCAACTTACACATAGATATGAAGTATTTTATATAAATTACGTGCTATGTGTGCATATTATCTGAATACTTGCTATCTATGCTAGATGAACGTTGTTATACATGTTTTCAATGATTTAAACTGTATATGTATTTTATATCTACGAAAATGTTGGGGTAAAACATGGGTAGATGTAATAGGTGATGTGTGATAAAATGATGAGAGGCCTCGATGTTGTTGTTGTTGATCCAGTCATCTAGCGGAGTATAGATGACGACCACGGACTCTTCTAGACAGTCCAGTGGAACACTAGCAGGTTCGCAACCTGTAGGTGTTGTGAACGATGTGTTCACCGGTGTACTCCATCCCCCACATGGTTGCCTATTAGGACATTTATTGCTGAGGAATCCCCTTAGCAGTAGTGTCCGTCCCGATGATGATCCTTAGGCTAGGTCCCTTATGATAGGTGTTTAGGGACGTAAAGTGAGGATAACGGGAACGGGTAATCGGGTTATTGTTGATTGATGAAATTAATAAACTTATTGTGGGTTGAAAACCCTATGTGCTCACCAGGCTCCCAAGCCTGACCCACTCAGTTTTATGCATTACAGGTAGTGGCGCATGAGCATAGGTGTGATGTTTTGGACGAGGGATTACGGATATAGGCCTGTAGATATGAAATAATGTAGTAAGGCTTATATTGTACTGTTTATACTTTTGATCTGTACGAACATGACATCCCGAGTCTTTTAATGAAATACATTTCTATGGAAATGCTTTTGATAAATCTTTATCATATTATTGTTTTGGGACAAATTCCGCAACCCTTTTATTAAAAGATAACTCTGATTTTGAAATAAAGTATAAACAAAACCGGTCTTTTCTGGCCGTGATTTTGGGGATGTCACAGTTGGTATCAGAGCATTAGTTTAAGCGAACTAGGAATTTGTAGGATTTCTAGACTTAAACTTAGAATGCTAAGCGATGATTGTGAGGTGTGAGCACTAGCTTATTTTAGGAATTGTGCCTAAAATGCTTTTATGTGCTAAATGTTTTATGCATGATATGCTGTTATTTTGTTCGGGATCTATGGTCTGTTGCCGACCGGATCTGGAACCTTATGTGTTTAGGATTCTAAACGTACGACTACGATATTAGAACTAGCATGTAAACATGTCGGAGTGATAAGGACGATTTAAAACGTCTCTCCTAAATAAAGATCTAAATCCACCTTATTTGGTATATAGATCAAGATGGTAAGGACCCGTAGCGGAAACGTAAACGCAAATGGGAACGGACACCAACCCCCCGTGATTGAGCAAATACCAGTTGTGGAAGCCGCTGCCGGACCAATAACGATGGCCGGAGTGCAAGCGATGATCCAGGCAATGTTGGATCGTCAAATGGAGGAAACCAGGCGTTTGCTCCAGCAAAATCGAGAGGAAGCGACTATTCAGCTCGAACAGCCCGAGTTGAACGAAGGGCAGACTGAAGAAGGAAACTACAGTGGGACTATTGGTCAAGCCAACCCACCGATAGTTAGGCAAAACCACCAGGATGGAGGAAATGATGGACGTGGATGCAAATACAAGGATTTCATGGCATCCAAGCCACCGAGTCTATCCGGAAGCCCGACGCCGGTGGAAGTCATGAACTGGATCTCTGAGATGGAGACAATGTTTGAGAGTTGCGAGTGTAGCAATAGGCAGAAGACTGCTCTTGCAGTTCCTCTATTGAAATCTGGAGTACTAAGCTGGTGGAAGCTACTAGCTGATTCAATGCCCAAAGGTGAAGCAAGCAAGATGTCGTGGGAGGATTTTCTGGTACAGTTGAAGATGCAATACTGCTCTGAGCAGGATCTTCTGGAGATCAGCAACGAATTCCAGAATCTGAAGAAGGGAAGAATGAGCGTTACTGAATACGCTGCAAGCTTTACTGAGAAAATGAAGCTTGTTCCTCACCTCGTCCCAACTGAACTCTCCAAGGTTAACAAATTTGCCCTCGGATTACCAGCGGACTTCGGTCCAATGGTCAAGCAAACTACCACTCTAAAAGCTGCCATCTGGGCTGCTAAGAATGTGGAGACCCAGATACGAGAAAAGGGTCTGGAGAGAGCGGAAGTGGGAGAGAAACGGAAATTTGACGGATCCTCGAGGTCCGGTAAGAAAGGTAGATTCTCGAAGTCTAGTTCGAGAGGAGGAGGATCAGAAGCAAAGTGGTGTGACAAGTGCAAGAAGAAGCACTCTGGGAAGTGTGATGGAGGGGTCACTTGTTACAAATGCGGAAAGCCTGGGCACTATGCCAACGAATGCACTCTTAACCAGAAGGCCTGTTATGGGTGTAATGAAGAAGGGCACATTTTGAAGGACTGCCCGAAGAAGAAGGAGGCAGGAAGACCCAACATACCACCAAAGCCGAAGGCGAGAGCCTTCCAGATGACGCTCGAGGCTGCAAAGGAGGCAGCAGACGTCGCTTCAGGTACCTTTCTTGTAAATGGTTTACCTGCAAATATACTGTTTGATTCCGGAGCCAACTACTCCTTTGTGTCGCATAAATTTAGTGCGAAATTAGCATTACCTGTAGAAAAACTTGATAACGCCCTAATTGTAGAAGTTGCCAGTGGCAAATTCGTACCTGTTAGTAATCGTATTAGGAACATCGTCATTGACCTAAACGGAAACGAATTCCAGGAGGAACTATTACCCATAGAGTTAAACGGTTTCGACATCGTTTTGGGTATGGATTGGCTTAGCGCCAACGATGCCGAGATATTATGCCGAAAGAAGATAGTTAGGATAAACCCACCCGGAAAGGAATCATTTATGGTGTACGGGGACAAACGCAGAGTGAGTTCTGGAATCATATCCTTGATGAAAGCTAGGAAATGTTTGTCCAAGGGATGTGCATCGTACTTGGCATTCGTAATCGATGCTAAGAAAGAAAAGAAAGAGGTGCAGAATATACCGGTTGTGTGCGATTATCCGGAAGTCTTTCCCGAAGATCTTCCTGGATTACCACCTGATAGGCAAGTAGAATTTCGTATAGACTTATTACCAGGAACAACACCGATAGCAAAGGCACCTTACCGATTAGCACCGACGGAGATGAAGGAGCTCATGATGCAACTTCAGGAGCTGTTGGATAGCGGTTTCATTCGACCTAGTTCATCACCCTGGGGAGCTCCGGTGTTATTCGTGAAGAAGAAGGACGGAAGCATGAGGATGTGCATAGACTACCGAGAGTTGAATAAGGCAACGGTGAAGAACAAGTATCCATTACCGAGGATTGATGATCTATTTGATCAGCTGCAAGGTTCGAGCTACTTCTCAAAGATCGATCTTAGGTCAGGATATCATCAGCTGAAGGTGAGAGAGCAGGATATTGAGAAGACTGCATTCAGAACAAGATATGGACACTACGAGTTCTTGGTTATGTCATTCGGACTAACCAATGCTCCCGCAGCATTCATGGATTTGATGAACAGGGTTTGTAAACCATTCCTCGATAAATCCGTGATAGTGTTCATCGACGACATTCTCATATACTCGAAAAGCCAGGAGGAGCACGACAAGCATCTACGAGAAGTGTTGGAGGTGTTAAAGAAGGAGAAGCTTTTTGCAAAGTTCTCCAAATGCGACTTTTGGATACGGGAAGTCCAATTCTTGGGTCATGTTGTTAACCAAGAGGGAATAATGGTTGATCCCGCCAAGATCGAGGCTGTAATGAAGTGGGAACGTCCGAAGAATCCCACGGAGATTCGAAGCTTTCTAGGATTAGCCGGATATTACCGACGATTTATCCAAGGCTTTTCTTCGATAG
The DNA here is from genome assembly GCF_052625555.1 of Lactuca saligna. NCBI lineage: Eukaryota > Viridiplantae > Streptophyta > Magnoliopsida > Asterales > Asteraceae > Lactuca > Lactuca saligna. Next base: position 39,971,111 of record NC_136417.1, on the reverse strand, counting down.
CTGCTCCATTAACAGCTTTGACCCATAAAGGAGCTACGTATACATGGAGTGAGAAACACGATGAGGCGTTCGAGAAGCTAAAGAAGAAGTTATGTGAAGCGCCGATACTTTCTCTACCCGATGGAGTCGAAGATTTCGCAGTTTATAGTGATGCATCTGGAGTCGGGTTAGGTTGTGTTCTGACCCAAAGAGAAAAGGTGATAGCATACGCATCTCGACAATTGAAAGAGCACGAAAAGAACTACCCCACTCATGATCTGGAGTTGGCAGCGGTAGTATTCGCCTTAAAGATATGGAGGCATTACCTCTACGGCACGAAGTGCAAGCTCTTCACTGATCATAAGAGTCTCCAGTATCTCTTTAATCAGAAGGAGTTGAACATGAGGCAACGACGCTGGCTAGAACTTCTCAAGGACTACGACTGTGAGATACTTTACCACCCAGGTAAAGCAAATATTGTTGCTGATGCTCTCAGTCGGAAAGTCAATCTTGAAAGAAGAAGGCCGAGAGCGTTAAGAATTGAAGTCGTCTCGACGATTGTGGAAAGTATCAGGAAAGCTCAAGAAGAAGCCTTAGAAAAGAATGACCGAAAGGAAGAACGTTTGGGAAAAACGTTAGTGTTCGGTACGAACAGTCGAGGACTGAAGGTATTCCAAGATCGAATTTGGGTACCTAAGACGGGAGGAATAAGAGATCTTCTAATGGAAGAAGCACACAAGACCATGTACTCGATTCATCCCGGTAGCACTAAAATGTATAGGGACCTAAAACCCTACTACTGGTGGCCGACGATGAAGCTCGATGTTGCGAAGTATGTGGCTGAGTGCGTAACATGTGCGAGGGTTAAGGCACAACATCAAAAACCGTATGGGAGTTTAGAACCCTTACCTGTACCCATGGGTAAATGGGAAGACATCACCATGGATTTTGTGACTAAACTGCCCAGAACGAAGAATGGTCACGACATGATTTGGGTAGTCGTGGATCGTTTCACCAAGAGTGCACACTTCATAGCAGCCAACGAGAAGTGGTCTATGGATAAGCTCGCAAATGCTTACGTGAAGGAAATTGTAAGACTTCACGGTGTCCCTCTTACAATTGTGTAAGATCGTGATAGTCGTTTCACATCGAGGTTTTGGAGGAGTCTACAAGAGGAGTTGGGTACAAAGTTGTGTTTGAGTACTGCTTACCATCCGCAAACTGATGGTCAGAGTGAAAGAACGATTCAGACGTTGGAAGATATGCTGAGAGCATGTACCCTCGAATTCCAAGGGAATTGGGACGAGCACTTACCTCTGGTAGAATTTTCCTACAACAATAGTTTTCACTCGAGCATCAAGATGGCTCCTTATCAAGCCTTGTATGGGAAGAAGTGTCGTACGCCGTCTTGTTGGCTTGAAGCCGGAGAGAAGCAATTTATGGGCCCCGAGATAGTCCATGAGACTGCTGAGAAATTGAAGGTGATTAGGGAAAGAATGTTAGCAGCTCAGGATCGTCAGAAGAGCTATGCCGACAAGAAAAGACGACCGATAACCTTCGAAGTTGGGGATTCCGTTTTACTTAAAGTCTCACCGTGGAAGGGACTTATACGATTTGGGAAACGAGGAAAGTTGAGTCCAAGGTTTATTGGACCATTCAAAGTTCTTCAGAGGATTGGGAACCAAGCTTACAAGCTGGAATTGCCCGAAGAACTCAATGGTATTCATAACACCTTCCATGTGTGTTATTTGAGGAAATTCATGGGAGATGTTCCCGACATAATTCCAATCTCGGAATTAAGGATGGATGAGAATAAAAGGCTGATCGAAGAGCCTGAGGCAATTATTGACCGTAAGACTAAGAAGTTACGACGCAAGATGGTCGACTTGGTGCTAGTCCGATGGAAACATTCGAATGGGCCGAATCTCACTTGGGAAACAGAGGATGACATGATGAGTCGCTATCCACATCTGTTTGCTGATGCATGATTCCGGGACGGAATCATCCTAAGGGGGTGAGAATTGTAACGCCTGGGTTTTCAGGGCTAAGCATTTTTGTCAATGTAATAGTCTAGGTCAACTATTGTAACTCTTTTTGAAGTAATAAATATGAAATATTTGAGTATTATGTGAATTATGTGTGTTTATGTGTTTATTATTTAATTATAAATGTATAATTAATAAAGAATAAAAATGAGCGTCAAAATTAAAGTGTGAGATAATCCCGATATCTCTACATAAAGTTGTAGAATATGTCTCAAGGTTTCCGTGCATATAAAGAATGCCGAAATCCGAGCTATAAAGAAGAAGTTATGGCCCGCCGAAGTTTTACGACAAAACCGGCACGACACCGGGAAACGTAAATAGTGAATTTACGATAGAAGACTTTTTAGCCTTAGCAATCTAAACAAAAGTCGTAGAATATGTTAAACTAAGAACATCGATAAAAAGAACGCCCAAATCTGACTTCGTATGAAGAAGTTATGATTTTTCTAAGATTCGGCTTAGCAGTGCACGGCCTGAAACTCGAATTTTAGTTCGAGCGGTTTTTGGCTTACGCAACATAAATGAGAGTTGAAGATCTCATTAATAGGAAATCAACGGTAAAAAGACAGACAAAAACAGAGTCCGTATGTAGAAGTTATTAATTTTACGCAGACGTTTAACAGTATAATCTCCTTATACTGTTAAATTTAAGATCGGTCGAGAATTAGCTGACGGTGTCAAAATGAAAGTTGTAGATCTTATTATTACCTACGCGTGGATATAAAGAACGTCAAAAACGGAGGTCGTATGTGAAAGTTACGGATTTTAGAAGTCGGAAGTGTGCTGTGCGAAAATGGGTGATGTGGCACAATCTTGGCCATTGCTTTCTCCCCAAGGCTTGCCACCAGATGGTGACATGTGGCACCAAGTTCAGCCACATTTCACCCTATAAATACCACCTCTCCCACCCTCATTTTCTTCACACCTTTCCCATTCTTTCTTCTCTTTACTCTCTCTCTCTCTAGAACCTCTCTCTAGCCCCGAAATCCCCCGAAAAGCCTAGGGAACCTCCCTAGCACGAGGCGGAAGCCCCGGAGTGCTCGAAGGCTCTGAGAAGAAGAGCTTTTCGGCTCGGGAACGCTGCTCCAAGAAAAGCCCGGTTTTCTATAAAACCCGCTGTAAGTGAGCTACGCCTACGCTATTTTTAATATAACTTTTATTTAATTATAGTAACATTATTAGGAACTTATAATAAATACTTGGGCTATTATTATGGGTTATATAAGTATTTTTTTTGACGCTTATATAATAATAATAATAGCTAGACTATTAATTAGTCTCGACGAATAATAAACTAAACTCTAGTGGTAATAATACTAGGTTTCGTCGAAGAAAAATTCTTTTTAAGAAGCGAAGCGCTGTCTGAGTTCGGAATCACCACCTTTTCCGATGAGTGCATAGTTACCTTCAACTTACACATAGATATGAAGTATTTTATATAAATTACGTGCTATGTGTGCATATTATCTGAATACTTGCTATCTATGCTAGATGAACGTTGTTATACATGTTTTCAATGATTTAAACTGTATATGTATTTTATATCTACGAAAATGTTGGGGTAAAACATGGGTAGATGTAATAGGTGATGTGTGATAAAATGATGAGAGGCCTCGATGTTGTTGTTGTTGATCCAGTCATCTAGCGGAGTATAGATGACGACCACGGACTCTTCTAGACAGTCCAGTGGAACACTAGCAGGTTCGCAACCTGTAGGTGTTGTGAACGATGTGTTCACCGGTGTACTCCATCCCCCACATGGTTGCCTATTAGGACATTTATTGCTGAGGAATCCCCTTAGCAGTAGTGTCCGTCCCGATGATGATCCTTAGGCTAGGTCCCTTATGATAGGTGTTTAGGGACGTAAAGTGAGGATAACGGGAACGGGTAATCGGGTTATTGTTGATTGATGAAATTAATAAACTTATTGTGGGTTGAAAACCCTATGTGCTCACCAGGCTCCCAAGCCTGACCCACTCAGTTTTATGCATTACAGGTAGTGGCGCATGAGCATAGGTGTGATGTTTTGGACGAGGGATTACGGATATAGGCCTGTAGATATGAAATAATGTAGTAAGGCTTATATTGTACTGTTTATACTTTTGATCTGTACGAACATGACATCCCGAGTCTTTTAATGAAATACATTTCTATGGAAATGCTTTTGATAAATCTTTATCATATTATTGTTTTGGGACAAATTCCGCAACCCTTTTATTAAAAGATAACTCTGATTTTGAAATAAAGTATAAACAAAACCGGTCTTTTCTGGCCGTGATTTTGGGGATGTCACAGACATCAAGTCATTTGTAACCATTCAAATGGTTAAAATTCCTTTATATGTTAAAACCCTTTTATATGCGAAATTCTCTATCAAACTATTTTTAAAACTTATATATTGTCAAAATCATGTCTATATAGATATAGTTATATAAATAAGGTTGAAAGGGCTTAAGAATGATAACTTGGTTTATTTCCTGTTCCTTGTTTGGTTGTGGACTTAGGGTATCGGTTGTTTGTACGAGTGTCGATTGGATCTTAGTTATATATTATGTATATGTGTACATATATAAAATTTCTTACATCAGTTCAACACCTTTGGGTAGCAAAGGTGTACACACATACTCAATCATTCAAATAACAATACTAGTAAACTTTAATACGTATAGTTTAGAGGACTTATACTCACTATTTCTAGTACAATGAAATATACAAGAGAGTCAGTTCATACATGAGTTAGTTCAAATATACTATACAAAGAGAACATACAATATACTAGAACAGAGAGAACATACTATACAAATACAAGAATACTATAACATTAATGTAAGCCACTATTTCATGGAATGTCAATATACTGATGTGTCACGTTTTGTAACCAGAGTCTCCTGAAGGGAGAGTGTGAATTTTTGTATAGATCTATACGGGATTGACCATTCTACACCTTGCTGCTAGCTACAGTGGGACCTGCAGGTCTACGGGTGACGAATGTCATACCATTTTGACGTCTTTGATCATCTTGTTTTACTATTCAATCAAGTATGGTTATAATCATATCACATTTTACCTTAATTAATCAAATGGTTTACGGTAGTTAGTACAACGGTAGTTACTATATATAGAATACTACAGTACAACTTTATTTTCCCATTGCATTCACATTGTGATATTCTAACATAAAAGGAAATGTAAATTATATTTTAGTAATGATAGTCATACTTGGGAAAAACACTCACTTTTACAAACAAACAACATGTAGAACATTCGGGTCTTGGTCGAAGGCTACATTTCAAGTAGAAAATATAGGATTTTCTAGGAGATACAAACATTTACAAACACTTTCATCAAACTTATACAAACATTTGACACTAAAATGCTTATGAACTCAGCAGCTTAAATGTTGATCCTCTATTTCAAAATAACTTGTATTCTCAGGTCACCAGTAGACAGGTACAGATGGCTAGGTTTTGAGAAGACGGAGCACTTTCAGACTCGTCTTTATATATATATATATATATATATATATATATATATATATATATATATATATATATATATATATATATATATATATTTGGTGTCTTACAAATACATTCATAACACACATATATAAATTATACTATTAATGCAATGGATGATGTTGTTGCTTGTTTTACTATTATGCATTGTTATGATACTGTACCTGACGTCCTCCTCCCATAAATGTTTCTGCCAATTCGGTTTGGGGGTGTGACAGAAGGCGATGATGACTCAAGGGCATTTGATGGGGACGAAGGTCAATGGATGCAGGATGGATACAATTTTGTGGGTGTCGATAGAAGAGGCAATACGATTTTAAATAAAGTAATTTGCCTAAATTAAAGGGTAGATGGTTTAATTAATTATTTATTAAAATTAAATAATACTTAGCCCATATTAATCCTTACATCCACACAATATTTGTTCATCCACATTTGAACCTATCTCTCTCTCTCTCTCTCTCTCTCTCTCTCTCTCTTTATATATATATATGATATAACATTGTGGTATTGAAATCTCTATGTACTCACCAGGTTTTCCAACCTGATCTACTTAGTTTATTGAGTCACAGATAGTTATATGAAAGTGTAACGACCAAAAATTTCAACAAATTTTAACTTTTCAAAAACAACCCATTTTAATAATGTTATTACAAAAAGGTTTTCAATACATTTATTATCAGAGTATTCCCAGAACCATATCATAAAACATAAACACGAGGAGCGGTACGATCACGCCTTCGCCTTGCCACGGTCTCCTGAAGAACCTGAAAAACATTAAACCACAACTGTAAGCCCGAAAGATTAGCGAGATACCCCCAAAATACCAACCACATATACCATACACATATAACATGTTATATCATAACTGATCACAGAACAGCCATGCATATCGGGTCTACTGTGTGACTGATCCGCTGTATCGGGCCTTCAGTCCACCGGGTCCACCCTCCGAGTCTAGTCATGTCCCTCAAGTCTGCAGTGTGTTTGGTCCGCCCGTACTGGGCCTTCAACCCACCTGGTCCACTCTCCGAGTCTACAGTATGACTGGTCCACCCGCATCGGGCCTTCAGTCGGCCTGGTCCACTCTCCGAGCCTCGGCACGTCTGGTCCGCCCTCGTGGGGCCTATAGCCTATCCAGACCGCTCGCTGGGCCTTCGGAATAGCCGGTCCGCCATAGGTATGTTGTCCTATAGCACAAAGCAGGTCCCGCCTCAACCTAACTCCAGTCCAAACAACCATGTGCACATAAACATACAATCATATAACAGTTCACAGTCAACAAGCCGATCAAACAGATCACATAACATATCATCATCCTAACCAGGACACCGACCTAACCGGTTACTAGCATATACCATCCTAGCTACCTGGATGCAAACATATCAAAGCAATAACATAACAACAAATACTCGGATCCCAATCCGATAAAGGGCCGGCCTTGGTGCCTTAGACCCTGTTGATATAGTGACGATAACTCACCTCGCGATTGCCGAAACTCTGAACTGAAGACTCCGATTCCCGAATCACCGACTCATTGAAAATCCCAAACTAGCCATCATAACAAAATAATCATTAGGCCAAACATACATCCACTTATCGGGCCAAGGCCAAAGTCCAAATCTTCTACAAAGCCCAATATTGGCCCAATTTATTAAATTGGGCCCTCCTCACCAAATGGGCCTAGATCCAAGGTCCATAACAATAATTAGGCCCAAAAATACTCTATCCATAAATTTCCAATCATGGCCCATAAACCAACAGCCCAAACTCTAAGGCCCAACATGGAAGTCCAATAAGGGGGAGTACGCTGGGCGTACAACATTGATTCGCAAAAGGGATCGGGGAATTTTCTCTCTACGCAAGGCGTATTCAAAGGTTACGTGGGGCGTAACCTTGTTGCTCACAATTTCACATAATGACTTAATGGCTTAAGCTCTTAAGCCCAAACTTCAAATCCCTAGGCCAAATCTGCCTACGATTCATAAAGTCTCAAACTTTATCACTTGTGACGTCCATAAAGCTCTTAATCCAAGGTCTTAATCCATTAAGACCTATATATCTCACACATGGAACAACCACAACCCTTGGGACCTCATTTTTCTCACTCAAGACCTCTCCAAAGGTCTGAAAGGACAGATAATCTCGGCCAACACAAAGCATGAATCAAGATGAGGACTTTTGGGACAAGAAAGATGCCAAAACTTCACAATACTTAGATCTATGCAAAATAATTGACAAGCAAGAAGCTTTATACCTCAAATAAGCTCCAAAGGATGATATCTCTCCAGATCTACAAGCTCGAATCATTCCTCTCCTTCTTTGACAACTTCTCCTTTCTTCTTCTAGCTTTTCTTTTGCCAAAATGAGCTTTCCAAGGCCAAACACACCCAACAATGGAGGGAATACGAATTTCTAGGATTTCTGAGGGTAAAAGAGTGTCTATGGAGGCTACGGTATGAACCAACATGTTCCTTATATAGTGAATGACCCTAATTTTAGGGTTTGGGGTTTCTGAGAGTACGCTGGATGTACTCACCTTGCCCCCCCCCCCCCCCCCCCCCCCCCCCGCATATCTCCCCTCACTACGTTGGGCGTACGTCCACCTTACGCTGGGCGTACCCAACCAACTTCAAGCATGCATGCTATGCATGCATGGGACCTTTTTCTCTAATTGCCCCTAAGGAGCTATGATTGATATTACCTTCGAAACGCCGCAACTCCTCAACTCTAAACCCGCTCTCAATAAACTTTACATTCACACGAGGGTGGCGAGAAACCCTATGCTTCTATCAACATACACCAGTCCGAAACCTTCTCGGATAAAACCCATTTCCCATAAAAGGACCAACATTACCCTTTATCTTAAATCTCAAGGACTCATCCATAAATACTTAAGGAACGGGGCGTTACAGAAAGATACGTTCTACTGAGAGATTCAAGGAGTATTAAACCACTAGTTAAATTACTGTAAGGCTTGTAATATTTCGTTATTCTTATGTTTTTGTATTGACGATGACATCCCAATGTTTTAATATAAATAAAATACATTTCTTCAGAAATGCTTTGATAATATCTTTGTCATGTTTTCTGGGAACAAATTCCGCAATATTATTCTTCAAAAAGTATACTCTTATTTTTAAATAAGCATAAACAAATCGGTATTTTCTGTCTGTGAAATTGGGGATGTCACAGTTGGTCTCAGAGCATTAGTTTAAGCGAACTAAGAATTTGTAGGAAATATCTAGACTTAAACTTAGAATTAAACTTAAAATGCTAAGCGATGATTGTGAGATGAGTGTCTACTATATTTAAGAAGTATGACTGAATAGACACAAGCACTAACTTATTTAAGGAAAGATGTCTAAATTGTTTTTATATGCTAAATAATTTGTGCTATAAGACGCCTTATATGCTTTAGGATGTTATTATTTGATCGGATTTATGGTCTATTGCCGACCAGATCTGGAAATTTTATGTGTTTAGATTTCTAAATGTTACTTACACTATTAGAACTGACATGTAACTTTTTGGAGTAATAAGGAGGATCACACATCAAATCCTTATCTTTATTCTCGTCCCGATACACCGAACGCCTACTTCTGTGAACATAACATCATGGTGAAGACTCATAGTAAACTGATTAAATGGAGGAATTGAGAAGGCTTACGATAGTGAATGATACCTATCAGAAGATATTGGAAGAGTGGTATCTTGCTTTTAGAATAAATCTGATAAAATAATAGTACGTATAGAGAAGTAAGGTACATCCAAATGTACACATTTAATTGGTGGGATAATAGAACGATTGGTGTAATTACTAAAGTTGTCCTATCGTTTGGCAAGTCCACCACTAACCGAGCTGAAGCATAATTGATGATTGAAGATACGCATGGAAGAAGTCCTAGTAGAGCTTAAGGAAAAAAATTATGATTGTTTGGACACATTTGTATGTGTTAAAATTGTTTTTATGATAATAACTTGGAGAACTGAGAGACAATATTTGGGACGAGTATGACTAGGTGTGAAAAGTAGTAGATGCCTACACTACCGCAAGCGCAAGACTCACACTTGGATTAGGGAAAGTCACAAGGTTACTACCGCAAGCACAGGACTCATACTTGGTCATATCAAATCGAATCCGGATAAGATAAGTATGTTACATGGTTCAGAGAACCAAGTTCGATGTAACATCCGACTTAAGCCAGAAGATTGAAGTGAAAGATAATCGAAACGATCAATAGAAGTATCACGATCGTTGTTAAAGTAAGAAGCTTATAGCTAGAAGTGCTTTAAGCTAGAATGTGATTATATCACATCAGAGCATGAAGGATGGTATATTCTGTTCGGGAATTTGACTCTAAAATACCTGAATCTAAGCATTGCATCATATGACAAGAGGTCATTAGAAAATAACCCATCAGTTTGTTATGGTAATTGAAGTAAAGAACTTATCTTAAGATAAGTCTGTTCAAGAAGGAGCATGAGTCTCCAATAAGGATCAAGTTTGTAACTCGAAGGTTACGATCGAAAGTCCAACATGGTACGAAGAGCAGATGCAAGTTTGAGCATCACCAGCAGTCAAGAAGTCCAAGAGTTAGATACTCGTTTGAAAAGACATAAAAGTTACGGTTAATACCTAGGATGAAAAGATAATGTGTGGAGTCATTATACAAGCCCTGTTTTGTTTATGATTCTGGGACACACACACACACACATATATGAACGTGAAGACTCCTTCTTCTCCAAGAGTATACTTTCTGATCAGATGAACATGAACAGGAGGGGTACTTGATAATGGAACAAGTTTTTGGTCTTCACAGGGACATGAAAAAAAAAGGTTGTCGGTTTTTTGTCTCCACGCGAACAGAAAGATAGATGCAGATGACAGTTTTGCTTCAAACTCAAGCAAAAACAAATTTTTTTTTCACTCAACTCTAAAACAAAAACATAAAAGTTGTTGCTTCTTCTGTTCGGTTCACCTTTTGCATATGAGAATTCTTTTCTCTGATTTGGTTTCTTGCTGTCACATGATTTCTTCTATCACAATGCTTTGAGACCAATTAAATAATAAATACGCAGCTTAAAACTCGTTGGACTCTTTATCGAAGAAAATCACTCAAAACTTCAATCTCTATGTTACACAGGATCCTAAACACTAGTTTTATACTAAACAAACTAATTAAATTAACCTAGGATTCCTAGACCTTCCTTAAACACAATCCTTATAGATCAAGGAAAACAAGGAAAATTTGGACTCCACTCCAAGGAATTTATTTCTACACCAAACACACATAAATCGCCAACAATAGCATCATGACAAATATGAAATAATAATAATAAACATACAATTTCAGTCAAATATTCAAAAGCTATAAAATAGGTCTCCTATTGAAGATGCTTTAACAATTATTAATTAATAATAAACTTTGATCTTAAATGTCAATAAAGATAATTTAAAATGATTAAAGCTGTATGTTTATTATTTTAAAATAAATGAGATTGATATTTAATGTAATCATATGCACAAAATAAACGAGCATTATGTTAGCATTACAAAACATTTACAACATTAATTAAAGGATATTTTTTTCGCTTATGGACTTATTTAATGTACTTTTGGTATTTAATTATTAGTAAACTTGTTTATTATTTCGTAGCTTCAAAATTATTAGATTTATAATATAAAAAAATTGTTTGAGCAATATTTTAGTAGGAATCTTTGTTAATGTAAACATGCAGGTAGTGAGCCACGTGCAATTATTCTGTAATAAACTGGTACGGTGGTACCCACAGTTTAAAGGGCAAAAGGCACCAAAATGTTACAACGTTGATGACATTCTAAGGACGTGGGGTGTTGTCCCTTTTTTCACCGTTTGTATCCTCATGTGGTATTTTTTAACGACGGTGAACACCACCTCCATCTTTCTGTTTTATCGGTGGTAGAAGTTTAATGGTGGCAAAAATCAGTTGTGTGTGTTTTATCGTTACATCTTAACCATTTTTAAAAGTTGCAAAAATGGTAAATGGCCTAGGTGTCTATCGGTGAAAACTCTATGATACTGTTTAGCCTAAAAGGATAAATTCATTCTCAGAGCAGTCATTCTTATATAAAAATAAAATACTGATATTAAAGATAAACAATTTGCAACCTAATTGTAAATCGGCCATTGTATAATCAAACCATTCTTGTCGATGAAGGTTATCAACAGTAAATGTTTTAGGCGCTTCTCCGATCACACATACAAAAATAATGATTGTTTATCAATGATTTCATTCCTACCAATTTTTAAAAGAGAAAATAACATAAAAGCTCTACAAACTTTCTAGGATTGACCTTTTAAGTCCTTAAACTAATTTCGTGTCTTTATAGGGGCGTAAGGATAGAAGGAACCTGTATTTTTAGTCCTTCTAAGACGTCTTTATAGGGGCGTAAGGATAGAAGGAACCTGTATTTTTAGTCCTTCTAAGACACATCGTCTATTTTCCATTTAAAAGTCAAAATCACATTTTGACTCTCTCAAAATTAATTTCCATTTTGTTCTTATTATATACAAATAAAGAAGATTTTTGTTCTTATTATATACAAATAAACCATAAACCTCCCCTTAATACTTCCTGGGCAGCCAATATCTTTCTAATTTTCATGCTAACGGCCACTCCATTCTCTCTCTCTCTCTCTCTCTCTCTCTCTCTCTTGCTTATTAAGATCCAATCGATAAAAATATATGTTTTAATCCAAGCACGCCGACTTTAATTTTTAGCTAAAATCACATGTTTTTATCGACACTGTGTATTGATTTAGCAACACAGTTTGCAATCAATTCCGTATTATCAAATCAAATCATGCTCTATTATTCCGATTAGGAAATTTCAGTTTCAAGGAAAATATCGGAGAAGGAAGAGAGCGTTGGTGATTGCGCTGAAGACGACAATGAGTGGAGAGATCTGATTGCTACTCATAACCATTTAATTTCCAACAAATTTTTTTGTTTTGAAGTCTGAAAAATTAGATGAACGTGAGGAAGATGTCAAAAAAGGTAACAATGGAAGTAGTCCCTAGGATAGAGATAGAGTTCGTAGTATAAAAGTTAGTATTGCAGAATGAAGGGTTGCAATGTGTGGTAATCCGATACTAATGCTTCGAGTATCAGAGTTTCGGTTTCTTCCTCACGAGTTACTACTTGGCCTCCGATTCTTAAAATACAATATGGTATTAGTCTCACTTCGTTGCTCGATTCTCTGGTTTTGTTCCCTAATTCCCAGGTAACATAAAGCAATTCTCCATTATAACCTGATTAAATCATGATTTTGATGTATAATATTGTGTGATTTTTCATATTCATAGGCATCGCCAACTACTGGATCATTTCAATATCCTCCTTTTCTAAATCAAGAAATTTTAGGCACGAAATCAGAACATGACGATGTGATTTTGATGTTTAATAATGTGTATTAGGTAACATGACTGAGGAATATCAGATGGGGAAGAAGATGAGTAGTATTGGGTTAAGGAATAATTGGTTAACAAACATAGGAATAATTGGTCAACAAACATCTGATGTGGCAAAGGGTCAACCGGATAACCCCTTCTTTTTTCACAAAAGGACCTAATCGACCCAATAAAGTGTAATTCGTTCCCTTATACAACCACAAAATAAGTTAAATGGCTAAATAGGTAAACCCTAGAAACATAATAGGGTATTTATGTCATTTTCCCTTTTTAAAAATATGGTTGTTAAATGCCTATCATATTTTGTCATTATATTTATATTTGATGTTAAAAACCAACACAAAAATAATGTGATATTTAAAGATTGGTTAAAAAGAAAAATTGTTTCTAAAATGGTTTATTAGATATCCATTAGAGTTAGATTATGTGTTAGCAACACTTTTTAAGATATAAAAAAAGGAAAAATATTTTTAATTGACAAAAAAGTGTTTCATTTTGGAACGAGAAGAATATTTCTGAAATCATTGAATTGCATAGACTTGTTTGAAGTATCGTATGATCACTTTTCAAATCTGATATTTCAAGGTAACACGAAATCCATATTATAGAGATAATTCTTTAAGGAACAATTTCCAATGAAGGCACTGAAATAAGACCATGAACTATGGTTTTATAAAATTCAAATTCTTGTGATTACCAAATATAATCATAAATCAACATTAAAGAATTTGAATTATATTTGGACCCAATAAGGGGAGTAGCCTCTTTGACCCCATCATTTGTTCTAAGTGAAATGTTTTATACAAACTCGCATTTGGACCTCCTAATTTGCAACAAAATAAAAAATTAAACTCAATTGATAATCTACAAATTTGTTAGGGTGTACGGTGTGGGAACACTTTTACCGTATGCCTATGTGGCACCCTTAACCGGTGGTGAACACCATCATCTTCCTTTTTGTTTTGCTAGTGGTAGGTTATCGGGGGTATGTCTCCACCGGTGGTAAACATTAATTTTTTTGAACGTTGGATTCCTTCTCTTAACCGTTGGCTGCCAATTTGTTTTCACTTTATTTGTAACACCTGAAATCAGAAAGGTCAAGGAAGGAAAGGAAAACCATAAGTTAAAGAGGGTCGACTCGTCGAGTCTAGGGAGGAACTCGGCGAGTCTAGTCTGGGTTGGGAAACCCTAATTCCGGGACTTGGTACCCTGTTTAAGCACCTTATTCTCTTCCCTAGGGCTCATTTTGCGGCCCCTGTAGTCCCGAACCCCAAACCCTAGCCACCATAACCGTTTTTGGAGCAAGATCTACCCTTGGTGAAGTAATTTCAAGCTTGGAAGAGAAGAGGTTTAGAGTGGTGCAAGAGGAGGCCTTGGATCCAGATTTGATGGAACTTTTTAGAGCATTTGGAGGTAATGAATCGTTATCCTTGGCTTTCTCCTTTCTAGATCCATCTTTCATGGAGTTGTAGGGTTTCTTTGAGAGTATGCGATGAGAAATTGGTGCACAAGTTAGATCTGGAGTTGAAACTCCAAATCTAAGCTCTATTGGGATCAAAGATGCAGAAAGCCATGTTAGTTACTATGCAAAAGCCATTCCCCATGAGTTAAGTTCCTTTCTAGCTTGGTTTTTGTATTGTGAGACAAGAAGCACGTAAAGTTAGCAACTTTATGTTGCTAATGGACTCTAGGAACCCAGATCTATTGTTTGGAGCAAAGGAGTAGCTCTGTGACTCGAGATTATAAGAATACACATAAGGACTCGGCGAGTCTGGGAGAGGACTCGGCAAGTCGGGCTAGTTACCAGACTTAAATCGCGTAGTAACTCGGCGAGTCACATGGGTCGACTCGGTGAGTTGGATGAAGATAGGCAGGTACTCGACGAGTTAGAAGAACAACTTAGAGAGTCTGTTGAAGATTGCTTTAGACTCAGCGAGTCTGTTCTTGGACTCGGCGAGTCAGGTCGCGAAACCCCAAACCCTTCTAGTTAAGACTCGAATCAGTGAGTTGAGTGGAGACTCGGTGAGTTGAGCAAGACAGAAATCGGAAATTAGTAGACTCGGCGAGTCATGGTCTGACTCGGTGAGTCAACTCACGAATGAAAGGGGTTTCTGAGCTTATGAACTAGGCGAGTTAGTAGGCTGACTCGGCAAGTAGGGTCAACCTGGAAGGTAGACTTTGACCAGGACCTTGACTTTGACCAGAGTTGACTTAGTCTGACTGATTGAAGGGAAGCTTGGGACTAAGTGTTATATTTGGTATTAGTTCGAGAGTTGTCTGATAGCAGTCAGAAGGGTATCAGCAAGAACTTCAACGGTGCGGGTGAGATTTCCTTCCAGTAGGAACGGGTCTAAGGCCACAATGTCGGCCCGTTTAGCTAGCAGTAGTTTCCGGACTTCGGTCTGATGCAGTAGTTAGTATGTTTGATGCCTTCGTGGCTCAGACAGGATTTATGTGTTGTGTGTTCCGGGCTATGGCCCGATACAGTATGCAGTATATGTGTTCATGCTAGTTGATATGTTTATGCTATGTTATGTTCAGTCAGTTCCGGACTTCGGTCCGATGCAGGGAGCAAGGCCCCAGTTAGTCCGGACTTCGGTCCGATGCAAGGGACAAGGTCCCAGTCAGTTTTCGGACTTCGGTTCGATGCACGGGGCAAGGCCCCAATTAGCCCGGACTTCAGTCCGATGCAGGGGACAAGGTCCCATCCAGTTCCGGGCTTCGATCCGATGCAGGGGGCAAGGCCCCAGTTAGTCCGGACCTCGGTCCGATGCACTGGGCAAGGCCCAGTATGTGCTTTATATGTTATTGTATGTTATGTGGTAGTTTGGGGGAGCTCACTAAGCTTCGTGCTTATGGTTTCAGTTTTTTGTTTCAGGTACTCAGTTTTCAAAAGAGGAGCTCTGAGAGGTTGCAGTGCACACACCATAGTCAGTTAGCCTGGGAATGTTTACTCTGATAATAAGATTATATTTTGGATTAATACTCAGAAATTATGTTATGACTTATGATGTGGTTTTTATAAATATGATTTTAGTAATGTTTTTTAAAAGAAATTTTTAGTCGTGATTTTTGGGTTGTTTCATTATTACCACTATATATACATATATACAAATGAAAACATATTCACTTACACTATATCAATCTTTATATTTCTTTCCCATATTTTTTCAAAAATCCTTTCAAAAAAAATAGCAAATCTATTACAAACTTGCAAGTTGTTGCTAACTGTTAGTCAGACTGTTGCAAAATCATGGAAAACGATTATAGAAACGGTATAAGAAGAAGAAGAAAAGAAGAAAAAGAAAAAGAAAAATTCAAACCTACACAACCTAGGATGCAAAGGATGCTTCTCAGTGATCGTTGGGATGCAAACATCGTCTAATGACACACTACTTCAACGAATATTCTATTTATGAGGAATATTTGTTTCGACATCGATTTTGAAGAGCAAAACATTTATTTCTCCTTATAGTAGATGACGTTATATATATATATATATATATATATATATATATATATATATATATATATATATATATATATATATATATATATATATATATATAAGACAATGTCGGGATGCAAGAGGTGCAAATGAGTTTTCAGAAATACAGAAATGTGCGGTTTTTGTTCGTCAATTAGCTTAAGGTTCCGTTTCTGATTCATGGGATGAATATTTTCAAATGTCTTAGCGGGTAGCTAGGGACAGATTGGATGAGTTTTGTAGATGCGTTGTATCTATTTACGGTCTAATGTATTTGCATAAGCCCACTTTTACTGACATTCAATCATTATATGTTCATCATATTAGTGTTCATGGATTTCTTGGGATGTTTGGAAGTTTGTATTGTCTTCATTGGGCATAGGGTAGTTGCTCTAATGCATGGCAAGGACAATTTACACGAGGTGATAAGGGTCACCCCACAGTCATACTTGAAGCTGTTGCGTCACAAGATCTATGGATTTGACATGCATTTTTTGGTGCTCCCAACTCAAACAATTATATTAATGTTTTAGACATTTCACCCATATTCAATGAGCTTTGTGATGGGTCTGCACTTAACTATCCATTTAAGGAAAATAGAACAACGTACGATTATAGGTATTATCTTGTGATGGTATATACCTTAAATTTGTTGTGTTTGCGAAAACGCTAAAATGTCCTGGTTATCCAAAATGCATAAAGTAAAAACATTTCAAAAAAAATGCTAGAGAGGATGTTGAACGAGCATTTGGAGTCCTCAAGAAGCGTTGACGCATACTACAACATCCGATACGTCCTCGAATATTAGAAAAGCTCGAGCATATTATGTATGCGTGTATCATTTACATAATATTATTTTAGAAGACAGGTGCAGAATAATTTATCAGTATCAAGAAAATGCATCATCAAGTGCGATAATATTGGCTAGTTCCCACCTATGGCGTGCAAGAAGAAGGGTGATACGTGACAATCAAAAACATCACGAGCTTCGCAACGATTTGGCATAGAATATATATCGAGTTAATGAAATTGATTTAAATGAACCAATTGACAACGATATCGGCGAATATTCGGAGTGGAAGATTTTATGTTATTTGGATTAGTAGTTCTACGTAATTAAGTTGGTTAATTTAAATTCCGTTTTATGTTTATTAAATCAAATGTAATGTTTTTAAATTTTAATGATAATTATATTGTTTTAATTAATATTCATTTTTTAGGTGATTTTTATATTTTTGATTTTTTTTAAAGGAAAAAATTGATAGGTAATAATAGGGGTGTAAACGAGCCGATCCTGAGCTTGGACATGCTCGACTCGGGCTCGTTTAAGTTATGAGGGGATTCGAGCTTTATTGTATGAAGCTCAACATGATCTCATGAAGAATTATACATGCTAGACTCGGGCTTGAGATCAGCTTGTTTTTTTTTCTGCTGAGCCTAAATAAGTTTAATCTCGGTTCAAACTCGTCAAGAAGCTCATTTACTAATACCCTAAATCCTTAATCCCACAAAAATGTTTTTGTTTTAATATATACAAGTAATAATAATGTATATTGTACATACGCTCATTTAGGCTCGTTTAGGCTTGCGAGCTCACTAATTGAAGCTCGGCTCAAGCTTGTTTAATAAACGAGCGTCATGTTTAGGCTTTAGCTCGGCTCAGGTTCGTTTAATTCGATCTCGAGTCGAGCTGTTAACTAGTCAATCGCGAGTAGTTTGGGTCACTTACACCCTTAGGTAAAAACAACACCACACCCAACTCATAGGTAAATTGTTGCAAAATTTGTAACAACTTATGTGGTGCCTATGTTAAGTAAAAACTTTACTACACCTTTTATCCTTACACTAAAATAATACGGAAAATGACTCAGGAGGGTAACAAACTATAGTTTTTGTTCATGTTTGGTCACTTTTTTTGTATACTATTTACTATTGAACTTGCTTTAGGTCTTCAAAAAAATACCATTATGACCGACTATTATAGGTTTAGCCGGTAAAGTTGAATTTTCTGATGACTATATGAATTTTCAGTGACTATATGAATATTCTGGTGAATGTATGAATTTTCTGGTGAATCTGAAAAAGCAA
Source organism: Lactuca saligna (assembly GCF_052625555.1). Classification (NCBI taxonomy): domain Eukaryota; kingdom Viridiplantae; phylum Streptophyta; class Magnoliopsida; order Asterales; family Asteraceae; genus Lactuca; species Lactuca saligna. The sequence goes on along the minus strand of NC_136417.1, from coordinate 39,952,541 downwards.
GGTATGTGTCAAAAATCTTCCAAATCGTTATAGGTTGTTCATTGGTTTTAGCTTTCGATTTCTATGGTTTCGGAAATCATGTCAAGAAAACGAATAGGAATTTAGAACACATGCTTCAAACAAAAAATCTGGATCCAAACCCAAGGGTTGAAGATAAAAGGAACTCAAAACCAGAAAATAAAAACCCCTAAAATCTAGGGTTTGTTCATCCGTTCTTGAAGTTTCTACCCGGAAGATAATTTCAAATGTAATTTCTTGACTCAAGAACATAAAAAATAAAAAATAAAATAAAATAAAATAAAAACTCAAACCCTTCGATTTCAAGGGCTTCGTTTTTGGGTTTTCAAGAACAAGAAGAAATGCTCGATCTTTGTATAGGTTAAAGGGTTTTCGTTTATGGAACTTTGAGTTTTAGGTTCGTTCTTGAAAAACACGAAGTAGATGTCAAATTTTGCTTTGATTTCTGATGAAGACGATTGCAGTGTATGTGTGTGTTCTTGAACAAGAACCCAAAAACTGAGCACAAGTCAAGAACACAAACATTAAAATTGTTTTCAGTGACAAACGAGCAAGAAGAAGACGAACACAAAAATCGTTTTAGATCTAAAAAATGTTCATAAAATCGTTTATGTAATCGTTTTGGACAGATGAACACAAAAACCTAGTTCTTCATCTACATTTGGCCGAAGACTAGCTGGAAAAAACCATATTAGCCGGTGTACAAAAAAATGGCATTTTTTGAACACCTAAAACAAGTTCATTGGGAAATGGTGTACAAAAAAATGAACAAATATGAGTGTGTGTGAGAGAGAGAGAGAGAGAGAGAGAACAATAGTTCCTTACCCTCTAAGTCATTTTCCCAAAATAATATGATGAAAAGTGCCATCAATTTGTTTTAGTTGTACGGTATTAAAATTATTGCCTTATGGGGATCTCAACAAATAATAGATTGATATTCAAATTTTATGGGCCAAACCATAGTTGAACGAATTAATCTCAAAACTCAATTTAAATACTTCGAATTAGGATTTCTCAGGAAAATGCTACCGTAATACAAATAACTTTTGGGTTTGGTCCGATTTGACCAACTATGTTATTTTTTGCACAGTAAACCATTAATATTTTATTGTAGATGTCAATTACACCATTATGATTGATTTTAGAAGGTTTCCCAGTTTCACATCCTATCTATCATTTATTTTAAGTTGAAATTGTTAATAATGTGTATACTTGGTCCGTGTCATTGTAATGAAATATATTAACGCAGATCCTCACTTCACCCATCTCCTTCCCCTCGAGCTCATTTTACTCTACATGAAGGAAACAACAAGTCAACAGTTAGGGTTTTTATAGTTACGTAAGATCGAGGTATCGTTGCTGCTGATTGAGTTCTAAACAAAGCTATTGGTGTGTTGTGTGTTAGGTTCTGATGGAGGAAGAGCACAAGTCGAGGTTCTTTATCCATTTTGGAGCGAAAAAGATGTATAGAGATCTCCGTATTGATTATTGGTGGCCCTATATGAAGCGCGATGTAGCTTGGTATGTGGAAAGGTGTTTGTCTTGCAGAAAGGTCAAGTCCAAACATCAGCGGCCTCATGACAAGATGGAGCCGTTAGACATTCTCGTTTGGAAATGGGAAGAGATTACCATGGATTTCATTACAAAGTTGCCTCAGAAAATGCACATAGTGGATTCAATTTGGGTCATCGTGGATTGACTAACCAAGAGCGCTCATTTTATTCCGATTTAGGAGAATATCTCTGTGGAGAAGTTAGCCGATATATACATCAGGGAGGTTGTGGCATTGTAACGCCCGGGTTTTCAGGGCTAAGCATTTTTGTCAATGTAATAGTCTAGGTCAACTATTGTAACTCTTTTTGAAGTAATAAATATGAAATATTTGAGTATTATGTGAATTATGTGTGTTTATGTGTTTATTATTTAATTATAAATGTATAATTAATAAAGAATAAAAATGAGCGTCAAAATTAAAGTGTGAGATAATCCCGATATCTCTACACAAAGTTGTAGAATATGTCTCAAGGTTTCCGTGCATATAAAGAATGCCGAAATCCGAGCTATAAAGAAGAAGTTATGGCCCGCCGAAGTTTTACGACAAAACCGGCACGACACCGGGAAACGTAAATAGTGAATTTACGATAGAAGACTTTTTAGCCTTAGCAATCTAAACAAAAGTCGTAGAATATGTTAAACTAAGAACATCGATAAAAAGAACGCCCAAATCTGACTTCGTATGAAGAAGTTATGATTTTTCTAAGATTCGGCTTAGCAGTACACGGCCTGAAACTCGAATTTTAGTTCGAGCGGTTTTTGGCTTACGCAACATAAATGAGAGTTGAAGATCTCATTAATAGGAAATCAACGGTAAAAAGACAGACAAAAACAGAGTCCGTATGTAGAAGTTATTAATTTTACGCAGACGTTTAACAGTATAATCTCCTTGTACTGTTAAATTTAAGATCGGTCGAGAATTAGCTGACGGTGTCAAAATGAAAGTTGTAGATCTTATTATTACCTACGCGTGGATATAAAGAACGTCAAAAACGGAGGTCGTATGTGAAAGTTACGGATTTTAGAAGTCGGAAGTGTGCTGTGCGAAAATGGGTGATGTGGCACAATCTTGGCCATTGCTTTCTCCCCAAGGCTTGCCACCAGATGGTGACATGTGGCACCAAGTTCAGCCACATTTCACCCTATAAATACCACCTCTCCCACCCTCATTTTCTTCACACCTTTCCCATTCTTTCTTCTCTTTACTCTCTCTCTCTCTCTAGAACCTCTCTCTAGCCCCGAAATCCCCCGAAAAGCCTAGGGAACCTCCCTAGCACGAGGCGGAAGCCCCGGAGTGCTCGAAGGCTCCGAGAAGAAGAGCTTTTCGGCTCGGGAACGCTGCTCCAAGCAAAGCCCGGTTTTCTATAAAACCCGCTGTAAGTGAGCTACGCCTACGCTATTTTTAATATAACTTTTATTTAATTATAGTAACGTTATTAGGAGCTTATAATAAATACTTGGGCTATTATTATGGGTTATATAAGTATTTTTTTTGACGCTTATATAATAATAATAATAGCTAGACTATTAATTAGTCTCGACGAATAATAAACTAAACTCTAGTGGTAATAATACTAGGTTTCGTCGAAGAAAAATTCTTTTTAAGAAGCGAAGCGCTGTCTGAGTTCGGAATCACCACCTTTTCCGGTGAGTGCATAGTTACCTTCAACTTACACATAGATATGAAGTATTTTATATAAATTACGTGCTATGTGTGCATATTATCTGAATACTTGCTATCTATGCTAGATGAACGTTGTTATACATGTTTTCAATGATTTAAACTGTATATGTATTTTATATCTACGAAAATGTTGGGGTAAAACATGGGTAGATGTAATAGGTGATGTGTGATAAAATGATGAGAGGCCTCGATGTTGTTGTTGTTGATCCAGTCATCTAGCGGAGTATAGATGACGACCACGGACTCTTCTAGACAGTCCAGTGGAACACTAGCAGGTTCGCAACCTGTAGGTGTTGTGAACGATGTGTTCACCGGTGTACTCCATCCCCCACATGGTTGCCTATTAGGACATTTATTGCTGAGGAATCCCCTTAGCAGTAGTGTCCGTCCCGATGATAATCCTTAGGCTAGGTCCCTTATGATAGGTGTTTAGGGACGTAAAGTGAGGATAACGGGAACGGGTAATCGGGTTATTGTTGATTGATGAAATTAATAAACTTATTTATTGTGGGTTGAAAACCCTATGTGCTCACCAGGCTCCCAAGCCTGACCCACTCAGTTTTATGTATTACAGGTAGTGGCGCATGAGCATAGGTGTGATGTTTTGGACGAGGGATTACGGATATAGGCCTGTAGATATGAAATAATGTAGTAAGGCTTATATTGTACTGTTTATACTTTTGATCTGTACGAACATGACATCCCGAGTCTTTTAATGAATACATTTCTATGGAAATGCTTTTGATAAATCTTTATCATATTATTGTTTTGGGACAAATTCCGCAAACCATTTATTAAAAGATAACTCTGATTTTGAAATAAAGTATAAACAAAACCGGTCTTTTCTGGCCGTGATTTTGGGGATGTCACAGTTGGTATCAGAGCATTAGTTTAAGCGAACTAGGAATTTGTAGGATTTCTAGACTTAAACTTAGAATGCTAAGCGATGATTGTGAGGTGTGAGCACTAGCTTATTTTAGGAATTGTGCCTAAAATGCTTTTATGTGCTAAATGTTTTATGCATGATATGCTGTTATTTTGTTCGGGATCTATGGTCTGTTGCCGACCGGATCTGGAACCTTATGTGTTTAGGATTCTAAACGTACGACTACGATATTAGAACTAGCATGTAAACGTTTCGGAGTGATAAGGATGATTTAAAACGTCTCTCCTAAATAAAGATCTAAATCCACCTTATTCGGTATATAGATCAAGATGGTAAGGACCCGTAGCGGAAACGTAAACGCAAATGGGAACGGACACCAACCCCCCGTGATCGAGCAAATACCAGTTGTGGAAGCCGCCGCCGGACCAATAACGATGGCCGGAGTGCAAGCGATGATCCAGGCAATGTTGGATCGTCAAATGGAGGAAACCAGGCGTTTGCTCCAGCAAAATCGAGAGGAAGCGACTATTCAGCTCGAACAGCCCGAGTTGAACGAAGGGCAGACTGAAGAAGGAAACTACAGTGGGACTATTGGTCAAGCCAACCCACCGATAGTTAGGCAAAACCACCAGGATGGAGGAAATGATGGACGTGGATGCAAATACAAGGATTTCATGGCATCCAAGCCACCGAGTCTATCCGGAAGCCCGACGCCGGTGGAAGTCATGAACTGGATCTCTGAGATGGAGACAATGTTTGAGAGTTGCGAGTGTAGCAATAGGCAGAAGACTGCTCTTGCAGTTCCTCTATTGAAATCTGGAGTACTAAGCTGGTGGAAGCTACTAGCTGATTCAATGCCCAAAGGTGAAGCAAGCAAGATGTCGTGGGAGGATTTTCTGGTACAGTTAAAGATGCAATACTGCTCTGAGCAGGATCTTCTGGAGATCAACAACGAATTCCAGAGTCTGAAGAAGGGGAGGATGAGCGTTACTGAATACGCTGCAAGCTTTACTGAGAAAATGAAGCTTGTTCCTCACCTCGTCCCAACTGAACTCTCCAAGGTTAACAAATTTGCCCTCGGATTACCAGCGGACTTCGGTCCAATGGTCAAGCAAACTAGCACTCTGAAAGCTGCCATCTGGGCTGCTAAGAATGTGGAGACCCAGATACGAGAAAAGGGTCTGGAGAGAGCGGAAGTGGGAGAGAAACGGAAATTTGACGGATCCTCGAGGTCCGGTAAGAAAGGTAGATTCTCGAAGTCTAGTTCGAGAGGAGGAGGATCAGAAGCAAAGTGGTGTGACAAGTGCAAGAAGAAGCACTCTGGGAAGTGTGATGGAGGGGTCACTTGTTACAAATGCGGAAAGCCTGGGCACTATGCCAACGAATGCACTCTTAACCAGAAGGCCTGTTATGGGTGTAATGAAGAAGGGCACATTTTGAAGGACTGCCCGAAGAAGAAGGAGGCAGGAAGACCCAACATACCACCAAAGCCGAAGGCGAGAGCCTTCCAGATGACGCTCGAGGCTGCAAAGGAGGCAGCAGACGTCGCTTCAGGTACCTTTCTTGTAAATGGTTTACCTGCAAATATACTGTTTGATTCCGGAGCCAACTACTCCTTTGTGTCGCATAAATTTAGTGCGAAATTAGCATTACCTGTAGAAAAACTTGATAACGCCCTAATTGTAGAAGTTGCCAGTGGCAAATTCGTACCTGTTAGTAATCGTATTAGGAACATCGTCATTGACCTAAACGGAAACGAATTCCAGGAGGAACTATTACCCATAGAGTTAAACGGTTTCGACATCGTTTTGGGTATGGATTGGCTTAGCGCCAACGATGCCGAGATATTATGCCGAAAGAAGATAGTTAGGATAAACCCACCCGGAAAGGAATCATTTATGGTGTACGGGGACAAACGCAGAGTGAGTTCTGGAATCATATCCTTGATGAAAGCTAGGAAATGTTTGTCCAAGGGATGTGCATCGTACTTGGCATTCGTAATCGATGCTAAGAAAGAAAAGAAAGAGGTGCAGAATATACCGGTTGTGTGCGATTATCCGGAAGTCTTTCCCAAAGATCTTCCTGGATTACCACCTGATAGGCAAGTAGAATTTCGTATAGACTTATTACCAGGAACAACACCGATAGCAAAGGCACCTTACCGATTAGCACCGACGGAGATGAAGGAGCTCATGATGCAACTTCAGGAGCTGTTGGATAGCGGTTTCATTCGACCTAGTTCATCACCCTGGGGAGCTCCGGTGTTATTCGTGAAGAAGAAGGACGGAAGCATGAGGATGTGCATAGACTACCGAGAGTTGAATAAGGCAACGGTGAAGAACAAGTATCCATTACCGAGGATTGATGATCTATTTGATCAGCTGCAAGGTTCGAGCTACTTCTCAAAGATCGATCTTAGGTCAGGATATCATCAGCTGAAGGTGAGAGAGCAGGATATTGAGAAGACTGCATTCAGAACAAGATATGGACACTACGAGTTCTTGGTTATGTCGTTCGGACTAACCAATGCTCCCGCAGCATTCATGGATTTGATGAATAGGGTTTGTAAACCATTCCTCGATAAATCTGTGATAGTGTTCATCGACGACATTCTCATTTACTCGAAAAGCCAGGAGGAGCATGGCAAGCATCTACGAGAAGTGTTGGAGGTGTTAAAGAAGGAGAAGCTTTTTGCAAAGTTCTCCAAATGCGACTTTTGGATACGGGAAGTCCAATTCTTGGGTCATGTTGTTAACCAAGAAGGAATAATGGTTGACCCTGCCAAGATCGAAGCTGTAATGAAGTGGGAACGTCCGAAGAATCCCACGGAGATTCGAAGCTTTCTAGGATTAGCCGGATATTACCGACGATTTATCCAAGGCTTTTCTTTGATAGCTGCTCCATTAACAGCTTTGACCCATAAAGGAGCTACGTATACATGGAGTGAGAAACATGATGAGGCATTCGAGAAGCTAAAGAAGAAGTTATGTGAAGCGCCGATACTTTCTCTACCCGATGGAGTCGAAGATTTCGCAGTTTATAGTGATGCATCTGGAGTCGGGTTAGGTTGTGTTCTGACCCAAAGAGAAAAGGTGATAGCATACGCATCTCGACAATTGAAAGAGCACGAAAAGAACTACCCCACTCATGATCTGGAGTTGGCAGCGGTAGTATTCGCCTTAAAGATATGGAGGCATTACCTCTACGGCACGAAGTGCAAGCTCTTCACTGATCATAAGAGTCTCCAGTATCTCTTTAATCAGAAGGAGTTGAACATGAGGCAACGACGCTGGCTAGAACTTCTCAAGGACTACGACTGTGAGATACTTTACCACCCAGGTAAAGCAAATATTGTTGCTGATACTCTCAGTCGGAAAGTCAATCTTGAAAGAAAAAGGCCAAGAGCGTTAAGAATTGAAGTCGTCTCGACGATTGTGGAAAGTATCAGGAAAGCTCAAGAAGAAGCCTTAGAGAAGGATGACCGAAAGGAAGAACGTTTGGGAAAAACGTTAGTGTTCGGTACGAACAGTCGAGGACTGAAGGTATTCTAAGATCGAATTTGGGTACCTAAGACGGGAGGAATAAGAGATCTTCTAATGGAAGAAGCACACAAGACCATGTACTCGATTCATCCCGGTAGCACTAAAATGTATAGGGACCTAAAACCCTACTACTGGTGGCCGACGATGAAGCTCGATGTTGCGAAGTATGTGGCTGAGTGCGTAACATGTGCGAGGGTTAAGGCACAACATCAAAAACCGTATGGGAGTTTAGAACCCTTACCTGTACCCATGGGAAAATGGGAAGACATCACCATGGATTTTGTGACTAAACTGCCCAGAACGAAGAATGGTCACGACATGATTTGGGTAGTCGTGGATCGTTTCACCAAGAGTGCACACTTCATAGCAGCCAACGAGAAGTGGTCTATGGATAAGCTTGCAAATGCTTACGTGAAGGAAATTGTAAGACTTCACGGCGTCCCTCTTACTATTGTGTCAGATCGTGATAGTCGTTTCACATCGAGGTTTTGGAGGAGTCTACAAGAGGAGTTGGGTACAAAGTTGTGTTTGAGTACTGCTTACCATCCGCAAACTAATGGTCAGAGTGAAAGAACGATTCAGACAGTGGAAGATATGCTGAGAGCATGTACCCTCGAATTCCAAGGGAATTGGGACGAGCACTTACCTCTGGTAGAATTTTCCTACAACAATAGTTTTCACTCGAGCATCAAGATGGCTCCTTATCAAGCCTTGTATGGGCAGAAGTGTCGTACGCCGTCTTGTTGTCTTGAAGCCAGAGAGAAGCAGTTTATGGGCCCCGAGATAGTCCATGAGACTGCTGAGAAATTGAAGGTGATTAGGGAAAGAATGTTAGCAGCTCAGGATCGTCAGAAGAGCTATGCCGACAAGAAAAGACGACCGATAACCTTCGAAGTTGGGGATTCCGTTTTACTTAAAGTCTCACCGTGGAAGGGACTTATACGATTTGGGAAACGAGGAAAGTTGAGTCCAAGGTTTATTGGACCATTCAAAGTTCTTCAGAGGATTGGGAACCAAGCTTACAAGCTGGAATTGCCCGAAGAACTCAATGGTATTCATAACACCTTCCATGTGTGTTATTTGAGGAAATTCATGGGAGATGTTCCCGACATAATTCCAATCTCGGAATTAAGGATGGATGAGAATAAAAGGCTGATCGAAGAGCCTGAGGCAATTATTGACCGTAAGACTAAGAAGTTACGACGCAAGATGGTCGACTTGGTGCTAGTCCGATGGAAACATTCGAATGGGCCGAATCTCACTTGGGAAACAGAGGATGACATGATGAGTCGCTATCCACATCTGTTTGCTGATGCATGATTCCGGGACGGAATCATCCTAAGGGGGTGAGAATTGTAACGCCCGGGTTTTCAGGGCTAAGCATTTTTGTCAATGTAATAGTCTAGGTCAACTATTGTAACTCTTTTTGAAGTAATAAATATGAAATATTTGAGTATTATGTGAATTATGTGTGTTTATGTGTTTATTATTTAATTATAATGTATAATTAATAAAGAATAAAAATGAGCGTCAAAATTAAAGTGTGAGATAATCCCGATATCTCTACATAAAGTTGTAGAATATGTCTCAAGGTTTCCGTGCATATAAAGAATGCCGAAATCCGAGCTATAAAGAAGAAGTTATGGCCCGCCGAAGTTTTACGACAAAACCGGCACGACACCGGGAAACGTAAATAGTGAATTTACGATAGAAGACTTTTTAGCCTTAGCAATCTAAACAAAAGTCGTAGAATATGTTAAACTAAGAACATCGATAAAAAGAACGCCCAAATCTGACTTCGTATGAAGAAGTTATGATTTTTCTAAGATTCGGCTTAGCAGTGCACGGCCTGAAACTCGAATTTTAGTTCGAGCGGTTTTTGGCTTACGCAACATAAATGAGAGTTGAAGATCTCATTAATAGGAAATCAACGGTAAAAAGACAGACAAAAACAGAGTCCGTATGTAGAAGTTATTAATTTTACGCAGACGTTTAACAGTATAATCTCCTTGTACTGTTAAATTTAAGATCGGTCGAGAATTAGCTGACGGTGTCAAAATGAAAGTTGTAGATCTTATTATTACCTACGCGTGGATATAAAGAACGTCAAAAACGGAGGTCGTATGTGAAAGTTACGGATTTTAGAAGTCGGAAGTGTGCTGTGCGAAAATGGGTGATGTGGCACAATCTTGGCCATTGCTTTCTCCCCAAGGCTTGCCACCAGATGGTGACATGTGGCACCAAGTTCAGCCACATTTCACCCTATAAATACCACCTCTCCCACCCTCATTTTCTTCACACCTTTCCCATTCTTTCTTCTCTTTACTCTCTCTCTCTCTCTAGAACCTCTCTCTAGCCCCGAAATCCCCCGAAAAGCCTAGGGAACCTCCCTAGCACGAGGCGGAAGCCCCGGAGTGCTCGAAGGCTCCGAGAAGAAGAGCTTTTCGGCTCGGGAACGCTGCTCCAAGCAAAGCCCGGTTTTCTATAAAACCCGCTGTAAGTGAGCTACGCCTACGCTATTTTTAATATAACTTTTATTTAATTATAGTAACGTTATTAGGAGCTTATAATAAATACTTGGGCTATTATTATGGGTTATATAAGTATTTTTTTTGACGCTTATATAATAATAATAATAGCTAGACTATTAATTAGTCTCGACGAATAATAAACTAAACTCTAGTGGTAATAATACTAGGTTTCGTCGAAGAAAAATTCTTTTTAAGAAGCGAAGCGCTGTCTGAGTTCGGAATCACCACCTTTTCCGGTGAGTGCATAGTTACCTTCAACTTACACATAGATATGAAGTATTTTATATAAATTACGTGCTATGTGTGCATATTATCTGAATACTTGCTATCTATGCTAGATGAACGTTGTTATACATGTTTTCAATGATTTAAACTGTATATGTATTTTATATCTACGAAAATGTTAGGGTAAAACATGGGTAGATGTAATAGGTGATGTGTGATAAAATGATGAGAGGCCTCGATGTTGTTGTTGTTGATCCAGTCATCTAGCAGAGTATAGATGACGACCACGGACTCTTCTAGACAGTCCAGTGGAACACTAGCAGGTTCGCAACCTGTAGGTGTTGTGAACGATGTGTTCACCGGTGTACTCCATCCCCCACATGGTTGCCTATTAGGACATTTATTGCTGAGGAATCCCCTTAGCAGTAGTGTCCGTCCCGATGATAATCCTTAGGCTAGGTCCCTTATGATAGGTGTTTAGGGACGTAAAGTGAGGATAACGGGAACGGGTAATCGGGTTATTGTTGATTGATGAAATTAATAAACTTATTTATTGTGGGTTGAAAACCCTATGTGCTCACCAGGCTCCCAAGCCTGACCCACTCAGTTTTATGTATTACAGGTAGTGGCGCATGATCATAGGTGTGATGTTTTGGACGAGGGATTACGGATATAGGCCTGTAGATATGAAATAATGTAGTAAGGCTTATATTGTACTGTTTATACTTTTGATCTGTACGAACATGACATCCCGAGTCTTTTAATGAATACATTTCTATGGAAATGCTTTTGATAAATCTTTATCATATTATTGTTTTGGGACAAATTCCGCAAACCATTTATTAAAAGATAACTCTGATTTTGAAATAAAGTATAAACAAAACCGGTCTTTTCTGGCCGTGATTTTGGGGATGTCACAGGCATGTCATGGTGTATCAGTTTCAGTGGTTTCAGATAGGTATATCTAGTTTACTTCCGGGTTTTGGAAGAGGTTTAATGAGGATTTAGGTACCAGGGGTCGATGATCATCTAGTTGAGTGTTCTAAGGGTTATATGTAGTTATGTAGGATAACCTGGGAACTCTTGATGTAGGCTTTCTAGCATGTTCCTTGTTTGGTTATGGCTATATAGTGGGATCACCTATTCGACTGTATATATCACCTCTAATTACATATAGTTATGCATTCATTATTGATCTGCCAATAGTGACGTAAAGTATTTTATTAGGCTCGGTATGCTGTAGTGAGCTGTTAAATAGGTAGACTAGTGTAGAAAGTTGTTTGTGTTTATGTTCTTGCTTGATTGTTTTTTTGGTTTATATGTTGACATATATGGTTAGTTGGGTTGAGGTGGTCCTGCTTTGTGTTGTAAGCCAAGATACACAGGGTTGTGTGTTGTTGACCTGTTGCAAACCAACTATATGATATAGGCACAAAAGGGTGACCAGTCATCGACTGGAGGCCCAAGGGAGCAGTCCAACTATTATAGGCCTTGCGAGGTGGTCTAATAGACTGTATGCTTTGTAGAGCAATCGAGGTACCTTGTAGGCCTTACAAGGCGGTCCAGGCAGACTGAAGACTCATGTGTGCATCCATTGTATTTATATTGTGGTGTGTGGTATTTTGGAGGAACTCACTAAGCTTTGACTTACAGTTGTGGAATAAATGTTTTCGAGGTACTAATGATGATCATGGAAAGGCAAAAGCATGATTGTACATACTCATCAGCAACATTGGGGATTTCGTATTTTCTATATTACTCCGACTTTTAAACAAATGTATTTTGAAACATATGGGTTTTCGTAACTTGGGTTTTATGTAATGATGATTTTACCTTATTTAAAAATGAAAATTTTACTTGTGAAAATGGGACGTTACATTTAGCATTATATCTTATGTGGAAAAATTCATACCTAAACATATATTTAATAGGTGCAAAATATATTTATTTATCTCAAAGCTACATTTAAAATATACAAAAATTGAAAAGAAACGATATTTGCTTTCCATAGCATTAACTATATGTACAAACATTCTTCTTCGCAAACAAAACATTCTTTTTAAATCGCTTGGCTAGTAGACGTAATTTTCTGCAAAATAATCATGAACTAGACGTTTGTGTTATTCTTCGCGCTTTCTGTTTAACATCACATGTCTTATTAGTAGATGAGTTGGATATGAGTCTATTAGTACGTGCTTGCAATACGTGCACATCGTACTGATGCATCATCATCATTATTAAAGAATGTATCCAATTTTTGCGAACTATTTAAATTTTATAAAATATAAAGAAAGAAAAGAATTATGTGAATAAATTTGATATCGATGGTATATGTTTATAGGTAAATAAAATTTAATTAATTATTTTTTATTTTGAAAAAATGACCGTTAATACGGTCAAAGTGGGCAAAATCAATTTTCCATATGCGTTGCAAGTCGTTCTCATTAACAAGAGGATCACATAATGCCACCGGGGACGGTGTTCAAGCCGTGGTAACGATGTTAAGGCATGACCATGTCGGTCATAACGTCTGATAACAGGATTGTACAGTGACTAGTTTAGAATAAAAAACTATATCGTTCATTAACTAGTCTAGAATAAAAAATAAAATAAAATTAAAAAAAAAAAAAAAAAACACATTGTTTATTAAGTTTTCTATAGAAAGTTTTCTATACAAATTCAAATATTTTATGTGTAAGATAGGTTCTAAATTATTTTTAAGGTAGGTAAAAAAAAATATAGAAAATTTAAATATTAAAAAAATAATAAATAGGCTCTAGGACCCATCTTGCTTGTACCTTGCATCCTCCCACTGCGTAACCTATAATTTTAACGAGAATCGAAGGTAGTGTTTGTTGTGGAGTAGCCTCCTCCACTTAGTTTTCGACCCACATGGTTCCGTCTTAAATATACAAATATGAAGATTCCAAGTTCATGCTTTAAGTCAACACTTTGCATGTTAATTTAGAGTTTTGGTCGATCGTGAATTTGATGATTGGTGATGCTAATTATTTGTGATAGGTTCTCATGTGCTGCATGATAATGTTTGGTTGGTGAGGCAGGCTAGTTACTTTATTGGCTTCCTTAACTTTATCATGTGCATTGACGGAGCTCAAAGTTTTGACTTCATTGATATCATCAAAGTTGACCTAGTTATTTTTTATAAACTTATTGTATATTTAACTTTTAATTAAAAAATATATAATTATACGATTTTTCCAGTTTTTCAAAACAAACATAATAAGGTGGTGGGGTGTGGTTGTGATTCTTCAATGGAAGATTTTAATGCGTTCATTAGGGAGGCCAATCTTTTCGAGTACAAACTATAGGAGGTCGCAAATTCACATGGATGAGTGATGATGAAAGAAGCTTGAGTAAATTAGATAAATTTTTGGCTTGTGGGACATTTATGAACAAATAGGGTTTGGTGTCGGCTATTATCTTACCAAGGAATTTTTCTAGTCATTGTCCAATCATATTGCTAGACAGTCGATTTAATTTTTGGGCCGGTTCCATTTAGATATTTCAACTCTTGGTTCTTATTGGAGGGTCTTGAATCTTGATGACGTGGTGAAAAAAGCTTGGAACGAGTGTTGTCCATTGGGTACGTCTCATAGGAAATTGGCGAAAAAACTTGTGGATGTGAAAAATGGAATTAAAAGGTGGAGGTGTGATTTGAAAAAGAAAGATTCGGAAGAATATCAAAAGTTAATGATACAAATCGATGATTTGGAGGTCGATGCTGAAGATAGAGCTCTACCTTTCTGCGGAGAGAGCTTGTCGTTAAAATTGAAAGAAAAAAAAAATGGGATCGGAAGATGTTTGTAGAGTAGACTTGAAACAAAAATCATATATTAGATGGGATATTGAAGGGGACGAAAGTTTTAAATTCTTTCTTGGGGTGGTTAATAATAAGAGGAGGAAGAACCGGATTAATGGGCTCAATGTCAGGGCTGCTCTCAAGGATGCGTTTTCTGAAGTTGAAATTAAAGTTGTGTGGGGATAAGGCGTCGGATCCAGATGGATTTACTTTGAATTTTTTTGAAGCATTATTCGGATTTGATTAAATATGATGTGGTCAGGTATATAAAAAAGACTTTGAAGACTACGGTAGATTGGCGAATGGATATAACTCTTCCTTTATTTCCTTGATCCCAAAAGTGAAAGATCCTCTTATGTTGAAAAACTTTAGACTGGTTAATCTTGTGGGTTATCTTTACAAAATGTCATCTATAGTGCTCATCAATCGTTTAAAAAAAAGTTCTAGATAAAGTTATGAGCTCGGAGCAAACAACCTATGTGGGGGTAGAACCATAGAAGTATCTTAGATAGTCCACTATTGCTCAATGAAATATTTGCTTGAGTGAAGAAAACAAAGAAAAGAACATTGATTTTTAAGGTGGATTTTGATAAGGCATTTGACTATTTGAGTTGGAAATTTTTAGACTCAATTATGGATCGAATAGATTTTGGATGGAAGTGGAGGAGATTGACTAAGGGTTGTCTTTTATCTAGTAGAGCCTCTGTTTTTGTCGATGGCTCGCCAACTAAAGAATTTGACATCAGAAGAGGTGTAAGGCAAGGTGATCCTCTGTCCCTGTTTGTATTCGTAATTGTCATGGAAGGTATTCATGTTTCTATGGAGACGGCATGCGATCATCATTATTACAGGGATCTCTCTTTACCTCATAACGGTATTTCTATTTCTCATCTTATGTATACCGATGATGGGACTTTTATTGGTAGTGGTCGAAAATTAACATTATTAATCTCAACAGACGTCTTAGATGTTTTTTCTTTGCTTCGAGTTTGAAAGTAAATTTAGATAAGAGTAAGGTTTATGGTGTGGGAGTGGATAATTTTGTGGTTGAGAGACTTACAAGTATTCTCAAATGTGAACTACCCTTGTTTCCGTTTTCTTATCTCGGCTTCTTGTGGGTGCTAATATGAAACTTGTTAAAAATTGGAACCCGGTGGTGGAGAAATTCAAGAAAAAATTATCGATGTGGAAGGTGAGATCTTTGTCGTTTGGAGGTCGTCTTACCCTTCTGAACTCGATTCTTAATAACCTTAAGCTTTATTATTTTTCAATGTAAAGGTTATCAACATTCTCGAAGGAAGTAGAAGAAGATTATTGTGGGGGAGAAGATGAAGACAAAATAAATATAAATTGGGCAACTTGGGAGATGATTACCAAGTCGAAAGACAAAGAGGGTGGTAGGGTGGATCCCTTGATTCGGCTAATTTGGCTCTTCTCACAAAATGGTTGTGGCGGCTTAAAAATGAGTATAATTTGTAAAGCATGTGTTTATCATTAGACATTAATAAGATGATGTAGTTATAATGATCAACAATTGTAACCTATTATGAAGTAAATAAAGAGAATTATTTAAGTATTATGTTATTTATGTGTAATTATATGTAATATACGTGTTTAAAACGTTATAATAAAATATGAATAAAATACGCATCTAAAATAGAATAATAATTATATCGAATAACATTCATGAAAGTCAACGTAATCGTGATAAAGATTTTGGGGGTATAAGGAACACTCAAAGTGGGCTTAGAACGAAGAAGTTGTAATCGTTAAAGTTTCACATTCGACCCGATACGATAATGAGTATCGTAAAAAATGAATTTTAGATAGGTTACTGATTAGCCTAAGTAATCTAAACGGAAATCGTAGTAATCGTAAAGTCGAAAGCGTGCATATAAAGAACGCCTAAATCTGACTTCGTATGAGGAAGTTATGATTTTTCGAAGTTTCAGCGCAGCTGTGTGAACACTAAGTCAAATTTTAGATCGGTTGATTTTTAGCCGACAATCTAAACGAGAGTTGAAGGTCTCGTTAATAGGAGTTTGTGGATATAAATACATTCGAGAATGGATGTCTTATGAAAAAGATATGAATTTTAAACGGAAATTAGCAGTCTAAGTCTTCTAAAATAATAAATAAAAAAAATAAGGTGAGAATTAGTTAACATAGTCTAATGGAAATCTCTTTAAGTTAAATTACCTTCAACCTTATTTTAGTGTATTTTATATTTATATTCATAGTTGTCGTTATGAATCTATAAAGAAGATTTATCAGTAATTTTATGTCATTATACTGATTGATCTACTTACGAGAGAGGTGCCTAGAATGATCATGTTGGTTTGGTTGTTGGATTTCAGAAAGCTTATACGCCAAAATGGTCCTGCCTCCCAACTTTCCTGCCTGACCGATCCTTATTTGATAGAAATTTTAGTATACATTGGACCTGTTGAAGAATCTAGACTATCTTTAGTCATAAGAAATAATAAACTATGACTTAGCGATAATAGAACTTAGGTCACGTCAAAGGAAAGGCTAAGTGTTGAAGCGAAGCGATACTAAACTTTCCTGTCATCCACCTTAATAAGTGAATGCATAGCTACTTTCAGCTTACACATAGATATAAAGTATCTAGATAATTAAATGTAGTGTGTGCCTATTATATGTATTACTTGATATCTATGTTCGATGAATTATATAATTTTTACTCGATTTAATAATATATGTATTTTCATATATTATATAAAATATATTGGGTAGTTGTGACATCCCTATTTTCATGATCAGAAATGACCGATTTGTTTATGCTTTATTTTCAAATCGGAGTAACCTTTTAAAGAAAAGTGTTGCGAAATTTGTTCCCAGAAAAACATGATAAATATGTTATCAAAACATTTCTGAAGAAATATATTTTATGCATTTTAAAACTTTGGGATGTCATCTTCAATACAAAAACATAAGCATAAACAGAACTTACATTCATTTAAACTAGTAATCTACATCTCTTTAATCTCTCGGGGTAGTGTAGCTTTATATCGACACCTGTGATACAAATAAACTGAGTGAGTCAGGTTGGGGAACCTGGTGAGTACATAGGGATTTCAATCCCATAATGTTATATATATATATATATATATATATATATATATATATATATATATATATATATTAGAACTCACAAAGTATACAATTTCACCATATATAAGCAACTCTTACCCCCTCCCTGTCGATCCTCACAACGATAATATACATACTCTCGGACCTTAAAATTTATCTATTTACTTAATCCACACTCCTAGATCTAATCCATGCTCTCGGATCAATAACTATGTTCATTCCATACTCTCGAACTAGGAACAATTGTTTATGTCTAAATCCTACTCCCGGATTAATGACAAATAATTATGTCCTATTCATACTCTCGGACTAAGGACAACTGACTATATCTTAATCCATGCTCCCGGATTAATGACAAATGACTGTGCCCAATCTATACTCTCGAACTAGGGACAAATGACTATGTCTAATCCATGCTATAGGATCAATGACATCTTACTCGTACTCATAAGAAGATACTACCAAATATTCCTCATAATTAATTTAGGTTTATTCTTTATCCTAAATCATCATATATTATCATGTATGCTCTTTAACACG